>NC_090656.1:209412279-209724779 GCF_040937935.1 Hyperolius riggenbachi
ATCACATCCTGCCTGAGATCAGCAGCATGAGGTACATAGATGGATAGGAGATAACACCATCACTGCCACTACCCTGCCATCACATCCTGCCTGAGATCAGCAGCATGAGGTACATAGATGGATAGGAGATAACACTATCGCTGCCACTACCCCGCCATCACATCCTGCCTGAGATCAGCAGCATGAGGTACATAGATGGATAGGAGATAACACAATCGCTGCCACTACCCCGCCATCACATCCTGCCTGAGATCAGCAGCATGATGTACATAGATAGATAGGAGATAACACTATCGCTGCCACTACCCCGCCATCACATCCTGCCTTAGATCAGCAGCATGATGTACATGGATGGGAGATAACACCATCACTGCCACTACCCCTTCATCACATCCTGCCTGAAATCAGCAGCATGACAATGTAGATGGATAGGAGATAACACCATCACTGCCACTACCCCTCTATCACATCCTACCTGAGATCAGCAGCATGACAAGGTAGATAGATAGGAGATAACACCATCACTGCCACTACCCTGCCATCACATCTTGCCTGAGATCAGCAGCATGAGGTACATAGATGGATAGGACATAGACAGATAGATAGGAGGTAGCACCCTCACTGCCACTACCCCTCCATCACATCACATCCTGCCTGGGGTCAGCAGCGTGATGTACATAGATGGATAGGACATAGACAGATAGATAGGAGATAACACCCTCACTGCCACTACCCCTCCATCACATCACATCCTGACTGGGATCAGCAGCGTGATGTACATAGATGGATAGGACATAGACAGATAGATAGGAGATAACACCCTCACTGCCACTACCCCTCCATCACATCACATCCTGCCTGGGATCAGCAGCGTGATGTACATTGATGGATAGGACATATACATGGGAGATAAAACCCTCACTGCCACTACCACCCCTCCATTACATCACACCCTGTCTGGGATCAACTGCATGACATTGTAGATAGATGGATAGGCCATATATAGATGGAACACCATCACTGCCACTACCCAGTCATCATGCCACATCCTTCCTGCCTGAGATCAACTGCAAGATATAGATGAGAGAGAGAGAGATACAGTAGATAGATAGACAGACAGACAGACAGACAGACAGAAAGATAGATAGACCCATGCTATGACATAATGGATGATTGATATAATGTGCAATAAAGGTTTAGCTAACAAATCTATTCAGTCTCCAAAAGTTCTCCAACATCGGCAGGCCCTTCTGTGCACAGAGAAGGGACAGGATCAGGTACTGCTGGCTGCATACAGTTCATGACCTCTCTGTACATGTCTATCCTTCTCACAGCCCACATTCCCTATGGCTTGGAGCCCACTACAGTACTTTCAGCTGCTCTTTGGGGTTGCCAAAAAGTGTTCCCAAAGAGCAGACCCGATCGTTAAAAAGATTGTACTGTTAATTGGCACCTTAGAGAGGAACTCCAGTGAAAATAATGTAATAAAAATGTGCTTCATTTTTATAATAATTATGTATAAATGATTTAGTCAGTGTTTGCCCATTGTAAAATATTTTAAATCCCTGATTTACATTCTGATATTTACCACATGGTGACATTTGTACTGCTTGAAGGTGATGTAGCTGCTGCTTGCTGTTTTGGCAGTTGGAAACAGCTGTAAACAGCTATTTCCCACAATGCAACAAGGTTCACAGACAGGAAACTGCCAGGAGTACCACGGTCCTCAGAGTTTCTTGTGGGAGGGGTTTCACCACAATATCAGCCATACAGCGCCCCCTGATGATCCATTTGTCAGCTACTGATTGGGATGAAGTTCAATTCTTGATCACGGTTTCTCTTTAACACGAAGGACTATCTAGTATCCATTTAATGCACATTCACTTAGCTTTACCTTTCATTACATAGATTTGTTAGATTGTACAATCAAGAATGTATCACCATTACCAGCTACGAATAATCCAAGAGGTTGAACTAGGCCATTAAATAAACTACATGAGAACCGAAATAGATTCCTTTTGAGCAAAATAAACTAATAAAGGAATATTGTCTTTAAAAATAGAGCAAATCACCTCCTGTCACCTCCTCAGTACATGAGAGGCCTCCGCCGGTCACACTGTCTTAGATTTCTACTTTTATGGGGAATGGAAAACAAACTTTCCTAAAATAAAATAAACATGAAATGGGAGCCGCCACATCTGGATGTATCTATTGTCAGAGGCAGAGCAGCGATGTGTAGCTGGTTTCACTTGATGATGTAACTGAGCCTGTATTTGGGTTGCCCCCGCTCCTCTGGCCGCGGTGAATGAGCAGGATCAGTTTTCTGGGTGTCAGAGGGGAATCAGTGAAGACTGTATTAGGGTTGCCCCAGGACCTCTGGCCGTGCTGAATGGGCAGGATCACTTTTCTGGGAGTCAGAGGGGAGTCAGCGGAGACTGTATTAGGGTTGCCCCAGCCCCTCTGGCTGTGGTGAATGGGCAGGATCACTTTTCTGGGTGTCAGAGGGAAGTCAGCGGAGACTGTATTTGGGTTGCCCCCGCTCCTCTGGCCGCGGTGAATGAGCAGGATCAGTTTTCTGGGTGTCAGAGGGAAGTCAGCAGAGACTGTATTAGGGTTGCCCCAGCCCCTCTGGCTGTGGTGAATGGGCAGGATCACTTTTCTGGGTGTCAGAGGGAAGTCAGCGGAGACTGTATTTGGGTTGCCCCCGCTCCTCTGGCCGCGGTGAATGAGCAGGATCAGTTTTCTGGGTGTCAGAGGGAAGTCAGCGGAGACTGTATTAGGGTTGCCCCAGCCCCTCTGGCTGTGGTGAATGGGCAGGATCACTTTTCTGGGTGTCAGAAGGAAGTCAGCGGGCCGTGACCCAGCGATACCACCGGGCACTTCCCACCGCGGATCTTGTGTCAGCTCACAGGACTAGCCTGGCAGCCCTGGGCAGATGTGTGCGCCTTTGTGACCAACCATGTTCTCAGTCTGATTTACCATCATATTTCAAACAAGAGGTCAGCGCTCACAGTTTAACCCCCAACCCTCTATCACCTGTTCGCCTCCTCTTAAGAGTAAAAAATGTGTGTCACAAGAGGTAGCGCTCACGGTATGCGATCAACCCACCCTGATAATTAGGGACTCGACAGAATACCCTTACATGCAAACCAGGATTAAGAACATTACAACCATAAAAATTACAATCCTCTCAAATGCAAAAAGACCAATTAAGTCCTCTTAGGTCTCAGTAGATATCATTAATGTCCAATATATTCCTTGATATGCTAAAAACTGGACCATATGAATATGATCCTATGCAGTTGAAAGTCCAAGTTTTCAGGACCTAAAATCTACTAAGCTTATATTAGACATTAAACCAGGCTAGAATCAACATATAGGTCTAGTGAACGACAGTCTTCACATATAAATCCCTCAGGACCATATGGGTGTGCTCCTATGCGATTGAAAGTCCAAGTTTCCAGGACCTAAAATCTACTCAGCTTAAATTAAACATTAAAACAGGCTAGAATCAACATATAGATCGAGTGAAAAACAGTCTTCGCATAAATTCCCTCAGGAGCGGCAGTCATTGGCTTCCAGCAGTATCAAAACAGGTCACCTCCACCAGCACCCTTTGTGTGCCACTCACCCCTGTCCTAGACCAACCAATGGTCTATATGAGCCTTGGGACCGTTCCCGGGTCGTCCCCCACCACTCCAGCAACACAGTGTCCACCAATAGATGATAGATGATAATCTTCATATGATGAGTACCTCAGTAAGAAAAAGCTCCCATAGCGTAATACTGTTAAAAACTATTTATTTATAAAAAGCAATTGCACTCACATGGTCTTCAGTTAAAATCAGCGTTTGAGTAATTTGTAACACGGGCTCTCCCCCGTATGGTGGCCAGGCTGGCAGGCTTCTATCAGTGTTCCCCCTCCGTTTCCGCCGCGCGCACGGAAAAACGCTGGGATGGATACCACATGTGCCTCCTCGCCTCTGCTCACACTCAGGCTAGTTCCCACTTCCACATCAGGCTCCGCCCGATCGATTTCGTCACTCAGTGACTCATCAGGGGCATGGAGCCTGATGCCTATCGTGGGATTATATAGGCCAAAGCCGGCCTCACTATACACACCCCCCTCCTCACATGCACACTATCCATACTGCATTGTTTCCCTTTCTACTTCCTCACATGCAAACTGTCCAAACTACATTGCTTCCCTTTCTACTGCCATCTAGAGGTTTCAAGTGGCATAAGCTCCCAAAAACAACTCCATACATAGCCGCATTACCCAGCCTGCAAGTCTGCCGCCATCTAGGGGTTACATTTAACATTGCATCCCACAAACATTCAACATTGAGAAAAAGATTATTACTCATCTATTGACCTATTTTTACACATAACCCATTTCCTTCCTCTGCAAGGTTACCAATTGTATGCATGTTAACAATACCCATGTGCGTCCATTCATCCCCGCTCCACCTCCCCATAAATCTCCCTAACTTAATTTTCAATCCTCACCTCCCTAAACTAGGTCCCTCAGATCAATTCGAACCATTAGTTTTACCCACTTCCAGATTTAATTTTGTGGAGCAGGAGTAAATGGACACACATTTACAGATAGGTTATAGTTTCCATGCCCTATACACCCCCCACCATCAGAAATTCCCTCCATGGCTTTTGTATATATGTAAATCCCACATTCCTTACCCAAATACATGGGAGTCCATGTTGGCCATACCAGCCTGGTGCTAGTCCAGGTTTCTGTCGGGATGCATGTACACACATCACACCCCTACTCCCCTAGAAAACATACCAGGTCTATGTCTATATTAAGACCGTCCGGTCTCAAGGTGCCCATCCCATGTATCCATCGGGTCTCCTCCTGTGAGACTCTCTTTACTTTATTACATCCCCTCCAGTTGGGAATAATTTTTTGGAGCCCACAAAAAGATAAATCATTGGGATTACAATCATGGTGGCTCCCAAAATGGGCTGAGACACCATGATTGGGGTATCCCTTTTTGATATTACGCACGTGCTCCCCCATCCTCTCCTTGAGAGTACGGGTAGTCCTACCTACATACTGCCATCCACATTTACACCAGGCAAGGTATATGACAAACCTATCATTGCAGGTGATAAACTCCTGAATTTTGAACCTCCTTCCATTACTGAATGATACCACACTGTTTGTTTTGACACCATTGGCCTCCCTACAAGCTACACATCCTCTACATGGGAAAAAACCTGCTGTCTGCCACCCCTGCATTCGCGGGACCTTTTTAGGTTCCACACAACTGGGTGCCAGAATCTGTTTCAGGTTCTGGGCTTTCCTATAAATGAACTTTGGTTGGGTTGGAATTAGGCTCCTAAGTGTCAAATCCGTTTCCAGGATCCCCCAATGTTGTTTAATTATATTTTGGAGTTGTTTATATTGAGTGTTATATCCCGTGATAAAGGCCAGTTCAAACTCACCTGTGCCATTTTCCACTGGCTTCTCCTCCAGGAGCGTCTGTCTATTCAGAGTCCCTACTCTCGCAATCTCCTCATCCAACTGTTTTTCCCCATAGCCCTTCTCCACAAATCTATTTTTGAGGGTTTCCGCTTGCCTGTAATATTCCCCTATGCTTGAGCAATTCCGCTTCATCCTAAGAAACTGCCCCCTTGGTATCCCTCTAATCCACGCCGGATGGTGGCAGCTATCAGTTGATATATACCCATTCCTGTCTGTATCTTTGAAATAAGTTCTGGTCCCCATCACATTATCCTCTCTCATGATTTCTAGATCTAAAAACTGGATTTTATCAATACCATATTGCATGGTGAGGGAAATTCCCAAATCATTTTGGTTCAGTTTAGTCACATATTGTTCCAAATGTTCCTGTCCACCCCCCCATACAAAAAACAGGTCATCAATGAATCTTCGCCATAGCCTCACCGGGCCCCCCTCCCCTAACACTGTTTGTTCCCACTTTCCCATAAACAAATTTGCGAGGCTCGGAGCATAGCTCGCCCCCATGGCGCATCCTTTCGTCTGGCTGTAAAAGTTTCCCCCATGCCAGAAGTAATTCCTTTCCAAAGCAAATTTAAATAACCTCAATAAATACTCTCTCTGATCATCTTTTATTTTTCCTTCCATCCTAAAAAAGAAATCAACTGCCTCCAACCCCAACTCATGTTTAATGTTAGTATACAGCGAGGATACATCCATTGTAACCATTATTTCTTCCCCTCTCAATTCCTTCCCCTCTATAATTTGGAGCATGTGCTTGGTATCCTTAAGTATATTAGGAAGTTTTTCCACCATGGGTTTTAAAAACTCATCCAAATATTGTCCCAATCTGTGGGTGACCGACCCTATCCCACTAACTATGGGCCTTCCTGGGGGATCAGTTTTGTTCTTATGCATTTTGGGGACCTGATATATGACGGGTATTCGGGGAACATCCGGAACAATATATTTGAACTCCTCATCCGTGACAAACCCCCTATCCATCCCCTCCCTAAGTATCTCTCTCAATTCTGCCATATACTTACCTGTAGGGTCTCCCTTCAATCGTGTATAGGCCTCTGTATCCCCTACCAACCTATCCAATTCATTTTTATACTGTAATTTACTTAAAACCACCACCCCTCCCCCCTTATCTGCCGGCCTAACCACCAGATTTTTACTCTCCAGCATCTCCTTCGCCACCTCCCTGGTATTTCCATTTTTTTGTTGTTCTGGGATATTATTCATATCCCTAATCACCATATTTTTGAAAACCTCAATTGCATTATAGTTAGTGTCCTGTGGATTGAACGTGGATTTGGTGCGCAAATTGGTATGTGTATATCTATCTGGTTCCTTTTGTCCAGAATTTCGATTGGGACGGCCAGCAAAATACTTTTTTAAATGAAGTTTTCGTGCGAACTTATTAATGTCAATATACGTGGTAAATTTATCCATACCCTGCCTCGGTGCATACTTCAGGCCCTTATCTAGCATGGCCAACTCTCTAGTGCTCAAGGCTGTACCACTAATATTAAACACCCCTTCCCCCATCACTGCCTCATCCTTTTTGCTCCTCTTCCCCCCCCTTGTGCCTCGTCTGGCTCTCTTTTTCCATAAGGCCCCTGTTGCGGTACATATCCTGCCATTTCCTGTCTCCATTCTCTCTCCCCATACCTCGGTGCCATCTCTAAAAAAGGTTCCATCTGCCTTTGCTGTCTTATAGGGTCATAACGGTTAAATGTCGGCACATTAAACTGATTCTGAAAGTCATTTCTATACCCCCTCCCCTGCCCTCTATCTGACATTCGACTATATCCCCTGTTTTGTCCCCACCCACGATTAGCATTTCCCCAACCCCCTCTCCTTTCCTCACCCAAATGTTACAAATTACTCAAACGCTGATTTTAACTGAAGACCATGTGAGTGCAATTGCTTTTTATAAATAAATAGTTTTTAACAGTATTACGCTATGGGAGCTTTTTCTTACTGAGGTACTCATCATATGAAGATTATCATCTATCATCTATTGGTGGACACTGTGTTGCTGGAGTGGTGGGGGACGACCCGGGAACGGTCCCAAGGCTCATATAGACCATTGGTTGGTCTAGGACAGGGGTGAGTGGCACACAAAGGGTGCTGGTGGAGGTGACCTGTTTTGATACTGCTGGAAGCCAATGACTGCCGCTCCTGAGGGAATTTATGCGAAGACTGTTTTTCACTCGATCTATATGTTGATTCTAGCCTGTTTTAATGTTTAATTTAAGCTGAGTAGATTTTAGGTCCTGGAAACTTGGACTTTCAATCGCATAGGAGCACACCCATATGGTCCTGAGGGATTTATATGTGAAGACTGTCGTTCACTAGACCTATATGTTGATTCTAGCCTGGTTTAATGTCTAATATAAGCTTAGTAGATTTTAGGTCCTGAAAACTTGGACTTTCAACTGCATAGGATCATATTCATATGGTCCAGTTTTTAGCATATCAAGGAATATATTGGACATTAATGATATCTACTGAGACCTAAGAGGACTTAATTGGTCTTTTTGCATTTGAGAGGATTGTAATTTTTATGGTTGTAATGTTCTTAATCCTGGTTTGCATGTAAGGGTATTCTGTCGAGTCCCTAATTATCAGGGTGGGTTGATCGCATACCGTGAGCGCTACCTCTTGTGACACACATGATTTACCATCATGCAGCACTGCACAACTGAAAAATGAAGACAGGACAACCCTGGAAATGTGGGTGCTGGAGTCGCGGGGAAAGTTTGGGAGTCACCATAGGTGCCCATAATAATATCAGCTACGGTTGGAAATGTTGGTGTTGGAGGCAGCCTGCCAGGGGCGTAGCAATAGCCATAGCAGACTAGCAGCTATGGGTCCCTGGAGCAGAGGGGGCCCAATGGTAATTGATGTATTCACTATTAGCTTTCTTGTGTTCATTTCCCCTCTGACTTTGCCTTGGTACCCATGGACTATACAGAGTGTACATTGCATAAGAATGTAAACTGCCCAACTAACTCATATTCATAGGGTAGGGGCAGGTGGCACTGCTCAAGAGTGCCTACATCTGAGGGCCCCATGAAAGTTTTGCTATGGGGCCCCATAATATCTAGCTACGCCACTGCTGGCTGTCGATAAAATAGCAGGTGTTGGGGTTGCTCGCATTGCAAACTGTGGCTACAAATCGCGGGCACATATGCTTGCTGTCCCATTGTAGCCGACAGGGCTATGGAGTTGGTACAAAATCATCTGACTCCAACTCCTTCATTTATGAAACCTCCAACTCTAGATACCCAAAATTGCTCCAACTCTGACTTCTCGACTCCAACTCCACAGCCCTGGTAGCCGATAATATTATTGGCACCTATGATGGCTCCCAAAATTCTGTAGCGCCCATTATTTTTCCCTTTTGTTGATGCAGATTTGTGGCAGAGAACAATTAAAGTTTAAGGGGGGAGGGTGGGGGTTAAGCATTGTTGGAGGGGGGGGGGGGGTCGTTTAAGGTTAGGAGTCAGTGTTTCCACCAGCCCCATCAGGCCGTGGGTACATCTGTGAGTTGCGCTCCATCGCTAATGTGGCACGGAGAGATGGCAAGGGAGCCAGCGGCCTGACGGGGGCTGGAGGAAGCCTCCAGTAAGTATAAATGTTTTGCCTCCATTGGTCTCAAGTACACTTTTAAAAATTAAAGATGTAGTTGAAGATGCAATTTGTTGCAGGCTAAGAAAGTTCTAAACTGTAAGAATCAAAAAAAAACAATTCTCTCCAAAGCACGGCAAAGTGTTTATTAGGAGCTTTTTCAACAGCGACGAGGAGAACACGTATATTGCTGTGTGCGGGAGAAGTCTCTTATTGGACATAAAAGCTTGCAGCACAACTGTAAAGCATTGGCACTTACAACGAGTGCTTTCCGAGGGGAGCGCTAAGGAAATATAATCCAGTCGCTCGCTCGGTGTTCAGCTGTGCTTCATTTTTGTTGCCTTTCAAACACAAGAAATGGGTTGTCATATCCACAAACAGCAGGTCTTGCTTCTTCTGTTTCTGCTCCATAAACAGCCATATTGATTCTTTCCTCCTGTCCTCTGTACAATCAATGGAGTGCCAGACTGCTAGACTTCAGCACCAGGTGGGGAATCGGCCATCAGCCCACTTGAAGTGATCTTACAGTATCCGGTGACGAAGGAATAGGGAGAAGTGAGCAGAGTTTGCCGAGAAGCAAACCTGTACCTGCGTGTAGTATTGAAACAGAGGCGCCAGAATGGGATAAAATATATTGAAAACAGTTTGAAAAGGTAGGTAGTAATGAACAGACAGTATGTCACACCGGCTACAGTCGCTACTTTTTTATTTCCTGAGGAAGTGGGCTGCAGACACGCAAAACATGTTGCATCGTTAGAGTGATTAATAAATGTCATTCCTTAACTGAAACTGACATACCGAGTCTTCAGTAGGGAGGTAAGTCCACCACTACCTCCTTTTAAAGGAAACCTGTTAGGGCTCTTTCACATTAGGGCAGATTTTCTGCGTTTCAACGCAAAGGGTAAAGTTTGCGTTACCCAAGGTGAAATGAAAGTCCATAGACTTTCATTTTAGCTTTCACATATAACGCAGCCTTTTTGTGCGTTGCGTTACACTGCACCCAGGCGCAGTTTTTCGGCCGACGCTAGCTTTATGCGTTACAATGTTAGTCAATGTAAAACGCACACTATGCGCGTTTTTAATCCGTTAACGCAGGCAATCAGTCCCAGAATGCAACAGAGGAACAATGTAGAAAGTTGAAAACTAAAAGAAAAAAAAATTACCTGCGTTTTTCTATGTGCTGTAACGCATTGAAAACGGATTAAAAACGCACACTCACTGCAGTGCAACGCATATCAAAATGCATTAAAACGCATACAATAAAACGTATGCTTTGAGCGTTCTCCAACGCAAGCTCTGATGTGAAAGAGCCTAAGGACAAAAAAAAAAAAAAAGCAGAAAGGACAAAAAAAAAGAAAGCGTTTAACTTGCATGGGGCTTCTACTGGACCCTTGTAGACGTCCTGTTCCAGGGCAAAACGGTCCCCACCAGCTTCGTTTTCTCAGTTGGCGGGCCACTGGCTGCATACGTCCTCGCTCCCGCCCCTCGCCGAGGATGTCTCGTACTGCATCTGCACAGGACACTCCCAGCAACATGAGCGGAACACAAAATGGCCGCGCATGTTCTTGCTTCCGCTCATGTTATACAAATAACAATAAAAAAACAGGTAATGATGTTCCACCCCAAAATTACTACACAAATTCCAAACAAGTCACAGGGCTTTAAATGAACAATACAGTCTTTTAATTCTTCTCTGTACAAAATTCTTTAAGATTACAGGACAGGCATGCGGACTCAAATTCGGATACTCAAGTCACAAAGGGACTGCCTGACACGAGTTTCACGGCCAACCGCCGCTTCCACAGAGGCACACAGTATACATACACATCCAGTATGGACCCTCAAAGATACCAGTCCGCAATCTGATCATAGACTAAGGTGACCTGATTGTGATTATTCACCTTAGTCTATGATCAGATTGCGGACTGGTATCTTTGAGGGTCCATACTGGATGTGTATGTATACTGTGTGCCTCTGAGGAAGCGGCGGTTGGCCGTGAAACACGTGTCAGGCAGTCCCTTTGTGATTTGAGTATGCGAATTTGAGTCCGCATGCCTGTCCTGTAATCTGAAAGAATTTTGTACAGAGAAGAATTAAAAGATTGTATTGTTCATTTAAAGCCCTGTGACTTGTTTGGAATTTGTGTAGTAATTTTGGGGTGGAACATCATTACCTGTTTTTTTTATTGTTATTTGTATAACATGAGCGGAAGCAAGAACATGCGCGGCCAGGGCCATGCAGGCGAAGTGGCCATTGACTTGTAAGCTGCCGGTAACGAAAGTGAGCCGCGACGGGGGACCAGAGGATCATGTTAGGCCCGGCGCGTGCACTAGACATTTGCAGGAGGCCAGTTGAAGCCCCAGGTAAAAAAAAATTTGTGTCCGTACAGGTTTCCTTTAAATTGTTTTTAATATATTTTATCCTGTTCCGGCACCTCTGTTTCAAAACTACTTATAGTTTTTGTCCACCCTGGTTCAGGGGTGTTACCCATTCTGCTACATCTACAGAGAGCGACTTCGTAACCTGAGTGGGGAAAGGTCATTTTCCCCACAAGCGCATAGTGTGGTTGCTTTGGTGGTGACTCTCCTTTGTGAGTAATATTCCATACATTTTCTGCACATACTAAGTACTGTACCTAAAACTTACTACACTATAGTGGGCTCTCGGTTGTCTTCATCTTTTGTTTCACTGTACCTTTCCAAGAAGGGAGCTGTGAGAGGGATAAAGTGTACCCTGGACAAACCTCAGGTTAGAATCCATATACCTACCTAAAAAGAGGGAAGCATGCAGAGGCTTCCCATGCTGTCCTCTTGTCCTCATTGCCAATCGCGGATCCCCCAAATAAATCCAATGATGACTTGTCGGATTGAAGTTTGGGCATGGAGCATGAAAAGAATCTTCCGGAGAGTCCCGGCAAGCAGCAGCAGCGGTGAGGAAGACACGGGAAGCCTCTACAGGATCCACTAGCTTCTCTCTTCTTCAGTATGGGTTTTTTTTTTTACCCGGGTTCTCCTTACCTGCATGACTTCCTCTTGCTGCGGCGCTTCTTTCTCCCAACACTTCCTGCTTCACGTCCAGAACTTCCTCCACAAAGCACGAAGTGTCGGGAGGTTGGAGCGCAGAGTGGAGCAGGACTCTACTAAGGAACAGATGATGGGAAATAGCCATAGGCAATTTATTTCTGATAAGCAATGCTAATAACATGACAATAACTAAAAACACTGAACATGTAAGTGCAAACTTATTTAGCCAAATAAAATGATTCTACTTATGTCAGCACTGCTGGCTTTGTATAGCCCATTTACCTAATAATTGTTCTTGGATGCTTGTCCTTCCCTTGCATTGCTGTTACATTGCACTATACTAAAAGCACAGTCTGAGAATGGTGGTCTATGTTTCTCAGTGATGCAGACTGTGAAGCTGGCCAGTAACCACTGAGAAACCACATGCATATCTCAGTGCTATTTTATAAGGGCAGGTCTTGGCGCTTTCAGTGATGTCATATGTAATCGCCTTACAGTGGCAGCAAAGACAATGGGCACCTATCTGAGACTATGCATTCAGTAAGGTGTAAGGATATCTAAAATATAACTGCAAAAATAAACTGTGGCATGCTTGGTATACCTTCTTCGACATGTACCTAACTTCCAATCCCAAAATGCAATGCAAGAGCCTCACTATTGGTGTGCAGTGCATTATTGGAAGGCAGGAAAGAGACTGTCAGGGCTCCAAGCAGGAGCTCACACACAGGCGTATAAGTCATGTCTAAAGCCTTACACACGTACAAGGCATGTCTCCTGGCAGGGTTAGGAACTTAGTGCCTTGGATAAGAGTTCTGGCCTGTAGGCTAACACTGCGTTCTGTAGCTATGGAGAGGGATAGGATGGACAATGGAGCAGCAAACAATGGTGTGGGCAGAGAGCATGAAAGAACAATACCCTAGGAGAGGATCGTCCACTGGCCAGGGCCAGTGGAAGGGCCACAGAGATCTGGGCCTTAGGCGGCTGCAGGCCAAGGGCACCTGGACATGAAAGAGGGGTTACTACATATGAAAGAGAAAGCTGAAAATGATAAGCATGAAAAAGGGAAGATGATGCTCAAGAGGCTGTGCATGAAAAAGAAGAGCTGCATACATGGATGGAAGAGGGGGCTGTACATGGAATGGGAGTGGCTGCTGCACTACATATCTGGCCTGGGGCAGGAAAAGTATAAATCCAGCCTTGCCACTAGCGTATGGAGCGTGGTTGAAGGCCACTGTACAAACACTAAGCAGAGGTGCCCCCCACTGACCGTCTCTGCCAAGAACCACTGTACATGCGTAGGTAGCTTTACAGTTACTGTGTGGGTATCTTGTACTACTGACTATTGGCTACATCGCCCAAATTACAACAGTTATTTTTTAATGATGGCTTCACTTCAGCATTCAATTGCCTAGAGGCAACCGCATTTGCTCCATGCATATTATGCATAAAGGATCTATGATCCTCCTTCTTTTTCCGATCCTCTGACTGAAACCCGCTCGGTGGCCTTTGGGTGGAATACATAAGAGAAGTAAGATAAAAGAATTTACCAGTCATTGTGATAAAAATGAATATGCTTAAAGCCCATTAGAAGAAAGTTAATTAAAAATTGAATGGCACAAGAGATTGGGGGGGGGGGGGGGGGGCATCTAATGACTCCGGGAGAGCAGCTTGTAGAGTGTGTGGGGCTGTCATTCATCCTGCCAGTGCTTGGCGTGCTGGCGGTCCTATTAGTGGAGACAATGGGCAGCTCGCTGTATTAGTCTACGCTGAGAAGGATGAGCCGTGCAGACAGCATGTTTGTCATCTTCTCATCGCTGGGATTGTCATGGATCTGCAGGCCAGGGGTGAGCTAATTAATGTGCGATGAAAACTCCAAACCAAGCCTCATTTATAATATTCTGCAAAGAAGAATAACAATGCCAGGTGTCCGCTGCTGCCTTATCTAACCCCACTAGAGAAATGACAGCTGCGATCTGATTGATTGCTGGGAGCAGCACAGACACTGTTTTAAGAAATAAGATACATAAGAGCCCAAGGCAAGGCTGGGACAAGGTTCTCCAGCACTAGAGGCGGAGATTCCAAAGTGACCCCCCTCGTTTAGATAGTAAGCTGTGCCTACCAGTGTTAGGTAGCCTCCCCCTAGATGGCCAGTTGTGCTCCTCGGTACTAGGAAGCCTCCTTCCCTAGTATAGATGGCCAGATGTGCGCCCAGAGGCTGGTGCCTCCCCAGCCTCTGCCCAGCCCTGGCCCAAGGCCTGGTACACACGAGGGGATCTGTGAAGCATCTTCCAGGTGATCAATCATTATGATCGTTTTCCTAGTGGGTGATCAATTAGATGGAAATTACAGACCAGCATGCACATGTATATGGGATGGCTCTGGCTTCAGAAGCAGGAAATTTGGGCGCCTGCGGCTAATGGACAATCTGAGTGCCCCATAGGCGCTAATGCAAATATTGGCTATTGGGCGTCCTTAGCAAAGCATGATGGGAGCTCAGTACTTTACAAGCCAGAGCTCAGTAACTCCACCCACTGTTATGATTGACAGCGAATTGCATATGTTTTTGATTCCCATAAGGTAACACTCCATACCAATCCATTGTAATTTGCATTCAGTATGCGGGAAGAAGAGCCGTGCTGTGCAATTTTAAAATGCACATAAACTCTCATTGGAAGACGCATCCTGATGCCATTTTGGTGTAGCCCATAGACTAACATAACGCGTGATTTCGCTACATTTTCCGCTATGTGGAAAAACGCATGCAATTCTGATAAGTGTGTTCCCTGCCTAAAATGGGAGAGAAGGGATGTTTTCTTCAAAGAACAGAACACAGAGAACAGCATATAAACAATAACCTTTAAACAGTAGAATCTTATCCAGATTACCGTAATTTTAGCTTAATGCTATAAGCCAAGAAGCCAAGGAGGCAGCACAGTTGCATAGTGGATAGCACTCTTGCCTTGCAACTCTGGGTCTACGGTTCAAATCCCACTATCTGCATGGAGTTTGCATGTCTGCATGGCTTTCCTCCGGCCACTCCGGTTTACTCCCACATCCCAGAGTAAGTTAATTGACTTCCCCTAATTTTTCCCTAGACTGCAATACATACACTATATGATAAATACATAGACATATGACTATGGTAGGGATTTGATTGTGAGCTCCTCTGAGGGACAGTTAAGTGGTGGCTGGAAAGTGTATTGGTTAAGGGCTCTGCCTCTGACACAGGAGACCTGGGATTGAATCTTGGCTCTTCCTGTTCAGTAACCCAGCACCTATTCAGTAAGGAGACCTTGGGCTAGACTCCCTAACACTGCTACTGCCTACTGAGCTCTGGTGCTTTGAGTCTGCTAGGAGGACTGCTATAAACATGATATGTTATTTGTCTTATCTTGGCTTGACAAGACTATATATACTCTATACAGCACTGTGGAAGATGTTGGCGCTATATAAATACTAAATAATAATGTGGCCTTTTTTTTCTTTTTTCAAGCCAATTAGTCCCTGTTTTTTAAGGTTTTCCACTTTTCTTTGGATCAGTAGGATTTTTGAAAGTTAAATGGACATATCTTCTCCAACCAAGCTAACCACGGTAAGCAACAACTCTGCATATGACTGGAGAGTGCTCGATCCTCATACTGCTAGACCTTTCTGCAGCCTTTGACACAGTTGACCATGACATCTTGATAAACAGGCTACAGGAATACTGCGGCATTGATGGCATAGTACTTCAGTGGTTCCAATCCTTCTTGAGTGGCAGAACCCACAAAGTGTCTATGGGGCCCTTCCTGTCCACCCCTGTAACACTTAAGTATGGGGTGCCCCAGGGCTCAATCCTCTCTCCCCTGCTTTTCACGATTTACATGCTACCGTTGGAAAAACTAATCCAAAAACATGGCCTGACATACCACTGCTATGCAGACGACACCCAACTATATCTTTCCTTCAAGCCTGGTGTGACAGACCCAACACTAACTATAAACGCCTGCTTACGTGAACTACAGCAATGGATGAATGACAACTGGCTGAAACTAAATGCAGACAAAACTGAAGTCCTTCTGATTGGAGGGCAGAGCATGATAACAAAACAACTTAACTTGCAGTCTTCACCACTGGGAATAGGAGGCACGGATCTACGCAGCTCTGATCATGTGCGTAGCCTGGGAGTTCTAATTGATGGGGATTTAAACTTCAGAACTCAAATCTCTGCTGTGGTGAAATCATCCTATTTTCACCTGAAGAACATTGCAAAAATCAAGCACCTCATACCCCCAGAAGATCTGCCAACCTTAGTCAACGCCTTCATCACATCCCGACTGGACTACTGCAATGCTCTCTACACTGGCCTTCCAAAAAAGGCCTTGTACCGCCTACAGCTGATACAGAATACTGCTGCCAGACTGCTAACCAACCAACCCCGTCACTGCCACATAACGCCAGTCCTGCATTCCCTTCACTGGCTACCTATAGAATGGAGGGTCCTATTCAAGATCGGCCTACTGACATTTAAATCCCTGAATAATCTAGGCCCTGGATACATGAAAGATATGTTACAGCTGCGTAGCAATCCCCGCATTCTCAGATCCACAGGTTCTAATAATCTAGTCATACCCAGAGTCCACTTAGAAACTTTTGGTCCCAGAGCCTTCTGTCATGCTGCCCCTACGTTTTGGAACTCCTTACCTCAACAGATCAGGACAGCCCCATCCCTGGACGTGTTTAAATCCAGACTGAAAACCCACCTGTTCAGTCTGGCATTTGCAGAAATATAACTTTTGTTGTGTGAATACTTCATCCTACTAATTACTGAATCTGAGAGAGCCTAAGCGCTTTGAGTCCTATGGGAGAAAAGCGCTATAGAAATGTTATTGTATTGTATTGTATAATAGACTTTATTACACTTCAACATCAGCCCCGCTGTCCAATAGTCTGTCAGAATCACAGGAATACCAATTGTGTTAAACAGAGGGGAGGAAAACATACATTTATACATAAGGTATGAATGACTGTCATAGGGCATTTTTTTCCACTGCTCTGAAGGTCTTGGCAGACTTGACAACACACAAAGCAGACAATTATTACGCAAGCTGTACTGGGAAATTCTAAGTACCACATTAGGGTATCCTCAGAAGGCTTGCCACAGCCCTAATCCCATCACGGCTCATTCTAAAATTAATTCGGAGATGATCAAGGAGTCAGCATTGTGTTTTTTATATCCTTGTTAAACGCTTAATTGGTGTCAGTTTGGCTCAGAATGGCAGTTTAGCAGCACTTTTATTGAATAAATGAGCAGACTACCCCTGGCTCTCGCTGCCATTAGGAAGGGCACAGCAAGCAGATACATTTACTGATGCATATTAATGATCTGCGGTCCCTGCGCTCTTGCATGACTGAAACTGGTGCACGGGTCATGGTTGGGCCAAGGGGTAGGAAAAGTGCATTCATACACAAAGAACAACAGTCACTAATCAGTGTTTCTTTTCTTTGTTTTGTGTGTGGCCTGTATGCTTTTTAATTCATGTCTGAAATGTGTGATAGGCATTGCACGGGCACAGGAAGTGTATCTAGTCTCTGCGTCCCACTTCCACACTGCGCGTGAGAAGGCTGGTTGGTTCCCCTGAATAGTTTGTCGTGCTCCCAACGCTGGTTTGCAATGGAACAAGGAATATTCTTGCTATCAGCAACAAGAACAAAAACTGAACGTACACCATGCTGTTCATTACAGATATATTCCTCTTAACAGGAACTGGAAGCAAGAGGTATATGGAGGCTCCCACATTTTTTTCCTTTTAAACAATACCAGTTACCTAGCAGCCATGCTGATGTCTTTGGCTGCAGTAGTGTCTGAATCACACACCTGAAATAAGCATGCAGCTAATCCAGTCAGAGTTCCGTCAGAGACATCTGCTCTGCATGCTTGTTCAGGGTCAATGGCTAAAAGTACAGTACAATACAATAACATTTGTAAAGCGCTTTTCTCCCACAGGACTCAAAGCACATGTTTCAGATCATTACAGAGATGCAGGCTGGACTGTGTTACAGGGGAAGAGGATCAGCAGGGCTGCCAGGACACTGGTACTGCTTAAAGTGAACCTTAAAGAGACTCTGTAACAGTAAAAAAACGCCCCTGGGGGGTACTCACCTCGGGTGGGGGAAGCCTCGGGATCCTAATGAGGCTTCCCACGCCGTCCTCTGTCCCACGGGGGTCTCGCTGCAGCCCTCCGAACAGCCGGCGACAGACCCAACTGTCAATTCAATATTTACCTTTGCTGGCTCCAGCGGGGGCGCTGTGGCTGCTTTCGGCACGGAAATAGACGGAAATACCTGATCTCCGTCGGGTCCGCTGTACTGCGCAGGCGCCGAAGACTTGTGCCTGCGCAGTAGAGCAGACCCGACGGCGATCGGGTATTTCCGTCTACTTCGGAGCCGACAGCCGTCAGAGCGCCTGCGCTGGAGCCGGGAAGGTAAATAATGACGTCACTGCTGTACGGAGGGCTGCAGCGAGACCCCCGTGGGACGGAGGACGGCGTGGGAAGCCTCATTAGGATCCCGAGGCTTCCCCCACCCGAGGTGAGTACCCCCCAGGGGACGTTTTCACGTTACAGTTCCTCTTTAAGCCAGAAAAAAAAATGAGTTTTACTCACCTGGGGCTTCTACCAGCCCCCTGCAGTCATCCCGTGCCCTCGCAGCCACTCACTAATCCTCTGGTCCCCCGCTGCCAGCTAGTTCTGCTTCTACCAGCCCCCTGCAGCAGTCCTGTGCCCTCGCAGCCACTCACTAATCCTCTGGTCCCCCGCTGCCAGCTAGTTTCGTTGTTGCCGACAGGCCTGTCAGGACTGGCCACGCGTATCTTTTTCCGTATTCCCGACTGTAATTAGCGCTATTGCGGACCGCACCGGGTACAAAAATACGCGTTGCCGCATACCTACGCCTAGGTAACGCGGCAACGCGTTGCGGTCCGCAATAGCGCTAATTACAGTCAGGAATGCGGAAAAAGATACGCGTGCCAGTCCTGACGGGCCTGTCGGCAAAAACGAAACTAGCTGGCAGCGGGGGACCAGAGGATTAGTGAGTAGCTGCGAGGGCACATGACTGCTGCAGGGGGCTGGTAGAAGCAGAACTAGCTGGCAGCGGGGGACCAGTGGATTAGTGAGTAGCTGCGAGGGCACAGGACTGCTGCAGGGGGCTGGTAGAAGCAGAACTAGCTGGCAGCGGGGGACCAGAGGATTAGTGAGTAGCTGCGAGGGCATAGGACTGCTGCAGGGGGCTGGTAGAAGCAGAACTAGCTGGCAGCGGGGGACCAGAGGATTAGTGAGTAGCTGCGAGGGCACAGGACTGCTGCAGGGGGCTGGTAGAAGCAGAACTAGCTGGCAGCGGGGGACCAGAGGATTAGTGAGTAGCTGCGAGGGCACAGGACTGCTGCAGGGGGCTGGTAGAAGCAGAACTAGCTGGCATCGGGGGACCAGAGGATTAGTGAGTAGCTGCGAGGGCACAGGACTGCTGCAGGGGGCTGGTAGAAGCAGAACTAGCTGGCATCGGGGGACCAGAGGATTAGTGAGTAGCTGCGAGGGCACAGGACTGCTGCAGGGGGCTGGTAGAAACCCCAGGTGAGTAAAACTAATTTTTTTTTCTGTCTTAAGGTTCACTAATGGAAATAAATAAGCAGCCTCCATATCCCTCTCACTTCAGTTGTCCTTTGAAGAGGGACTTTACCTAAAGATGGTAGTAGGAGGAACAAAAGTCAATACATTGCAAAGTGAGAAGTTAAAAAAGAGAGATCAAAAACTAATTGATATTGGCTGAGTAATTTATTCATGTTGTTTGATCCACAATGAGCCTGCGTATCACCACCTTTACTGCTGGCAGACAAGAAAAAAGCTAAACAGCATCAACTGCCATCCTCTATAACCACACCCACTAACAATGTGATATATACTGTGTAAATGCACAGAGGGAAATACTGCTTGCTTAGCAGCTGGAACAAGCCGTTATTTACCACAATGCAACAAGGTTTACAGACAGGAAACTGTCAGGACCATGGTCATGACGTCACACTGTGGGAGGGGTTTTACCACAATATCAGCCACATAAACGCTCCTGATGATCTATGCGAGAAAAGATAAAGATTTCTCATGGGAAAGGGAGTATGGGTTACTGATTGGGATGAATTTCAATCCAAGGTTAAAGTTCCCCTTTAACTATGTCATACTAGGAAGCAAAGAAGAGAATATCGACAGCCTTTGAATGTAATGTGTGCACTTCCTGTTTGTGCTATGACTGCACTGTAGCCCAGCTTGCAAGCCAAAGTGTCACTGGTGTTAGGGAAGAAGCAGCAGCAGCCTGTCTCCAGCCAGTTCAGTGTACATCAGCACCTAATGCATTTAGGAAGCAATCAATAGCTCTGAGGACACAAGGCGCTATGCGCATCAAATATTAATGGCCTGGATGGGGTCAGCCGAGGATTGTACCGAAAGCGGCCTGTGAAGATGAGTCACTATACTTTGTGTAGCATCCACACCATGCCTCTCATATCCTGGTGGTCAGGTGATGATGGTAATTGGGACATCTGGGTATGATGGGCTCGGAAAATATGTCCAAGCCTATAAATATCTTGACATTGAGCTTGGGGTACAGATGGTTTATAACGAGCTTTCTTTGGAACAGAGGTCAAGGGATAATGGAATATATAAAAGATGACCCCTTAATTTCAGCTTTTTCGATCTCCTGCCTCAATCAGCACTCAGGACCTCCGTGCAGCCAACCTTCACCTGCAGAATTAGAGGCCTCTCCAGATAAGTATCTCTTTTTTTTAAAATACTGTCTCGGGTACACATTGGCCTCAATTCACCAAGCATTACTGCATGCGGTAGTGCTGAAAACAGCTGATTTACCTATCACCTTCCAATTCACTAAAACCTATTACCGCACATTCAATTAAAATTACCAACTAATAAAAGTAAATTACCAACTTGTGCGGTAAATACCTCAAGAAATTGCAATTACACATTCGGTAAATCAGGCAAAAGTGTTCGATATTTTTCTCCAGCTCTGACCAGCCAATAACTCACTCTCTCTATGCTCTCTCTATGCAGTAACATTGACAGACAGTCAATAGGGAGAGCCAGGCAGCCAACAGGGAAAGTCACACAGCCCTGCTTCTTCAGCTGATTTGGTCCGACACCCTGGAAGGCGGGACTTCACTGTAGCAGAGCAGGGGAAGGTAACGTTAAATGAGGCTTTTCTGCATCCCTTTAGATGTGAAAATCGTATACTGTTATACAGAAGAGCTCCTCCAGGTGGCTGAAGCACATCTAAAGGGATGTCGGGGATGCATTGGACAGAAAATCTCGACTCATATACACAGCTCCCTGCCTCACAGCTGACCTGCTCCACAGCTGGCAAGTGACACTTACCTAACAGGACATAGTGACTTGAAGCATGTTTGTTATGTAAATTACTGAACTGTTACCGCATGGGGGAAATATGTACGCCCTTCCAGAAAACATTATTGGCACACCAGATAGTCAGCACACCAGATGGCCAATATACAGAATGACTAGGCGTGCATAGAAACTGATAGACCGTACCATTGTGTAGTACCAGGAGAACAGTTGTGATTATTTTGATGATATATGTGCACTGACCGGCAACACTACTATACTGCATTAGGTGTACAAATGAAGTAACTTTGATGCTATATATATATATATATATATATATATATATCTACATCTTTGCAGCATTTTTAGTATATGCTTTTTAATCTGAATATCAATTCAAACTATTTATATTATATTAAGTCTATTACCAACTCTACCATCTTTGACACAACCATTCCGTATATGAACAGTATTGGAGGGGGTGGGGACCCCAATACAGTGCTTAGCAGCAGGTGAAACTACTATATCTTGTATCCCTCCAAGCGCCCTCCACTTTTACTTACAATATTACATACTTACCTCGCCGTCAGTTTCTCTCAGAAGCTCACCATTTTCTTCTAACAACGATCCCTTCCAGCTCCGACAAGATTTTGTCAGAACTGAAATATATCAGTTGCTGTCAGTTGTAACTGAAAGGACAACTGATGAGCAAGGTAATGTCCAGGTTTCCCTATGGCTCAAATGGGCGATATTACAGTTTACCAGTGTGCTGACCAAGAAGCTGTTATGGGGTAATGGCCATTTCCCAAATGGAGGACGGAGAATTCCATCGATCACAGTAGACAAACAAGACGCGGGAAAGTAAAAGAGATTGGTGGGTAGACTACACAGCAGGTAAGTATGACGTGTATGTTTATTTTGACTTTTAATTTTCAGTTCAGGTTTGCTTTAAGACATACGTTTTCCCTGAAGGTAACATGTCACTATTGATATGCTTACTTCAGGCTCACAATGTCAATTTAATCTGCCAGGCTTTGTATAACAGCTGCGCATGGCCACCCTCCCAGCTGGGGACAATAACACTTTGGCTCTGGAATCACGCCCCCACAGACACACCATGTAAAGCAATTGAGATGGAAGTCTGGAGGATTCCTGGATCCGCAGACATAACCCTGCACAGCTCTGCAGCGCACAATGAACTTATTACCAGGGATTTTTTATAGGGGAAATGTAATTATTCTCCTGCAGGAAACATTAGAGCATAAGTACTTCCTGCATATGAGCCCACAACAAGTAAATATTTCACTTCTTCCGTTGGATCTGCCTTTAATGCAGCCCAGAAATGGAGCCTGCTCGTCGTATAGCTTCTGTTTCACAGCTGACCTTGAAGACGAGGCGCAGGTCGCACAAGTTCGCGCTGACACGTCTGGTTCACGTGTGTCTCAACGAAGGGGGGGAATAATGAGTAGAAACTGCTGACGATGAGCCGCCAAACTAACTTGTTAATGAAGATCAGAAATAGCTTAAGAAGTGTGGTCTCAAATTAACAGCATGTTAGAGTAATGTTACAACCGTACATACGATGGCACACGAGAAACTGTCACACGTACCCAATCCGCGCCAATAACATGAAACTCTAATTGACTATTATGTACAACTGCACTTTGCATTCTATTATTTAATGCTCTGCCTGGGGGCTCTGAATGGGGGGTGGTGGGGTCCAATCCCACTGGATCTTCAGCAATAAATTACATGGTTCTCAGCCTACATAAATAAAGTTACTTAAAACTTTTCCCTATTTCACAGTCATGAGTGCACTTTAACTGCAAAAGGGATTTGCTTTGCAAAGCAAATCCCTTTTGCAGTTAAAGTGCACTCATGACTGTGAAATAGGGAAAAGTTTTAAGTAACTTTATTTATGTACCTGGAGGTCAAGCCAAATTGGGCAACGTGTGATATTCATTCATTTACCTGTACAAGCGATTCGGTAGTGAGATATGGTTCTCAGCCTAGGCAGCCAGTAGAGGCCGCCTATGCCGAGAATATAGCATGTATAGCTACTGTATATGCCTGAAGGTGCCCACTAACGGTACAATTTTCAGCAAAAAATTGTCCCCGAGATCAGATAAGTACAAACTGATTAGCAGAATATAAAGTTCAATGTCCCAAATCGACTGTGAATGATTCTAATGGTGAATTGTTAGGAAGTATATATGTATGCAAAGAGGGAGATTCTGTTTGCTTGGCAGTTGGCAACAGCCATTATTTTCCAAAATGAAATGTGGTTCGCAGACAGGAAACAGTCATGGCCATGGCTCTGACATTATACTGTGGGAGGAGTATCACCACAATAACAGCCCTACAGACTCCCCTGATGATCTATTTGAGAAAAGGTAAAGATTTCTCGAGGGAAATGGGGTATCAGCTACTGACTGGGATTAAGCTCAATTTTGCATTAAAGTTCCTCTTAAAGCGGGATTGTCACCATAAAAATAAAATTTCAAGAGCAAATGGTCTGACTGTATTAAGATGCTAATCCTGCATTCAAAACTTTTTCTGCTGTTATGGTTTGGAGTTATCACTTACCTTAGGAGCACTGGCACTTTAATTGCCATTGCCAAACAGTTGCATGCTTTTTATCTATAATATACAGTATTCCTCCTCTTTCCTTTATTTCCCTTTCCTCCTAATGACACAAGACAGCGCACTTCCTAGTATAGACTTCAGTGGGAGTGTCTGACGACTGGGAGGAGGGCGGGTAACGAATACACAATTAGCAAGAGGAGAAAAAAAGAGTGAGGGAGGAATTGATGTCAGGAGGTCAAAGGTAACCAATATGGAAACTGTCTAGAATAGGATTCTCTGCTTTTCCTTTATAAGATTCACAGGAATCATAACGTGGACAGTGCAATACATCTGTTATGTAAGTAGAACTAGTATTTATCTATATATGTGTTTTTTTATTTCTAGGTTAGTATGGGTGTCACTTGTTCTTTAACAACTGTGGCCCATATGCAATTCACTTTTTCTCCTACGTTTTCTCCTAGGAGATAATTTTTCATCTTCAGTTTAAAAAAAACTTTTCAGCACTCCAATACCAAAAGTAGGTGAAAAAAGTACATTATCCAGTGCTTTTTCTTGCTTCCTGGGTGTGAGGATCCGCTTGGCTGCCTGCGCAGGCAGGCAGCTTTTTGACCACTGTTCAGGTCTGCATTCTACAGGTCTCTGGAAGAGAGACCTTTTGTCAGTTTTGCAGCTTGCTGCTGAGGAATTTGCATACGTTTGTCAAGCAGATTGCCTAGCCACATCCTTTGTAGGCTTGCTCTATATATACCATGTGATATCACAGACCTGTGCTGGTCATAAGGGTTAGTCCTGTGAAACACTCCTGGAGTGTCAGCCTTGCTCTTTGTTTAAAGATTAGCTTAGAGTAATTCCTGGGACTGCACTAGGCAGATTCCCTAGTGCAGTTAGAATTGCATATCTGTTTTGTTTGTCTGTTGCGATTGTCCTGTCCCAGCGGTGGTCGACAGGAAGTCGTTCTGATCTTTGTTCTGGGAGTATAGCTGGAGCAGCGGTTGCTACCAGCTATCTCATCTGCCTGTCTAGCTTGGATCGCACTCGCCTTGCGCTAGTGCTGTGGATCCTTCTGTTCTGTCTTCCTGGATCGCACTAGCCTCTTGCGCTGGTGCTGTGGATCCTATCTCTCACTTATTCCTGTTTTCGTGTATCTGTCTTGTCTGCTACGAACGCTTGCTGGAGGCTCGGTGAGGTAACCGTTAAGCAAGCGCTCGCGTCCTCTGTTTCATGTTTGTCTGTCGGTGGTTAGTTAGGCGTGCTTGTCTCTGATGTGCTTAACACGCGGAGACCGCACATAAACGCGTGCACTGTTGCGAATTAGTGCGGTGTTCGCGTTTAGTTAGCGTTTGTTATTTTCCTTATCTTCTCATTGTATGATTTGCTGTGCCTTTGCTACTCTCGTGCTCTGCCTTGCTGTAGCCTTGTGTCACCTCTGGCAATCGCATCTCTCGCGATTGCGTTCCTGCTTCGTATCTGCTGTTGTATGTGCACTGTCGCGGGTTGGCGACTAGATTGGTGCACACACATACCCTCTGTCGCTTTGCTCTCTTTCCTTCAGGGCTATCTTGCCCTGCGTTTCTTCCCTTCGTACAATTCCTGTCTTGCGTCTGTGGCAGGGCAGAGGAGCGGTTCCTCTGCACTCCACAGCTCCACCTGCCGACAGGAATTTCCCTCTACAGGTGCATTGCACCTTTTGCTGTGTTCCCGCAAATTATACGCTTGTGGAGGATTTCCGCCATGTCAGCGCACGCCTTGTGCGCTGATCACGGAGAGAATTCCACAATCGTTACACTGGGAAAGGCATTTTATTCACAAGGTGTAAAAATATCAACTTGGAGAAAACTAAGACAATGTTAACTGCATATGGGCCTGTAAGTTCACACAACAGCTAATAAAGGCCCATACACACGTCGGATTTTAGCGAACGACCCGTCGTTTGAACGTTCCGTCGTTCGGACGTTTTCGCGTCAAATCCGACGTGTGTACAGACTATCGTTCGGGTGATAAGACTGGTTACCAGCGATCCGCCCGGCGGATCGCTGGTAACCAGTCTTATCACCCGAACGATAGTCTGTACACACGTCGGATTTGACGCGAAAACGTCCGAACGACGGAACGTTCAAACGACGGGTCGTTCGCTAAAATCCGACGTGTGTATGGGCCTTAAGTCTAGTAGGTCTTTTTACGGTTTACCTATAAGTCCAAAGAACAGTAAATAACTCCTATTTACTTTTCAGGTGTGGCTATCCTTCCGTGTCAAGTGAAGAGTAAACCTTAAAAAACATCTATCAAGTAGAAATGAAGTTACAGCGCTGACATTGAGAAAACGCTGCACAACAACACTTTGAGACTCAGGACAAATCACGCAGGACTGGGGGAGATAAGATAATATTCCTGTCGGGCATAGATTTAAGGCTCATTTTATTTCACGGAACACAAAATAAATGGACGTCTTGGCGCTGGAAGGCCATGGGAACATGACTTTGCATTACTCGAGAGGACATCATTTTTCAAGACTGAAAACTAGTCTGCGGGCCAAGTCTGCCTGAAGCCACCGACGGGGAGATGACAGGGAACACAGCAGAGCCCTGGACCAGCAGAAAGGTACAAAACGTGGATGAGGCTTTGGGGGATTTCATATCTGAATTCCATTTTTAAGATGGAAAGGCTGGAAGCCTATAAAACCGATGGAGCGGAACGTCTGAGGTCTGCGAATGCAATCAATGCTCTGATCTTCTGCTGAGATGGAGAGTATAGAAAGAACAATGATCCAATCCAGTCTGAATGCTGAGGCTTGCCACACACACGCTCTATTAAAGGAAAAATGTACTTACAGCATAAATCAGTCTCAAACTGACAAACTATCCAGTAACGCAATGCAACAATAATGCACTGCAGACCTTGCCCTACTGATAAAATCTGAAGACACCCTGTTTGCCTATTGTTTGCAAATATTTTCCTAGAATCGCAGCCTGCATGCTGTGTACACTACACCAGCACCATTGTATCTGCCAGCTGCCCCAATCCTTTCCCTAAAATTGTACATATCTGTGACTTTAAAAATAAAAAAAATGAAATCCCTACCTAAGTTGTGGGAAGCTTCCAGAATGTCCAGAGGCCTCCCATGTCCTCCTCAACCCCACCACTGCTGGCCAGGACCCTCTTCTTGTTCGCAGCCCTACCCATACTGCACATGCATGAGTCCTGTGCGTGTCTACACCAGGGCTGTGAAGTCAGAGTTGAGGAGTTGGAGAAATTTTGGGTACCTAGAATCAAGAGTCGATGGTTTCATTAACTTGAGGAGTCGGATTATCTTTGAACCAACTCCACAACCCTATTAACTACTATAGTAAGGAGTCGGAGCAATTTTTGAGTACCTGGAGTAAACTGAGGAGTTGGAGTTGGATGATTTTGGCACTGACACCACAGCCCTGGTCTACGCAGTAGCAGGAAGCTGCTTGTGCATGGAGGAAAAAGTCGTATTCATAAAGGTCATCGTGAAAGTCTGATGCAACGATAAAGCAGCCCACTTCCGGATCTGGGAGGTTCAAAATTATAGGTTTAAAAATTGAGGTAGGTAGCCACACTAGTGTGAGTTGGGAGAGTCAAAAGAGTAGGTAGACTTATAGAGAACCTGAGCCGCAAAAAAAACAAGGTTCTATACATATCTGGAGCTTCTTAAAGCCCACTTCATGCAGATTGCTCCCTCGCCACTGTCCTTCACCTCATGGATCTTCTCAAATTGGCCACGGAATGTCCTCCAGTCTGAGGCCCAGCCCTGTGCATCTCTGTGGCCGGGAGTGTTCTGCGCAGAACGCTCCCGGCCATGGGAGCGTGATGAGGGAGCGCACGCAGCTGGATTGCCTTTGCGCTGACTGGCCCAGACTGGAGGACATTTCAGGGCCAGTTTCAGAAGATCTAGGAGTCGAAGGAGGGCGCTGAAGGTGTGACAAGCCTGGAGGGAGCTGGAGGAAGCCCCAGGTATGTAAAAATCCCCCCCCCCCCGTTTCAGGTACACTTCGAACTGTACTTAGAACTCCGAACCGTACTTAGATTTCTAAGTACAACACTAAACACTGTTAGATTCTCTTCCCTAGCTTCTAAGCCACAATGACAAATATCATCTGCCAAAAACAAAATAAATAAATAAATAAAACGAGAATGTGCAACGATGCTGAAACAGTCTCTTGGTGCACTTGCAGACAGATAAGGTCCTTTGATCTTCAAAAGATATTGATAACTCGATTTGAAGACAGACCAGAGTCACCGCTCATCCTTTCATCAAAGCAGTCGAAAAATGACTGCTGGGGGAGCGTGGCGAAAATAGGAAAGGACACCATTATCCGAATAAATTTACAGGAAAGGTCATGACACGGACGGGCTATGTACCCCGCTAACAAAATCACTTGGCTGAATTCAATTAGTGTCACAGGTTATGAATAGCCGTTGGTGAGGAAAAAGTTCAGATGCTGAACGTCTAATGCAATAACAGGCAGCTCACACGCAACGCGCGGGGCATGTAATACATTGTTGTGACAGGATGACAAGCGAGGCTTCACACCCTAAATTAAACCAAGCTTAAAGGGCATTTAAGGAAACTGGCGCTGTTCTGAGTTGGAGCGCCAACGACAAGAATGATCAAAGCGAGGCCGGCGCTGTTAATCTTGGCTGTCTGTACTGCTAATACGTTACAGTTGCCTCAACCGCTTTTGCCTAAATTAAAGTGAACCGGTTTAAAGAACAACAAAACATCACGTCTCTGGGCAAGGAACGAAAATAACGTATCATTTTCCATATTTTTTGATGTTTCTTGCATGAAAGTGGACAGGCGGTCAGATCTATGAGGCGCTCATTATCTGTGAGATCACTGTCATTGAGGCATGTCACCTGGTGAAGTGGGCCAGTCCCACGAAACACATTGTTTATTTACCAATAAAAGGTGCTCAGACTCGGCTTAGATATCATTGACAGGATTAATGGCCTGAGGAGGTGGCTAAGAGCCTGCAAAACATGTTGCCATTGTATAATAAAACACTTTTTGCACTTTACCTAGTGTTATCTTAATTTTATCTATATTTAACCTGTATATTCCGGCGTATAAGATGACTAGGCGTATAAGACAACCCCTAAACTTGTCCAGTTAAAATATAGAATTTGGGATATACTCACTGTACAGTATAAGACTACCCCTATTCCAACGCACACCAAACAAAACATTTTAAAAATCATATACTGGTGCTATGTATGAACAGATACTGGTGCTGTACTGGATGTGGTTCCCAGTATATAACAGTATATAGGTGATTGACTGGTTGGATTGGTCAACTCTCCCTCTCCCTAAGCAGATTGGTCAGCTCTCCTCGTTTACCTGTTTATCGGAATGGTATTGAAGAATAGATTGCACTGTGCCCATAAAACACGCCTCTTTTACTCTCCTGGCCCACCCTTGTATCCTATTTACCTCTTTCTCTGCCTTTCAGATCTCGCATATGTGCGCCTGCGCCGCTTCACTACAGTCCTTAGCAGCGAGATCTGAGAGTCGGTAACAGGTTAGGGCGGATCACCTGGCATCAATGACACCCGGCGTATAAGACGACCCCTGACTTTTGAGAAGATTTTCAAGGGTTAAAAAGTAGTCTTATACGCCAGAATAGTTTTATTCACCTTGGGCACCTCTTTCCCTTTACTGTGTATGTCAACCCTCCCTCGGGAGGGACACTGGTACCGAGTAACTGGAACCCATAACTTTTCTTAGAGAGTGACCACACCTGAGAGATCTGGGATCACCTGCGTGGAGATGGGTGTGTAATCACCGCCTACCTGATTGGTTGGTTGTTCATTTACCAAACTTAGTCTGTGACTACCATTCTATCCCCCTCCTACCACTGTTGTTTCAGTACATACTGCACCATTTGGGCTCCTGCTGTCCAGGTGCTTTTTCAAGGTGCTGTGCAATCTACCTCTTCATTGCATCTACTCATAGTACTAATCTACCTAGCAGTTGATGTTCCACTCTCTCCACACCCCACTTCTCCCTCCATCCCCCAAACTGCAGTATCTGGAGAACGACCAGAAGACACAAAGACCTGAGGTGGAGATGGGTTTTCTCCACAGGCACATTATCTTGCTGCAAGTGAGCAACCACCCTATGTAAGTGGGATCTTGTATACCTACCCACAGCAACAGATTTATACTACTCTTAAAGTGTCCATGAATGGTTTACCTTTCTGATCCGATAATTGTGAATGGAAGGAAGCAATCGTAAAGCATCAACCTGCCCGATAAATGGGATGGAAACTAATTTGACCATTTCAGGAATGAATCAATGATCGAATCAATAATACGAAAATAATCCGATCCTTTGGTGTTGACCAGCACCATTAAGATTGCCCAATCTAATCGCAATTATTATTGAATTGAATGGTCGATTGTTCGATTAAATTGGATCATCAATGGTAACCTTTAGACACACCCAGTTTTGGTATATGACATACAGCAGATACTTATATTATAGTGGATATGTCACAATTCCCATTTAAACAAAAGTTTCCAACCAATAAGTGACTTGTAAACAGACATAACTGAACATTTTCCTAGATCTTTTGCCTGGTACGCACCTTGCAATTTTTCCGTCAGATCGATGGAAATTTTCAAGTCATTTGATCATTTCCAGCATGTCAGATCTGCTTCTTATCGAGAAACGGAACGATTCTGAGATCAGTACCGCACAAAATCGCATGGTCTGTACCCATACTAATAGTTAAAAAGAATTTACCCAAAAAAGAGAAAAAAAAAGTGCAGAAGTTCGCTTTAAAGAGGAACTCCAGTGAAAATAATGTAATAAAAAAGTTATTTTTTTACAATAATTATGTATAAATGATTTAGTCAGTGTTTGTCCATTGTAAAATCTTTCCCCTCCCTGATTTACATTCTGACATTTATCACGTGGTGACATTTTTACTGCTGGAAGGTGATATCACTGGAAGGAGATGCTGCTTGCTTTTTTTGTCAGATGGACACAGCTTTAAACAGCTATTTCCCACAATGCAATGAGGTTCACAGACAGGAAACTGTCAGAACCATGGTCCTCACATTTTCCTGTGGGAGGGTTTGTACCACAATATCAGCCCTACAGACCTCCCTGATGATCCGTTTGAGAAAAGGAAAAGATTTCTCATGGGAAAGGAGATTTTAGCTACTGATTGGGATGAAGTTCAATTCTTGGTTACGGTTTCTCTTTAATGCCAGGGGTTTAACCAAAATCAGTGGCAAACTAAGGGGGTGGCGGCAGGAGCGGGCCACTCCAGGTGCCACTATGGCAGGTGGTGACACTGGAGTCCTCCTGTACAGTCGCCTGTGTCCCCAGCTGGAGCAACCATGCAGAGTATCGCGCAAGCTGAAGCCCTAGTTAGTGTTAGGTGAAGATGGGCAGAGTCTAAGGTATAGGTGGGGTGGGGGTACCTCAACCAGCAATGCAGAGTATTGCACAAGCTGAAGCTGTGCTGTGTTATCTCACCTGCTGCTGCATGCCGGAGTCCGCCGATGTGTCCTCCTGTCACTGCTCAGCTCTCCCCCTAGTGCCGGCATCTCTTGCTGCATCCGTGTAATCAGGTGATGCAGGAAGACATGCCCAGGGCTAGGGAGAGAGCTGATCGGTGACGGGATGACAAGAGGATGCAACGGTGGACTCCCACATGCAGCAGCAGGTGAGATAACACATCACACATCACGGCTTCAGCTTGCGCAATACTCTGCATTGCTGATTGAGGTACCCCCACCCCACCTATACGTTAACCTCTGCCCACCTTCACCTAACAGTAAGTGGGGCGCCCACATAACACTAGCCTAACCCCACACCTACACCTAACACCAACCTCTTCGGCTCTCCCCCCCCACGTAAAACTTACCTCCCACATACCTAACACTAACCCCCACCACCTATGCCTAACACTAACCCCCACCACCTATGCCTAACACGCCCCCACCACCACCACATTCGCCTGACACTAACCTCCCTCATACCGATGTCTAACACTATCCAACCCCCTTACCTACTCCTTATGCCTGGAACACACAATGCCATTTTCTATCAGATTGACAGTCGAATAAATTATTTCTGACAGGTCCTATATGATTTCTGATCAATTTTCCAATCACCTCTATATAAAACCGATCAGAAAAACAATCGGAAATCAGATCGGACGTGTTGGAAATAATCGAATGTCCATATGATGGAAAATTGCATCATGTGTACCATGTCTCGCCATACCTTTGACACAATTAATGGTCTGAGGAAGTGGCCTAGAGCCTGCGAAACACGTTGCCTATGCCTAACCAGAGCAGTTTCTAGGCTACACCCATTCCCTGCCGTGGCGGGCCCGCCGAACTTCCTTCCTTCCTTTTTGAATGGGGGGAGGTGTCATTTCATAACCAGCACCGGGTGTGAAATGTCCTAGATACGCCACTGACCGAAATATCCTATGAGAGGTTTCATAAATTAGCACCTTTTTTATACATAAAATACTGCATAGAAACATTTTAAACAAACCTGTAAATTAGTTGTACAGTTTTACGAGGGCAGAAAACCCATTTACAATGAACACGTGGGTCGGGCTTCCCACTATTATAGCCCGGGCGGTTTATTAGCTCTGAAAGGACACAGCTGGCTAGAAAGGGGGGATTTCGGTGTAAGCTTCACCAGTCTTTATCTGGTGACTAATATCACGCATCTCTGTAAAACGATTCCTGTTACAGAACGGTGCTTCCATATAACCCAATTAAACGCAGATCTCCGACAAGAAATGTAATATAATAACTTAAAGAACATTGTGTGCGAGGCCTGGAAGCCATCCAAGGACTTACAAAGACAAACACCAGTTTATAGACATGCTGAACGTGTTAATTCCTCTTATAGGAGAGGTGGAAGCAGCAAATCAAAGCTCTGACAAATGATCCAAATAACTTTATTTCCCAGCCTTCTAATAACAATCTGCAATCCCAATAAAAAGGAATGAATTACAGGTCTTCTCCGAAACATTATTCGAGACATTAACTTTCTTCTGTGAATTAAATGGAACATTTATTTACAAATATGTGCTGACATCATGCCTATAATGCCTTTGTCAGAATGAAACTCTTAACACTGCAGTGTAAGGTGGAAAGAACTGACATGAACCCGGATATATGATTGTTAAAATGTATGTACAGATACTGTATATCGTACTGTAACAGAGACTTCCCTGCTGTCTGTTTTCATTGGGTAGGCAGTAGACTGAATAATACTGAATTCATGTTTGAAATCTCTTACACTTTTATGTGATCCAAGAAAGTGTGTCTCTGCATTCAAGTTCCTCAGCGTATGTGAGAAGGGCTGTTGGTTCCCCTGATTTTCTGGCATGTTGAAAATTCACTTTTTTTTTATTGACATTTTTACGTCTTTACCAATGGCACAAATACAGTATAGCGCTTGTGAGTTGCAACCCCCAATCTCTCCCCTCTCTAATTTCAGATCAGCGCAGCAGAAGACTAACGTCACACACACGCTCACATGCAATACCCCGGCAACCATGAGTGGGCCGTCTGTGTGAGGAAGAATTGCGGAGACCGAGACAGCGGAGGACACCCACAACTATTCATGCACAGGCACCAGGGGGGTACATCTTCATTTAGAGCATACATGTCAAACTCCGGCCCGCGAGCCAAATCTGGCCCTCCGAGCCATTAAATTTGGCCCTCAAGTGGTTTCCCCACTATACATTATGTTTGGCCCACTCTAGACCACAGGGAAGCTAGATTAGAGGGGAAGCCCTAGAACACCAGGAAAGCCATATGGGGAATATAACTAAACTCTAGGGAACTGTATAGGGGAGGGTGGGGGCCTCTAGACACGAAGGAACTGTATAGGGGAGGGGGGACCACTAGACACCAGGGAACAGTATACGGGCTGAAAGGGAGCCAGTACACACCTGGAAACTTCATAAGGGAGGAAGGTGGCCAGTAGACATTGAGTTTGGCCCACGGCTAGGACCCAGTGTACAATTTCAGCCCAGTTTGTACTTGAGTTTGACACCCCTGATTTAGAGGGACAATGATCGGGGGTGGCGAGGTGACGAGGCAGAGTCACTAGGCCGACCCCCTAAATATTTCATGCTGAAATCGAGACTCCTACAAACTGTAAGTAAAATAGGCTAGCATGAACACTTTCGCGTATTACACCACAAAGTGTCAGATTCGAATTGCGGAACGTATGTGCATAAGAATGGACCTTACTTGACCACCTGGGTTTGCATTTTTGTGCTGATCTTAAACAGGAATTAAAAAGTGTTACAGAATAAAAGGGAAAAAAGGCAAGTGTTCTAGCCATTTATTACACTTGCCTTTGATTTATAAACAACCTTTAAAGTACTATACTATATACTATAAAGTACTTTAACTAGATCCAGCAGGACACACATTTCACTTGTGTAAAGGCAGTATTGAAAACCTTGAAGCCATTAAAAGCAGAACTCCAGTAAAACTTTTTTTTTTTGGGGGGGGGGGGGGGTGGAAATCACGAAGTGGGGAATGCTTAGCACCTCTATAAGATTATTTATTTATTTGCTGTTACTGCATCACCACTGGAGAGGTCCCATTTATTCCGTGTTACCAGTAACGGCAATCAGCGGTGTAACTACAATTCATGGGATCCCCAGTAAAACTTTGATGGAGCCCCCACAATGCTCACACCGCTTCCCTTGCCTCCCCTTGTTGCCCTTCACAGCCTTAGGGCCCATCTCACAAGGGCCATAAAACACATGTGGTCATCATTATCTTCACACCCATAACAAGTGTAGCCACAAATACACCTGATCTGAAGGATGGTCCCGTGTATCGCAAGGAAGATTATTACTTGGTGCCCCTTATAGTTCTGGCCCCCCCTGCAATTCGCTCCAGGGGCTGCTCCCCTCTAGTTCCGCCCCTGATGCCAACAATAAAGACCGAATATGACAAGTGTGGCCATTTCCTGGTAGATTGTGTCTTTAGAGCCCATTCACACCAGGGTGAATCAGGGCTGTGGAGTTGGAGTTAGAGTCTAGGAGTCGGAGCAATTTTGGGTACCGGGAGTCGGAGTTGGAGTCGGTCGTTTCATAAACTGAGGAGTCGGGAGTTTGAGTCGGATGATTTTTGTACCAAATCCACAGCCCTGGTAAGCATTAGACTAAGGAGTTGGAGTCGAGGAGTCAGAGCCATTTTGGGTACCTGGAGTCGGAGTCGGTGGTTTCATAAGCTGATGAGTTGCAGTTGGAATCGGATGATTTTTGTACCAACTCCATAGCCCTGGGTTGAATAGCGGCCATTTACTGCAGATCGCTGAATCACTGGCTCAAAAGTAAATGGCACAATCGCCTGCGGTAAATGCAAATGCAGTACATATAGCATTTTTTGGCGATTTACGATCGCGATTGCAATATTAAAAAAAAAAAGACTCATGATAGCTCAAAAATCATGTAAACGTACAATGAAAACTATGCGCAAATTGCAGAAATCCCTAGTTTTGCAATCCCTAGTGTGAATGGGCCCTTACCGCTGTCAGAGGATATGATCACTAATGATAGTTTTGGCCATCTAATGTCCAGTGACTGAACAGGCCACAGATTTTCAGATGTTTTTGTGTGAATAAGCAGTGTACACTCTTACTTATTGTGATGTACACTTAATGGTAAAAAAACTCACCTTCTATGAATTAAACCCTTTATGGTTTTTATCTATCATCAGGATTTATTAAACAGAAAAAAGCATCATATTGTCAGCCAAAAATCACTGTGCCCGAGGCAGGGAAGGAAGCCTAAATTCATCAAAATGCTAGAGAATAGCCTGAAGGAAGTAGAACTCGAAGGTAATCATTCAACTGAGCAGCCATTTCTCGTCTGATAAAACATCTACCCAGGTTTCATACAGTTCAAGTGCGAAAACACAGGCTGGCAGGTAATGGTGAGGTTTAATACTTTAAAGGGGAACTGAAGTAAGAGGTATACAGAGGCTGCCATATTTATTTCCTTTTAATCAATACCAGTTGCCTGGCAGCCCTGCTGCTCTATTTCTCTGCAGTAGTATCTGAATAACACCAGAAACAAGCATACAGCTAGTCTTGTCAGATCTGACTTTAAAGTCTGAAACACCTGATCTGCTGCATGCTTGTTCAGGGGCTATGGCTAATAGTATTAGAGGCAGGGGATCAGCAGGGCTGCCAGGCAAGTTGGCAACTGGTATTGATTAAAAGGAAATAAACATGGCAGCCTCCATATACCTCTCTATTCAGTTCCCCTTTAAGACAAGACAACAATGTGGCATTGGCAGTACTGAGGATTGTAGCAACATCTATTTCCTGAAGTGCCCTGTGCTACTGGAGGACTGTTCCTTCCACTAGCTAACTCTCCTCTCCTGATATACACTGTGCTGCTGGAAGACTCTGCTCCTTCTTCTATTTCTCCTCTCCTGATATACTCTGTGCTGCTGGAGGACTCTACTCCTTCTTCTAACTCTCCTCTCCTGATATACTCTGTGCTGCTGGAGGACTCTGCTCCTTCTTCTAACTCTCCTCTCCTGATATACTCTGTGCTGCTGGAGGACTCTGCTCCTTCTTCTAACTCTCCTCTCCTGATATACTCTGTGCTGCTGGAGGACTCTGCTCCTTCTTCTAACTCTCCTCTCCTGATATACTCTGTGCTGCTGGAGGACTCTGCTCCTTCTTCTAACTCTCCTCTCCTGATATACTCTGTGCTGCTGGAAGACTCTGCTCCTTCTTCTAACTCTCCTCTCCTGATATACTCTGTGCTGCTGGAAGACTCTGCTCCTTCCTTTATCTCTCCTCTCCTGATATACTCTGTGCTGCTGGAGGACTCTACTCCTTCCACTATCTATCTCTCCTCTCCTGATATACTCTGTGCTGCTGGAGGACTCTGCTCCTTCCACTATCTATCTCTCCTCTCCTGATATACTCTGTGCTGCTGGAGGACTCTGCTCCTTCCTTTATCTCTCCTCTCCTGATATACTCTGTGCTGCTGGAGGACTCTGCTCCTTCCACTATCTATCTCCCCTCTCCTGATATACTCTGTGCTGCTGGAGGACTCTACTCCTTCCACTATCTATCTCTCCTCTCCTGATATACTCTGTGCTGCTGGAGGACTCTACTCCTTCCACTATCTATCTCCCCTCTCCTGATATACTCTGTGCTGCTGGAGGACTCTGCTCCTTCCACTATCTATCTCCCCTCTCCTGATATACTCTGTGCTGCTGGATGACTCCGCTCCTTCCACTATCTACCTCTCCTCTCCTGATATACTCTGTGCTGCTGGAGGACTCTGCTCCTTCCACTATCTACCTCCCCTCTCCTGATATACTCTGTGCTGCTGGAGGACTCTACTCCTTCCACTATCTATCTCTCCTCTCCTGATATACTCTGTGCTGCTGGAGGACTCTGCTCCTTCCACTATCTATCTCCCCTCTCCTGATATACTCTGTGCTGCTGGAGGACTCTGCTCCTTCCTGTATCTACCTCTCTTCCCCTGATATACTCTGTGCTGCTGGATGACTCCGCTCCTTCCACTATCTACCTCTCCTCTCCTGATATACTCTGTGCTGCTGGAGGACTCTACTCCTTCCACTATCTATCTCTCCTCTCCTGATACACTCTGTGTTGCTGGAGGACTCTACTCCTTCCACTATCTATCTCTCCTCTCCTGATATACTCTGTGTTGCTGGAGGACTCTACTCCTTCCACTATCTATCTCTCCTCTCCTGATATACTCTGTGTTGCTGGAGGACTCTACTCCTTCCACTATCTATCTCTCCTCTCCTGATATACTCTGTGCTGCTGGAGGACTCTACTCCTTCCACTATCTATCTCTCCTCTCCTGATATACTCTGTGCTGCTGGATGACTCCGCTCCTTCCACTATCTACCTCTCCTCTCCTGATATACTCTGTGCTGCTGGAGGACTCTACTCCTTCCACTATCTATCTCTCCTCTCCTGATATACTCTGTGCTGCTGGATGACTCCGCTCCTTCCACTATCTACCTCTCCTCTCCTGATATACTCTGTGCTGCTGGAGGACTCTACTCCTTCCACTATCTATCTCTCCTCTCCTGATATACTCTGTGTTGCTGGAGGACTCTACTCCTTCCACTATCTATCTCTCCTCTCCTGATACACTCTGTGTTGCTGGAGGACTCTACTCCTTCCACTATCTATCTCTCCTCTCCTGATATACTCTGTGCTGCTGGATGACTCCGCTCCTTCCACTATCTACCTCTCCTCTCCTGATATACTCTGTGCTGCTGGAGGACTCTGCTCCTTCCACTATCTACCTCCCCTCTCCTGATATACTCTGTGCTGCTGGAGGACTCTACTCCTTCCACTATCTATCTCTCCTCTCCTGATATACTCTGTGCTGCTGGATGACTCCGCTCCTTCCACTATCTACCTCTCCTCTCCTGATATACTCTGTGCTGCTGGAGGACTCTACTCCTTCCACTATCTATCTCTCCTCTCCTGATATACTCTGTGTTGCTGGAGGACTCTACTCCTTCCACTATCTATCTCTCCTCTCCTGATACACTCTGTGTTGCTGGAGGACTCTACTCCTTCCACTATCTATCTCTCCTCTCCTGATATACTCTGTGCTGCTGGAGGACTCTGCTCCTTCCACTATCTATCTCTCCTCTCCTGATATACTCTGTGCTGCTGGAGGACTCTGCTCCTTCCACTATCTATCTCTCCTCTCCTGATATACTCTGTGCTGCTGGAGGACTCGGGTCTACATGAAAAGGGCGCCGGTAAAAAAGGGCGCCTGGTGGAGCCCATATAAAAACTTCGGCTAGAAAAAAACTCCGGGATGTGTTAATTCGTATTCCCCCTCCAGGCCGCCATGGATAGTGGGGGAATGAAATAATTCGGCTTCCAGCGCTTGTAGCCCATATACAAACTTCGACTACAAAAAAAAAGTCAATAATATGGGCTACAGAGGGGCACCTTACTGTAGCCGAAAAAAATATGGGCTACAAAGGGGAGCCCACTTGTAGCCTATATCAAAACTCGGGCGCCCTTTTCTACACCTTGTAGCCCATATTTCCAGAAATAACATTGATGTCTATGGCGGCGCCCTTTTCATACAGGCAGCTCAGGCGTCCTTTTCAACCGATCCCGGAGGACTCTGCTCCTTTTTCTAACTCTCCTCTCCGAATATACTCTGTGCTGCTGGAGGACTCTACTCCTTCCTTTAAAGGGAACCTTAACTGAACGGGGGGTAAAGAGTTTTACTTACCTGGGGCTATTACCAGCCCCCTGCAGCAGTCCTGTGCCCTCGGTGCCGCTCTGGAATCCTCTGGTCCCCCGCTGTCACTTAGTTTCGTTTTTGACGACTCACCAGTCGCCGGCCGCCATGCGTATTATTGGACGCATTCACCAATGCAATTAGCGCTATTGCGGACCGCAACGCGTACAAAAATACGCTTTGCCGCATATCTACGCGTGCGGTCCGCAATAGCGCTAATTGCATTGGTGAATGCGTCCAATAATACGCATGGCGGCCGGCGACTGGTGAGTCGTCAAAAACGAAACTAAGTGACAGCGGGGGACCAGAGGATTCCAGAGCGGCACCGAGGGCACAGGACTGCTGCAGGGGGCTGGTAATAGCCCCAGGTAAGTAAAACTCTATACCCCCCATTCAGTTAAGGTTCCCTTTAACTCTCCTCTCCTAATATACTCTGTGCTGCTGGAGGACTCTGCTCCTTCCTCTGCTATCCATCTCATGATATACTCTGTGCTGCTGGAGAAATCTGCTTCTAAATACACTAAAAAAATGTGAACTGGCAGGCCACACTGGCAGCTTATACACGGGACATTGGAGCAGTCAGACATCCAACCTCTACCCAAGCAGTAAACCAGTGGGCATCCGCTGGACCCACAGAAATCAGACATCACCCAAGTGTGGCCAGGCCAGGTGATGAGCATCTTTATGGAGTCATTGTTCTGGACCCTAAACGATCCCTCCACCATGACTGTCACTACTACCGTATTTTCCCTAAAATAAGACCTCCCCCGAAATTGAGCCCTATCTTATATTTCAAGCATACTTGTAAATATAAGCCCTCCCCCGAAAATAAGCCCTAGCTGAATGGGACGCTTTGTGTGTGGGGAGGTGTGCAGTCTCTTAGGGCATATTCACACTATGAGCGTTTGCATATTTTTTTAAGCGCTGGCGATTTAGGAAATGGCCCTAAAAGCGCTTCTGCAATGATACCTTATAAGAGTGTTCACATATAAGAGGTTCGATTGCGTTCCACTTCCAAAATCGCTGCCTGTACCATTTTCTGAGAGCTTTGGCTCAATGGAAGTTATAGGGAAATCGCAAAGCACTTGAAAAAGTGCTCTGTATAGAGATCTCCCAAGTGCTTTTATGAATAAATACATCATATTTATTCATTTCTGGGTGAAAGAGTTCAGTTCCTGACTGACGTAAGGAAATGAAAAAATGAATCGCTCTGCAAAAGCGCTTAGAAAACTGCTTTTCTAAGCGCAAAGTGCAGGCAAAAGCGCTTACAAAACTCTCAATGACTCGCTCAGTGCTTGCGATAGCTCTAGCGATTTATAATGTGAACAAGGCCTTACACTGTCATAATCAATGTTTGTACGCACGCTGATGCATCCTAGGCGCACATGATAGAGGAAAGCATGGTCACGTTCCTGCGTGGAGATGAAACACAGCCGACATGCAATGCTCCCGGAGCGATTAAACGCGAATGGAGGGGACGCAGCCACAATGGAGGTGCGGTAAGAGACTGCACCCCCCCCCCCCATACACTTACAGCGTCAACCCCTCTGGGAAATATAAGCCCCTCCGAAAATAAGCCCTAGCACTTATTTGTCTCCCCAAAAGAATATAAGACAGTGTCTTATATTCATGTAAAGACGGTATATAAATGCTAAATAATAATAATATGTCACCATGCCATCAGAGCAGCACAACGGCCAAGGAACTAGCGAGTTCTACAACACAAGCCAGGAATGGTCGCCATCATATTTACAACATGACAGCTTTATTTTAACTTAGATAACTGAGAACCAGGAAGTGCTTCCTATCCCCATTAGTCAGTACTTACAGTGAGGAGTGATGCACATTTACATTAACCATGGCAATAAGTTTTTTCCTTTTTTTTATTGCTGCTTAAAACTGCTGTCATGCACCAGTGAGCAGGGACAGCAGAAAATGTACAGCCTCTGCAGGAGCGCATCCATTAAAATCTGAGGCTTTCCGAATGTGCCGGCATATTTGTGGTAAACAAAGTGCACAGCGAGTTTCAGAACTGTTAAAATATCTTTGCGTGCGATAGTTTAAGCACAGGGCTTTCCTGGGGGAACGGCAAGGAAGGCTGATCGCCTGACAAGACCGTTATCCCACATACAGCATTTCCTACTTATTAGGGAATCATTATGTGAGCTGCGCCCCCCCTTCCCCCTGCAGTGTCTCCGAGGTCCAGAATCCCACAGAGACAGCCACAGCATTCAGGGACTCTGAGGTATAATGAGGTGCTATCAGTGGTGAGGTAATAGGGAGTGCAGAGGTTGAGACCGCACTGGGACCTTGTAGATCTCCCTCAATGGCAGTATTGGCTCTCTATTGGTCTTATGCCACAGCTCCCAACTGTCCCTCTTTTGGAGGGACAGTCCCTCTCAGTGTTGCCAACTCATCCCTTTAATTACTGACAAATATGAATTATACAGGTTTCGTGGCTAGGTAGATCCAGTTAAGGCACTGATTATGTGGAAGTAGCCCCAGAACCTGTATATCTTAGATGTGTCAGTAATTAAAGGGATGAGTTGGCAACACTGGTCCCTCTCTCCTTCTCATTTGCCCCTCTTTCAGGACTTTGTCCCTCTTTCTGTGTAAATATATATATATATATATATATATATATATATATATATATATATATATATATATATTGCTAATTTTAAACCGTTAATATGAAGTAAAATGAGCCAGGATAGAAAGGACCAGTGTGGTCTGAATTATTAAACAACATATTTTTCTTAGGAAATCTTTATGGTATGCGTGACTAGGGGTGTGACGGGGCATGATCATGGGTGTGGCAGGGGCGTGGCTTAAGTGTCCCTCTTTCTTATCTCAAAAAGTTGGGAGGTATGCTATGCTGGTAATGATTACTTCTGTAGATGCTCTAATAGTGGTAATCATTAACCCTCCTGGCGGTTTGTAAAAATCCGCCAGGGGGCAGCAAATACGTTTAAAAAAAAAAAAAAAAAAAAATTTCATGTAGCGAGACGAGGTCTCGCTACATGATAGCCGCTGCTCGGCGGCATCCCCCCAGCCCCTCCGATCGCTGCCGGCGATCGGAGATCAAGAGATCCCGTTCAAAGAACGGGATCTCTTGGAGGGCTTCCCCCGTCGCCATGGCGACGGGGCGGGATGACGTCACCGACGTCATCGACGTCGTGACGTCAAAGGGGACTCCGATTCACCCCACGGCGCTGCCTGGCACTGATTGGCCAGGCAGCGCACGGGGTCTGGGAGGGGGGGGCAGCTGCGGCGACGCGTATAGCGGCGGATCGGCGGGTAGCGGCGGTGATCGGACACTGCACGCAGCTAGCAAAGTGCTAGCTGCGTGCAGCAAAAAAAAAATTATGCAAATCGGCCCAGCGGGGCCTGAGCGGTGCCTCCCGGCGGCATAGCCCGTGCTCAGCACAGGCTTACCGCCAGGGAGGTTAACAAACTGTTCCCCATACCCAGCTGGCAACTCTAAAGGGGCCCATACACTGGTCGATTTCAACCATCAATTGATCGTTCGAAAATCGATTCCATCAAATCTATCGATCGATTTGTGTCCGATTTCGATCGATTTGATCTATCTGGATAGAAAATCTAGGTTGATCTGCTGCTGGCAGCAGATCGATGGCCCATAGAGTTGCATTGGATCTATTGGTCCGATAATGCATTTAGATAGATTTCCAATAGATTTAATTCTGAAATCTCTATTGGAAATCTGTTCCTAGTGTGTGACACACATCAGATAGATTGCTGTCAGATTCGACCTGACAGGCATCTGACAGAAATCTGTCTGATGGTCAAATCTGCTGCAAATCTATAAGTGTATGGCCACCTTAATACTTTGGTTGTCTTTTGCAGGTTTCGGTGCACCATGCCGACTGTTATGTATAGAGTGATTTTGTGTGTGTGTGTGTGTGTGTGTGTGTGTGTGTGTGTGTAGGGGGCTCTGTAAAACTTGCACTGGGGCTTAAAGCTGCTTAGCTATGCTACTGAGCGCTATGTCACTAGCCTGTACCCCGTTTTAAGTGACCCAACAGTGGAAGGAATATAGAGGCTGCCATATTTATTTCCTGTTCAGCAATGCTGGTTGCTTGGCTGTCGTGCCTTTCTTTGTGGCTTTGCCAGTGTCTGACCCATCTGCATGCGGTTAGTGTGGTCCAACTTTAGTCAGAGCCTCTCATCTGCATCCCCGTTCTGGATCAGTGTTTTATTAGACAGCCAGACAATTGCCAGGATTTAATAGGAAATGGGCCTTGGGTAGGGCTAAGACGGCCCACTCCTGTGACAATTCGCCTAGCAGATGCAGGTCACACTTTATCTGGGGGTCATAAACATTCCCCCACCCCACCCACATGCCCATTGCCGCCCTCGCCCCATGACGCACGCCCTGCTGGACAGGAAGTACGTCACTGAGATTCCCAGGTTTCCCTGTGTCGTAGTCCCATTGTTCTGCGCACCACCACTGCTAACATGTTCAAGCTTCCTGCGTCGCCCATTGACCTACATTACTTCCGCCACCACTGCAATTACCGCTGGTAGCCCACTGTTGACTTTACAGTGGATCGGGCACTTCTAGCACAATGCGATGCTGTAAGTGTGCTAGGCCCCATTGCCATTGTGTTACTTTGTGGTAAAACAGGCTAACGCAATGCAGGTTTCCAATGCAAGTGTAAAAGTGGCCTTTGTGTTTACAAAAGCACTCCCAGTAAACAATCTATACAAAAATGACAACCAGCCCCCCTACTCCCTTGCACACTATTTTAACTGTTGGAATAAGCAACTACAGTTCAGTAAGTGTCTTTTTAAATAAAGAATTAACTGAGAATGAATTCCCTGTGAGTAGATTGGTTAGTCCAAAATCTATCAAATTATTGACAGGTTCATAGAAAAAAAGTTGTTTATAGTGCATAATGTACATTTATATGTATGTTTTTTTAAATTGTACAATTTTTCACGATAGTTGTCCTTCAAGAACAGAAAACAATGCTTGGATTGAAATGATAAAAAGGACAAGGCACTGCAATGTGTCTTACATTAATTAGTCTGCTTTTCGTCATCTGAGAGGAACATCCGAGCTGGAAGAGTCATTACAGTCCAAGTTACACATATCATTATAAATGGGATGATATCCCCGATAGAGTTGGAGCTAAGATGAATGGCGATGAAGCATGACCAATTGATGGGAGCCCAGCTGTCAGGGAGGCCCCAATTCTAATGTTATCCTTCAGAGCCCCCCTCCCCATTACATGTGCATGGGGTGCCTCCCGCCTGAGCAGATGGGAAGCTGGGCCTTTTGTGCCCGACACCAAGGAATTAATTGTATATTAATTAAGCTATCCTTGAGCAATTAAAATGTGCCAGTGTCAAAAGGTCCAAAATATTTTACCATGAAGATCTTGTCTACGTCAACCCTGGCTATATACAGTCTGGATGCAGCCCTCCCCACCTCCGCCCCCAAAATGCCTGCAGTCTGTATTGATTGATTCCTGCTCCAGAGGCCTTCCTTGGGAGAAGGGAGGCAAGACGCGCTGAAAGCTTTACAGCCAATAAATCAACTTCTGTACATTAAAATCCATTTAGACCCCCCTCATTTTGTAAATATTGTGGACTGGCCTCCGGGAGGCAGCTGTAACCAGATCACAGATATCAAGCAACGAAACTATGTTATCCAGTGGTGCAGCTTAGGCCCCCCTTAAGTGCGCTATACATTTCAAGTGATATAGAGTACAGTCCCATATTGCTACACCACTGATATTATCTCCTTTTTCAAAATATAGTGTCATGAGATGCATTTCTTGCCTGTAAAATATTTTAGTTCCTGTAAAGATATCCATAGATTGCTCCATGTTCCACTGAGCGAATAAAGGTCCCCATACAGCTAGAGATTATGGTGACCGATCGTCCCAAAGAGAGATCTCTCTCTGATCGAATCTGATAGGAGAGAGATCTTGTGGCCGACATAAACTGCAGGTAGAGTCCCTATTGATTTCTGCATTCAATCTTTTGGGAATTGGCCTTGTGACCAGGGCTGTGGAGTCGGAGTTGGAGTTGGAGTCCAGGAGTCGAGGCAAATTTGGGCACCCGGAGTCGGAGTTGGAGTCGTTGATTTCATAAACTGAGGAGTCGGAGTAGGCTGATTTTTGTACAAAATCCACATCCCTGTTAAGTATTAGACTGAGGAGTCGGAGTCGAGGAGTCGGAGCCATTTTGTGTACCCGGAGTCGGAGTTGGAGTCATGATTTCATAAACTGAGGAGTCGGAGTTGGAAGATTTTTGTACTGACTCCACAGCCCTGCTTGTGACGCCAACTCGCGCCCCCAGCCCCCAGCCACTGTCCCCCTAATGTTTTATACCACCTTGGTGCCTGTGCAGTTATGTACAGATAAAGTATAACTGCACGGTCACTGGGGGGGGGGGGGGGGGGGGACATAAAACATTAGAGAAGACAGCGGCCAGGGGTTTCTGTTCCGTTTTTTGTTCACACCGTTACCGCTCCACGTCTGATCAAGCATGTCGGCCCAAGATTTTACAGCATGTCCAATCGTTACATGCAACCAATTTCTGCCCGAAAGTGGTTGAATTGTCGATCAGGCATGCTCTTGGTGGCACCGATTTTCATCAGTTTCAGTAATAATTATTGATTCTGATGGTCAATTGGTCGCCAAGTCTACAGATGTATGGCCACCTTATGCGATCGACTTTATTGAGCCATAAACAACAGTGTGATTGATCGAAAGTCTATCATCTAGTGGCCCACACACTACAAGCGAGATACTATGGGATTCTCCTTCACCAATTTCCATTGATTATGCAGAATGGAATATAAATGGCGCAAAATATATTTGGCATCGGCAAAACAAGCCACCACCGATGCTGCCCTTAGATGCCCGCCTGGCCTTTTGCATTCTTCGTTGACCTGCTAAAACACCTCTATGTAAAGCTACTTACAAACTGAAAGATAAAATCGGGTGAAACGACGACGTTCCAATATCAAATTTAGAAGCGATATATTGTTAAATGATATATTGTTTTGAATGTGCCAAGGGCGAATCTAACAGGCTAATATTATGAGAAACTTCTTATTATTATTCTGAAATTCTAGTTTCCAGTATCCTGTCTCCCCCTTCCTGACACCAGTTGTTGCCTTTGCCCTTTTAGAATGGATCGGGTCAGAGGGAGGCTCTGCTAGTTTCACCTTTGACTGTTATCTCTTCTCTAAACAACTTTCCAAGCCTCGGTCTTCTGAACCCATTAAATATCCTTTGAGGTTACTGACAACAGAAAAAGCACCATTAGACGGTTGACAGGGAGAGTGAATAGAAAGCGTTCTCATGCAATCGTTTTTCTAAACACTGCTCAGAACATGCAATTGTGAGGTTAAGAAAGTATTTAGGGCACCAAAATAGACTATAGATTTTTTTTTTTAAAATAAATCTCAGACATACTCTATTTGCCTTATGCACTGATAGAGGTAAAAGAAAATAATCTGACAAAATGAAACTTTAACTGTCTTAAGAGACTCTGAAGCGAGAATAAATCTCGCTTCAGAGCTCAGTTAGCAGGGGCATGTGTGCCCCTGCTAAACCGCCGCTATCGCGCCGCTAAACGGGGGTCCCTTCACCCCCAAACCCACCCCCGCAATACTTGGTCGTAGATTTGGTCGTGATTTATTGCTTCCTGGAGGCAGGGCTAACGGCTGCAGCCCTGCCTCACAGCGCGTCTATCAGTGGCGCATCGCTGCCTCTCCCCCGCCCCTCTTAGTGAAGGAAGACTGAGAGGGGCGGGGGAGAGGCGGAGATATGCGGCTGACAGACGCGCGTGGGGCAGGGCTGCGGCGGTTAGCCCTGCCCCAACCAGGAAGCGCTCCCCCGCTGCACCGAGGGGATTTGGGGGTGAAGGGACCCCCGTTAAGCCACGGGATAGCGGCGTTTTATGCCCCTGCTATCTATGAGGTCTGAAGCAAGATTTATTCTCGCTTCAGACTCTCTTTAAAGCGGGATGAAACTCTGACACAACAGTCAATAAAACCTATTTCACTACACACCCATACAGTGATCATATTTGCTTCTGTGCACAAGCCATTTCCTTTGTTTACAAATTACAAGTTCCCAAAGTACAGTTTATCTGCTCTGAAAGCTGCCACTGCATTTTATTGCATATTAAAAAGTATCTAGCGACCATTTCTCTCCTTTTCCAGCTTCTGTGAAGCATGCAGCTGAAAGAGAGCACTGCCAGGAATGGTTACTAATTATGGCTGATAAGGAAACATATACAAAAAACCATGTGATCACTTCCTTGGCATAGATTGCTAAAGTGGACCAGAACTCAGAACTTCCTCTCTGCTCTAAAAGATATGCAACCGCATAATAACCCTTAAAGGGGTTCTGTGGAGGGATCAAAAAACGACAATTACCTGGGGCTTCTATCGGGCCCCCTGCAGCTGCCATGTCCCACGCCATCCTCCTACGAGGGGGGGATAGTAGTCCCAGGTAAGTGTTGGTTTTGGTTTTTTAACCCCTCCACAGAACCCCTTTAATGAAATATATTTCTTTGTTACAGCTGATACAAATCCTGCAATAAGGTCTCTTTCACACCAGAGCCCTCTTTTGGCGTTTTAACGCAAAGTCTATACTTTGCGTTAACCAAGGTAAAAGGAAAGTACATAGACTTTCATTTTACCTTTCACACCCGACGCTGCGTTTCGATGCGTTGCGGTACGACGCATCCCGGCGCATTTTATCGTCGGGAATCGGCGCTTCCCCTTCGGGTAAATTAACTACTACCGCCGCTACTCAGCGTCGCACCGCAGATTCCGACGACACGCCGCAACGCCTGCAGGAGCCGTTCTCCTGCACGTTTTTGATGTGTAACCGGCCTAAATCTGCAGTGTTTCTGCTTCCTGCTTTCATGGAAGCAGACATATTATTATCATCCTGTGTCTACCAATTAGCTCTCTGCTGTGGCAGTCAAATAACAACTTATCCTTAGTCACAGGTGAGGGGGAAATAGACAGGCTAAACCAGTGGTCCTCAAACTAAGGCCCGCGGGCCAAATGCGGCCCCCCAAGGCTTTTTCACTGGCCCCCAAACACATAATGTATAACAAAATGTATAACTTAGAGATGCAGCCCATTGCACCTTTAAATATCGGTGGCCCACATATAGAACAGCAGTGCTGGCCAGGGCTGTGGAGTCGGTACAAAAATCTTCCAACTCCAACTCAAACTCCGACTCCTCAGTTTCTGAAACCACGACTCCAACTCCAACTCCGACTCCGGGTACCCAAAATTGCTCAGACTCCGACTCCTCGACTCCGACTCCTTAGTCTAATACTTAACAGGGCTGTGGATTTTGTACAAAAATCATGCGACTCCGACTCCCAACTCAGACTCCTCAGTTTCTGAAACCCCGACTCCGACTCCAACTCCGGGTGCCCGAAATTGCCCCGACTCCTCGACTCCGACTCCAACTCCGACTCCACAGCCCTGGTGCTGGCACCACCCATCCACATACGGTAGAAGCCAGCGAGCAGTCATTTGCTCATTTCCAATCCAAATCTGAATCAGGTGACACTTCTGTCCAATTGGGCGGCAGGTTGTCACCTAGGTATGCTTTACTGTCTGGTGCACAAAAACGTTCTTCGGTCGCTACATGACTGAATGGCTGCTGTTGGGAGCTCTCCTCCAGGCATGATTGGGGGGAATCAATACCTAGATCCAATGCAATATTTTTCAACATCATTTTATGTATATTCTGCCCCCCCAGCAGTCTGAAGTATATTGACCTGGCCCTTGACCGAAAAAACTTGGGGACCCCTGGGCTAAACTCTCTAAATGCATACAGGGTGTATTTCCTTCTGTCCTGTACAAGAGTTCAGGTCCACTTTAACTGGGAAATAAAAACACAATTCTGAACTCATTAGGCCATTTCACATTCTGCTGTCACCGAGATAGAGATCATCAGGACACAATACATAGAAATGTCATCCCTTTGTTGAGATGTGACCAGGGATCATTACGCGGGCGTCATGTCTCAGGCCTCATTAACATCTACGGTGAGAGGCGGCCGCACAACAGATGCCTCCCAGATCATAAACTTTGACCCATTGTCTAGCGTGAGATGAGAGAATGATATTCTGCTGGGTGGAGGAAGCCACATGTCTGATCAATAAAGACAGCCTACATACTGATAACAGCTCCTGCTAATTACCACTAATCCCATTCATCTGCCACTGACATTACCAGCCGCTCTGCTTTTATTGGACGAGGACAAATCCAATAAAGTCATTTACATTTATCGCCTCTGTGTACATCGGAACAATGCAGTATAGTGCGTGTTTTCTTGGTGAGTTGGTTTATATAGTCACTGGCTGAAAAGTGATAAACTGGATTATGGAGGGAGATGGTCAGCGTAAGCCATTTAGCTGGGTGAAGTAATTACCCAGCTTACAGGGTTTATTACAGTTCCAGGGATAACTTATGTGGACCTGAACTCTTGCACAGTACATAAGCAAAACAGAGAGAAATGCATTCTGTATGGTTTTAGAGAGAAGAGCCTAAAGGTGCCCATACACTCGTCAGATTGGCAGCAGATAGATAAGAAATGCATCTGATGATCTATCTGATGCGTTTTTAGAACATTTTTTACCAGGATAGAATTCCAATAGATTTCAGTTTGAAATCTATTGAAATTCGATCTGATGGCATTTTTTTGCCATCAGATTTCCATTAAGGCCAATGAAAACTGATAAGCAATCTCATCAGATCGACCTAGATTTTCCACCCTGCCAGTTCGATGGAAATCCATCGAAATCAATCGAAATCGGCCATCGATCGGTCGATTGGCCAACCGATTTGCAAACGATCAATCGATCGATCGACCGGGATCGATCGGTCGGCCAGAAAATCGGCTGAGTGTATGGGCCCCTTAATTCCCCCTCATCTTCAAGTAATCACAAATGTAGTTTGATCTTTCAGCTGTGTCAGCACAGAAATTCGGCAGTCATCAACGGACAGCCAATATGTAAACACAGGATATTAACCCTTTGTGTGCTTCCATGAAACCAGGAAGGAGGCGCACTGGAGATTTATTGCAGGAGTTCTGTAAGCTGCAACAAATAAATGTTTTTCTTTAAATTTTATTATAGTTGTTGCTTATCTTTCAGAGCAGAGAAGAAGTTCTGATTTCCGGTCTGATTTAAAGTGAATAGGAACCATCATTAAAAAAGAAAAGTCAGATACTTACCTATGGAGAGGGAAGGCTCTAGGTCCTAATGAGCCATCCCTCTCCTCTCCCAGTGCACTCGTTGCTGTCCCTGGGAGCAGTATTTGACTAATTTAGTAAAATACTGCTCGCTCCGCTGGTGAAGGAGACTTCAGAAAGTCTTCAGGTGTCCAAGTGCTCCTGAAGACGGACGGCTACGTACTGCGCACATGCAAGCGCCCTCTCTCGAGCATGCGCAGTATGGAGCCGCCTGTGTTCGGGAGGACTCGGCTCCTTAAGACTTCCGATGTCCCCAGCGGTGAGGGATTTGAACAGAGGAGCTGCCACTGCAACGAGGGCACCGGGAGAGGAGAGGGAAGGCTCATTAGGACACAGAGTCTTCCCTCTCCTTAGGTAAGTATCTTGTTTCTTTTTTTTAATATCTGACTGTTTTTTCATATCTGACTCCGGAACTGAGTCCTGTAACTTCAGCCAGTCGCGGACAGTCTGAGCAAGTGCAGTGAGCACTCTCCGTCTCTCTCCGGCGGAGAATAGTTCTGCACAGGCACTGCACGACAGGGGGAAGAGGCGCCCAAGAAGTATAAGGTACATTAAAAACAGCTAAAAAAGGTGCACCATGTTTGGCTTTATTGGCTCTTCAGTTGGCCTGAGGAAGTGGGCATAGACCCATGAAATGCATTGCCAGTATATGATAAACTCTTACCTGGTAATTAACCCATGGTCGTCTAGAGGTAAGCCACTTCTTTATTTCTAATTGTACTTGTTTTTAACATATTTTATACTTCTTGTGCGCCTCTTCCCTCGTTATTGCTAATTGTCCTACCTCCCTGAGTGGAGGGACCACTGGTCCACTGTGGCCCTCAACAGTCAGCTCCAGAGCTCTTCTAAAGTGTGACCATCCTTCGATTGTTGAATATACCTGAGTAGAGATAGGTTTGTGCATCTCCACCTGCCTTATCGGTTGGTTGCTCTGTTTGCAACCCTCCTTTGTGAGTACCATCCCTTTTGCAATTGTTTGCCACATTGATTTACTTATTACACTATCGGGCTCCCATTGTCTCTGTGTTTTCTTTAAAGGTTTCAAGGCACCACATCCTCACTCACTGTATAGACAGGACAGATGAGTCTACAATTTAATTATTTGGACATTAGAAAAGAGGTTGTTTGGCGTAAGCCAAATACAGAATTCCAAGAAAAAACACTATACCAACTGTGAAGCATGGAGGTGGAAGTGAAGTGTTATAGTTTTGGGATTCCTTTTCAGTATCCCACAATCCCCTCTTCCTATCCCAGAACCCAGTGCAGGAGTGAAGAAAGAGTGGTTACCATTGCCAGAACCCTGCCTATAGGCAGCAATAAAGGAGGAACAGCCATGCTATCCCTAGAACAACATGCAGGGGAGAGGGCTATATGTACCGTGTGACCTCCCAGGAAGCACTAAATGTTGCTGTGCAGCAATGGCACATCAGTCCACTTATAAAGGACCTTGTATGCCAAGCACGCAGAGTGCTCTGTACTGCGCACTCGCAAATCCACGCTCGGGCATGCGCATGACAAAGCCATTTGTCTTGAGAAGTACTCAGGGACCCGAGTAATTTCGACATCTGCCCGAGGAGGGACGAAGATGTATTTGACCTCCAGGTTCGAATAACTTTACCAGATGGACAGCGGGGAAACGAGGACGCGGAGAGGACTTTATGGGATCCAGAGTCTTCCCTCCTCTTAGGGAAGTATCTAACTTTTCTTTTAAAGCTTGCTTCGGGGTCACTTCAAACAGGTAAACGCCAACCCCTTTCCCTTACTTCCTATTAAACTGAGCTGTTTTATTTCCTTTGTGGCTAGAGTTCAAGTTTAGGAGAGAAATTTGATGTGTAATATTTGATGTTTTCCCAATTAATTTCTTTTATGCCCCTGTCCAGTCTCAAATATGATTACAATTCAGCCTCCCTGTACCTCTAGACATAAAAGATAACGACTTAAAATGGCTATAAAACCCCATTATTATTATAGGGAAGAGTTTGGTCGGGGTGGCTGACTGGCTGTCCAAGTTTTCAGAGGGCTGCAGCTGTTTTCCCTAATATAAAGGTATTTATAGCCTTTTAAGCGGTTAAAAAACTTATCTTTACATGTCTTGAGGGAGGAGGAGGGAGACCGTAATGTATTGTAATAATATTTAAGGCTGTGTAGGGGCTTTAAAAACTATTTTTCTAGTATTAAATCTAATAAAAGGAAAATGGAAAAAAGTTGGGAAGGATCATTTCATTATAGAATAAGTCGAGGCAGAAATGTGCAGTGATGTTATTCAAGCTTCAGTTACGTTCTGTGCGCTCGCCGCAATCCACACCTGTCGTTCACCCTCACAGCCCGCGACGATGCTCAGGAACACATTGCCGTCCTCACATTGTATTGCTAGAACCAGCCTGGCAGCACAGCACAGCTAAAGGCTCATGCACACATCCAACTTATTGTTTGTATGTACACATGCACCAACCAACTAAACAGCCAACTCACTTAAATACTATGCGTGCAAACAAAATGACAAACGTCACAACATGTCTGCACTCAAAAACAATAAAGTTGTTCAAAAGACCTGTACACACAGTCCAACCTGCACGATAGTTAGTAAGATAGATCCACCAGTTGGATCTGGCAAACAACCTGTTATCAGTTGATTATCTGGTTGATTGTCTGCTGTACACACACACAACTTATCTTTCAACAGACAAGTTTGGAAGATAGTTGAACAGATTGTTGGCAGATGTGTATGATGAGCCTCAACCCGCCAATGCCATCCTACCATTACAATATAATTGCATTGTGTCAGCAATTTGATTCTATTGTCTGACGCTCAGCTGTGAAGGTAGCCTTAGGCAACAATAGATGACTAAAAAAAAAAGTTGATTCTTTCTCCAAGCACTTTTATGCTGGGGATACACGGTACGTTTCTGTACCGTATATCGACCAGCTGATCCGGCCAGCTGATAATATCCAGCTGGTCCGATCACGCTGCTCGACCCCCGCCCGCTCGATCCCCGCCGGCGGACAATGGCAGGGAATCGAGCGGCTGATAAGGAGCGCCGGCGGGGACGAGCAGTAATCGATCCGCGCGCACGCGGGTCGCGGCTGGGGTCTATCCGGCGGCTAATCGGCCACTGGATCAACCTGTGTATTCCCAGCATTAGACTAATCTTTTCTGGCTCAAAACTCATTTGTTCAGAAAGACAGAAGGTTCACAGAGCAAACATTTCAATCTTTACGAACTCTTGTATTAAACTTTTTCTAAGTCTTCTGTAAATGACAAACCAGCACTGGGGATCCAGAAAAAGTTTCATATATGGAAGAAAATCTTTCTCAATAAAGCATGATTTATGACACCAGAGGTCACTAACGCACCAAAAAGCAGCAACAATACTTGTATCAAAATGATAGATCAACACAAGACAGAGCATTAACTTAAAGAGACACGGAAGCGAAAAAAAAAATTATGATATAATGAATTGGTTGTGTAGTATGGATAATTACAAGATTATTAGAAGCAAATAAAATATTCTCTTATTTTCATTTTCAGTTATATAGTTTTTTTATAACATTGCATCATTCTCTAATATTTGCAGTTTACACACTACTCAGCATTCTAAATGATTTTGCAGAGCAGGCTAATGAACTTTTGAACTTTTCTCTGCAGAAAGAAAAACAATACAGTAGCAGACACTTGAGATAATAAGCATCAGAAGACAGCTCTCTGCGACTTTGAAAGCCGTGGAGATCAGTGGCTCTTATGCATAGATAACAACTGGAGTTTCTTAACTCTTCCTGTACTGGAAACAATATTAGACTTATGTCTCTGCTCCTAATGTTTTATTTCTTAGCTGTACTACACAACCAATTCATTATATCATAATTTTTTTTTGCTTCAGTGTCTCTTTAAAGGAAACCTGAGATAAATGGGAGTCTGTCTGCTCCCTTGCCTTTCTCCTGGTCCCCTGTGTTGTGCCGCTGCCAGCCCGGTAAAGTCCATGACTCAGCTGAATGGCAGACTACTGCGCATGCGTAGTCTCGGCTGCACGCACCACTTATTCCTCTGTGCATTCCCAGGTTGTCGTAACTACACTTGCATAGAGTGCTCCCAGCTACGAGAGAGTGATAGGGTGGTGCTCACAGCTGGGACCACGCATGTGTAGTAGTCCGGCACTGGGGCTTAAGATCTAGGACCCCATTATATTCTGCTCCAGACCTCCAAACTGCCCCCTTACATGGAAGTCCAAGACAAGGAGATGGCGTCATGTTTACACTCTCACCAGTTTACATTGTTACATTTCATTATGACATCATTAACAAGTTACAGAGTAACCAGCACACCCTTGGTATATATCAAATATTGGCACGCTTTAGCCAAATTTTTAGGGTGATTGACAGCAACCCCTTTGTAATCCATAGAATATATGAAAAGAGCTGGCACTTCCCAAATTATATGTGTTTATTGATGCAGACACAAAGTTGACGTTTCGGGAAATCAAATCCCTTCATCAGAGCAAAACAGACACGTCAATTACATCAATGGGTCCTCAGTCTGGGCAGCAAGTGATGTGCCCAGGTCTGCCCAGACAGATGTCCCATTGATGTAATTGACAGACCTGTTTTGGCCTGAAAAGGGAGACTTTCTCATATATTGTAATGATTAACAAGCAAGTGGTGGTTTGACATTGTGTCCCTGGAATTCAACATCAACCAATCAGATTCTGCGATACAGAATAAGGTAAAGATTCTACCTGCTGTGAAGCCAGGAAGATCACCTAGTCACCATTATAAGGATACACAGACTGCAGAAAATGTGACTAACTTGCATACTTGCATTCTATTGGGACTGGATTTGTTGGGGCCATACTGGAACATTGCCAGGAGCCAATCAGATTCAACAGCTGCTGATCAATTAATCAGTGCTTGATTATTTCTGATAGAACCTGAATTTACACATTAGATACATTTCCTGATCATCTCTGGCTTTCAGGAGAAACACAAATAGTTCATCTGTCAAGCACACACATTTTTCCACACTGATGTCTTTATTATATTACATTAGATAAAAAGATGAATACCATACCAAAAAAAAATGAAATCAATAGTTCAACATAGAAAATCATTGGCAGAGTTCAATAACTTAAATGGTTTATCTCCGATTTAAAGCAAGCTTTGCTCGCTGCTAAAGACGCACTCAATTCCAAACAATATTCATTGTGAACAGACACACAGCCATTTGCTTCCACATTCATTCTCAGCTATTTTCCTAAAGTGACAGTTAAAAAAACAAAACAAAACAAAAATCATGCTATAGACATATTTCAGCACCACACCAGCCTTGTTATCATTTAATAATAATTAAAAAGAAATATCTTTCCGATTAAATTTGCAGCCAGCTATGAACTGTCATCAACATAACCTGCAATGAACTGCCATTGTGGGTGTGTAAGCACCTTTTGTCGGTCCACAAAAAACAACCCTGTTACAGGAATAATTATGGTAAGTACACAAAGTAGGATCCCACTCATTTGAAAACCTGAACTCACCCACTGACTGGCAGCAATTTTTGACACTCCCATCACCAAGTTTCTGTTATGATGGAGTGTTAAAGAGACACTGAAGCGAAAAAAAAAATAATATGATATAATGAATTGGTTGTGTACTATGAATAATTACTAGAAGATTAGCAGCAAAGAAAATATTCTCATACTTTTATTTTCAGGTATATAGTGTTTTTTCTAACATTGCATTATTCTATAATATGTGCAGATTACACAACACTCAGCATTCAAAATGATTCTTTCAGAGCAGTCTGTGAAGTAATGACCTCTCCTCTGGCAGAGAAAAAGTAAACAGTTCACTTACAGTTGAGATAATAAAAGTCAGATAACAGCCCTCTCCACGACTTAGGGCTGGTTCACACGGGCGTCTGCTGAGCTTTTGCTTGGCATTGCGTTCAAACGCCAGCGTTTAAAAGCTAGCTTTTGAAGGCTTTTGAAAAGCGTTCAGGGCTAGCAGTTCTGGTCGCTGCTATTGTTTCCTCGCGTTTACCGCCTCTGAAAGCAGCATGTTGCTTTTGAGACTAGACGCAACGCTGGGATCTACTGCCAGGCTTTCATGAAAGCCTGCAAAAGCCAGCTCTAAACGCTCCCATTCACTTGCATGGGATGGCAGTAGATCCCAAAAAACGCTGCGTCTGAAACGCTGCGTTAAACGCCACAAAAACGCCCGTCTGAACCATAAAAAATACGACGTGTGTATGGGCCTTAGACTTAGTCGGAGAGCTTAATGGCTTGTTTGCATAGAGATAACAACTGGAGTTTCTCAACTCTTCCTGTACTGGAAACAATTAGACTGATGTATCTGATCTTAATGTTTTATTTCTTAGCTGTACTACACATACAAATCATAATATCATCATTTTTTTTTCGCTTCAGTGTCTCTTTAAATGGTTGTGTTTTATAAGCACTATTATTGAGCTGAAATGGTGTTTTACCATTAATCCTTCTCTTGTGCACAGTGAAACTGAAAACACTATCAATCTATCCAGTAGCGTACCTAAGGAGCTGTGGGTCCCAGCGCAAGTTTTACATGGGCCCCCAAGCACTCTATAAAAAACAATTCATATGGCGCTGCACAACCTGCCACGGACATTCACAGTATGATAGGTGTATAACTATTCAAAGCATAGGTAAATGTCATTATTACCAGCATAAAACCATTGAAGAGCTGAGGGCTCCTCTGGTCCAAAGGCCTCATTGCAGTCGCTACCTCTGCATCCCCTATTGTAACGCCACTGCATCTGTCTATATCTTTCTCAGCTCTGCTTCAGAACCCTCTGGTCATTTAGGCAGGATGTCCACTCCACCGTCATGCTAATAGAACACTGCAGTATTAATATAGTACATAACCAATATTAGGATATAAATAGCTCACATCAAACCATTATTATTCTAATCAGGCCACAATTCTTATGCAAATTCGAAGAGTCTATTAGGTGATAAATTAGCTAACAAATTACCCGTACTGGGCTGGTTAGGGGTTATAACATGTCCTGTTTACTCCAAAATTACAACACAGTTCCATTCTATCCCTCCCACCATTTAGCCAGAAGCTGTATATAATAAATCCATTAACATTGTGAGCTTGGCATGGTTCCTTCTCTCACCTCCCCCTCCTTACAGAAGTGTTCCCATAGGCAACTCACCAGTTTGCCTATGCACAAAAACGGCTCTGTTCAGTTCATTTTCCTTTTCCCATTTCTCACTTTTGTTAAGGAAATGTGATCAAATATGGACAAAATGGATAAATAGAGTACATAAAGCTTAATTAGTAGATAGTGGAATACAATTCTCAAAATCCACTAGATAGAAGCAATGCTAGCATATGAAAGCCACGCTGCTAATTACCCAGCCAATGTGTTAATTAATCATCTGCCAGCTAACTGACCAATAGTTATTGGGTTTCATTTTAAAGGACAACTTTCAATTCCATGGAGAGTGGAGATTTGCCTGTTAGGAGAATCTTTGCCTTGGCTGTTGCTTGCTATCCATATACAGATCAATAACAGCAGGAAGATCATACAGAGGCATTTCCTGGATGATTCTAGGAGGAATATATTCTGCAAACACCCAGAGCACATACGAAACAGCAACGCTACCTGAACTGCTCTCCAGAGTTTCCAGAAACAAGAGTAACATTACCAACATATGATGCCATTTCAGCTTGTTACGCCAACCAAATACATGTATTCAAAGTCAAAATCACATAATGACGATCAATGTATTATCCATTACATCTCCTGGAACATTAAAGCTTGTCATTGAATTTATCGGGTGACTGTTTTTGTTAAGGTGGGGATACACATCAAATTTTTGGCGATCATTGAGGGCCTTAGCCCACTGCTGCGTTTATAAAAACGCATAGAAATGCATGTGTTTTTTAAACATTTTAAAATGCATTTAAACGCACTCAAACACTTTAAAAACACATGCATTTTTGTAAACACAGCAGTGGGCTCAAGACCTTAGGTCCCATTCACATATTGGGTATTGCATTCAGAAACGTGTAAAAGCACGTAATAAAAACCGAATGCGTTGTGGTGCGCTTTATTAAACACATTTTTTCAGCATGTTTTGCTTATTGTAGCAGTAGTAGTTGTCAATAAAGATTTGTTTTCATTTAAAAATGTTATTTTTCTTCAATTAGAGGTAAAAAAAAACACATGAATTTCTATGCTCTAAAAAAAGGTCAACCATTAACTTGCATTGAGGTGCGCTATACAGCTCAACACACAGAAATGCATGCAACACTACTGTAATGGAACTGCTTTTAGTACATATATCATATTTGTGCAACTACGTTTTTGTAATGCAGCTCAGCACAGCGCATAGATGTGAACCAGGCACCTTCAGTTACATGGGAAAACCAATACCTTGCAAAACGCACAGCGAAATGCGCTGTGAAAAGCGCACAGAAACGGCCCTGATGTGAATGGAGCCTTAGGGCCCGTTCAGACTACAAAATGCGGACCGCAACGCATGCGGACCGCAACGCGTACGAACGCACGCATGTCCGCGTTCGTATGCGTTGCGTGGCTGATCCCATCACTGCCTCAAGTAGAAGATCCTTAATGGAAACATGTAAGTAATAGAAGCAAAGATATTGAGCTCCCTGTGCAAAGCCCCCTTTCATCTGGGCTTTGTCGACCCCTTGAGTATCATAGGGATGGTGATAGTGGCCACCTTTAACCAGTCCCCCATGTTGAAATTAATAGGCAGGATGGAGGAGTTGATTTCTATTAAATCTTAAATGTGTCCTTTTTAGTTTTTAGTTTTTGGTTTTTATTAACAAGATTTTTTATTCCGAATGAAAAAGATAATGAAAATCATTGAACCAGAAAAAACAAGAAAAAACTGGAACATTGGGACTTTTTAAAATATAAAATATATTCTTAAACAAGGGTGTTCCACCCTTATGTTCAATCATGAGTTGATATACTGGCAAACCTAGCTTTAATAAGTTAGCTAAATGGCCACAAGATGGCACTGTTTTAGACTGTAAGATTTTCTTCAGCCAAAAGGGTGGAAGTTAGTAATCTGGCCACAAGATGGCATTAACCCTCATCACAGGTTTTAGTCATCAGATAGGGCCGTGTTCCAGACGGCCACTGATGACGTCATAATAAGGAAGTAGTGGATGCCTAGGCACCCATAGACTACACAATAGAGCTAGCCCTCAGTATAAAAGACGTCAGCGCCCTAGTGACGTCAGCCCCTGATGAGTCCATTGGACGAAACGTGTCGGGCGTGACCAGGAGCGTTGACGTCACTGGGATCTGGAAGGTCAGGAGACAGGCTGCCACGAGGAGCGGGGAAGTTCGGGACGCCGACACCGCCAGCAGAGAAGCTTTATTGCTAGGCTGCAATGCCTGAAATGCCTGTTATCTTCCTACACAAGTAAATGCGCTGATATTGCGCAGGCCATAACTTTTAGCCCAACGGTTTTATGCTATGTGTGTTCTTATATGTTTTTCATGTGGAACTTGTCATTAAATATGGATCATCCAATTGTGAACTAAACTATCGTGGAAGTGTCATTGGAGTTGGCCGCTCTATAGGCTAAGCGCTAGACCCACCTGGACTGTGAGGTGGTGTCAATCTGGTGAGCTGCTAGTGTGGAGGGGCTGTAGAGACCACGAGTGATGCACAATTGAGCACTTATGCACGTGTGGGGAACTGTACTTTGTGATTCACAGTAATGCACTATGTGCGATTGTTTTTTCTATGTTTAAATTGTAGAAAAGAAGAGGAGCGCTGTCACAGCACTATAGACTGATCCCATCACTGAAAAGTGAATGGGACAGCCGCGCGTTTTTGTAAAATCTGCGTGCAGCATGCGTTCCCGGACCGCACAGGTCCGGAACGCATGCTGTGTGAACATCAGACATTGCACTCTATGCAATGTCTGATGTCCTGCGTGTCGGCCACCTGCACGCGTTTCCAAAACGCGGCTGGAAACGCGTGCAGTGTGAACGGGCCCTTAGGCTGCCAGTCTGATATTTGGGCACCCAACATAGATCCCATTCACACTAAATGCATTTTTCCACAATGGGGTAACACATAGGCACCAACAGCCCATGTCAATGGACATGAGAGTGGCCATGAAGATGCAGGGGGTTCCAAGCAGCAACGGTGGGGTTGCAGATTATCTGGGAATCCTCTGGACCATCCAGAGGCTTCCCACTACTTACTGTTGATAATTTTCTATATTTTTTTGCTTTTACTTTAGGGACCTCTAACACTGTGTTTGTTGTGTTGCACTGCAGTGGACATCTACACATCGCAACGTCATACAATGATATTCCTATGGGGCTTCCACACAGACTAATGCACAACATGCTATGCGTTGGCCGGGTAATGCCCATGATTACATCTTAGCTGTATAGTTGCAACGCATGTCCAATGCCCAGGCTGATTTTTCGGCAGGGTTGCATTGCGAGGCTAAGACAACAAAACATACACAGTGCAAAAACACCCTCGTGTAGTGAATGAGATAAGTAGACTGCCATATTTATCACCTTTAAAATAAGGCCAGTGGCCCCAAGCTGTCCTGCTGATCTTTCTAGCTTCAGCCGTATTTGAATTACACAAGGGAAACATGCAGTTAGTGCAGTTAAACGTCAGTCAAAGTATTTGATCTGCAAACTTGTTCTGAGTCAGTGGCTTAAAGTCTACCTGAAGTGAGGAAACTCTACTACACTGTTAGAGAGCGGTGCACTCCATGTGGTGTGTGTCACCGGATTAGCGGTGCAGATTCTGAAAGTAAATCCAAAGTGAGGAAACTCATTTCAAGCTTGATACTTACCTAAGTTGATGGAAGGCTCTGGATAGCATGGAGCCTTCCCATCCCTCTGTCCAGCTAGACGTACCTGGTTGTAGCTATTCACCTACTCAGTTGTTTGGAACTACTTGTACAACCTTTGGAACTATTTATGTCCCGAAGTATTTCTGTGGAAGAGCACATTCCATACTGTGCATGCGTGAGTCCGAACACGCAAAACCACAGTACGGATGCACTCATCCTTGGAACTACTAGGGGATGCCAGTTGTTCCAACTTCCAAAGATTGCAGAGAAGATCCGAACAGATGTTCGGTGAATGAGCTGGACGAAGAAATGTGAAAGCTCTATACTATGCAGAGCCTTCCCTCTACTTAGGTAGATATCAAAGCTAAAGTGAGTTTCCTCCGGGGCTGTGGAGTCGGAGTCTAGGAGTCAGAGAAGGAGCAATTCTGGGTACCTGGAGTCGGAGTCAGAGTTGGTGGTTTCATAAACTAAGGAGTCAGAGTTGGATGATTTTTGTACAAACTCCACAGCCCTGGTAAGTATTAGGCAAAGGAATCAGAGGCAAGGAGCTGGAGTCAAAGCAATTTTGGGTACTTGGAGTCGGAAGTTTCATAAACTGAGGAGTCCGAATTGGAGTCAGATGATTTTTGTACCGACTCCACGGCCCTTGTCTCTTCCCTTCAGGTTTGCTTTGAGGCATTAGAGACAGATCAGCAGGATAGGCAGGCAATATGCATTGTTTATAAAGAAATAAATATGGCATGTCCAACATTCCTCTCACTTCCGGTTCAGTTTAAATCTGAATGGCTGGACAGGCAAAGACAGGAAGAAAATGAGACATGATCACATGGTGGTGGCCAGCCATTCGCAGCCTTACAAGTTAGTCAGCTGATCAAATGAACCACATGCTTTCTTCCATTGGAAAAATGAATGCTGAATAATCCAATCATCTCCAGTGATAAGCAACTTATCATTACAGCGGCTTCCTTACCCTTTTCTGGTCCTCCAGTCCATGGGCCACTGGTTTTCTCCGCTGGTGGTGCTTAGTGTCAGATTCCATCCTTCTGATTATTTGTTCAGGAAATCCAAAAAATAACCAGATGTATTCCTTTACAGCGCTCCTCCATTGAACCATCGATCCAGATGTTCCGGTGCTGAAACAGCAGAATCCATATTCAAAACTCCAAAACGCATCTCAGCATAACTGTCTCCGGCATCGCCACCCTATCGGAACCATCCAAACGCGGACCAAAGACTCCATATCCATGGCGTTCCTCACTCTCCGTCTATCATGAGAAGTCACGGGGGGTAATCCACAGGAAACCAAATCCAAAAGAAATATGACTTTACCTCCAAGAAAAGGATGGTTAACCAACCATCACCCGCTGTTGGGTCAAAATGTAAACAATTAAACTAGTTTTAATGAACGGTACCGATTTTAAATCCATATGGTGGAAGAAATGGCGTTATATCCTTGGGATTCCAAGCACCAATGTCATTCCTGCAAATACAAAGGAGAATATAACCTCATTTACTACCTGAAGGCACCTCGTATGGGCTTCTGAGACCAACGCCTCTATTGGTGCGATGCTAAACGCATTTTATACACAAAACATGTTGACATACAAATTATTCTTTATAAAACCCCATTCTCTAGTCTAATAAATAAAGGAAATTTCTAAGGCAACATTATTTCCCCACGGCGGCGTACGATTCAAAAGGGGGCTATTTAAAAAATGCATCGAAAATGTCTTGCAACGCATCAAAACATACATTGTGTTTTTATGCCTCTTACAAAACCCTCAAAATTGGACTTCAGTCAGCCAATAAGGCTTAGTTTGAGTTTGACAGATAGAAAATACTAAAAAAAAATGAATTTTAGAAGCAGCATACTAAAGAGCATGAAAAACGTTAAAAAATTCAGCACAAAAAATATTCCTGAGCAATGGTTGCAGTGTAAACACTGAAATGAAAACAGGGGGTAGGGTTTTCACGTAGGAGCAAGGAGGACATCTGCTGCCTGGTACCTCTCAGCAAGCTCAGTGCAGAAGAGCCTTTCGCTGTTTGCATATAAATTGAGCAAACCCTTGATCCCTTTTCTACTCCCAGAGTCTATCGGCGACGTGAGTGCTCCAGGCACAGCCTGCAACCCAGTCAATTAAACGACAATGCTCAATAAATGCACAATATGGTCACCGTAGATGCATCGCCATAGGTTCCATTCATGGAAGGAAAAAACCTCTGTGGTGGACAAAAAGCTAAACTCCCTACCGTCAACAGAATAAGCCAAATAATGATGGGCTGGAAAGGATTATTGGGAGGAAGGGGGGGCATAATTGTGTTCCACATATATATGGAACTCAGCGAATCGTGGCTGATGGCAGACAAGTTTACAAAACATGGCATTAAAATAACTCGGCACACGGCACTTGTACAATAAACAGCAGGAAAATGACATCAATTAACGGAGTGGTAGCGGGGTAATTACCGCTAATTACATCAATTACTGGGTTTCATTAGACATTTTTTTGTGTGAAAAGGGGACAAAAAAATCAAAACAGAAAATTGTGAGATGCCTCAGCAAATAATAATATCGTGCATAAAAACGCTGTGGAATATTTGTATCCTTAGAGATTGGTTTCATTATTGAGGAGGGCTGGCGAAGGCTTGTTTATGGACTCATCAATGAAGCGGGGGGGGGGGGGGGAGGATAGGCTGCACTGTACTCATGCTACAGAACGCACTTGTATGGGAAACACCAACACACATCTGAATGAACCAACCAGCAGAGAACGCTACTGTGTGTCAAGCAGAGATTCAAACTATGAATCTTTATTTGGAGAGTTGTCAGCGGCATCTTTGCGGAAAGTTCTCAGCTCTTGTTGTAACTGGTGCTATTTATTATTTATTCCAAGGCTGTCTCTCGGGAATCCATGGGAAGCCTTAGCATGTGCAAAATATTCTGCCTGTAATGCTAGCATATGTGCAGAATGCTCTCATGTGAAATGAGGTACCTCGTGTCGAACAATGGGGGGAACATCTGTATACCATCTGGTCGCTCTGGAGCACCTCACGTGTAACGGGGCTTTTGTTCCTGCTATGCAGGGGTTCTTTCTCTGAACGGGAACATTTAAGAGGTTGTGTAAGGCGGTAAAGGGGCCCCTGCTTTATGAAGTGCAGATATCCCTTGTCTCGGGATGAAGAGTGAGTCTAAACAATATTACAGAGAACCTAAAGTGAGAGGGATATGGAGGCTGCCATATTTGTTTCCCTTTCAACAATACCAGTTGCCTGGCTATCCTGCTGATCTTCTGCCTCTAATACTTTTAGCCATAGACACAGGCATGTAGATCAGACGTTTCTGACTCAAATCTGACTAGATTAGCCTCATGCTTATTTCAGGTGGGAGATTCAGACACTACTGCAGCCAAAGAGATCAGCAGAACTACCGGGTAACTGGTATTGTTTAAAAGGAAATAAATATGGTAGCCTCCATGTGTCTCTCACTTCAGGTGCCCTTTAAGTGAGGGAACCCCACTACATGAAGCAACAACACCTTCATCTTAGTAAACTCAGGGGTCATACAAAAAAAATGAACTGCTACAGAAAGTATAATTCCTAATTCTCTTGTACACATATACAGTATATGGATACGACCATCTCTCCTCAGGATATGCAGGGTCTACAACAGTCTTATAGGAGCGGTTCCAGTCACATACTGTATAATGGATAATTCACACAGCACACACATGTAGTGTCTAGCGAGTCATAAGAATAGAATCCTCAGGAAACACTGTGGATCCCCCCAAGTTACATAAAGGAATTCCTCCCCTAAGCACACACAGTAGGACCCCCCTTTCACATACAGGGGGTTCTTTCTTCATAGCATACACACTGGGGTCCCCACACGCATATACCAGGGGTATCCATCCCCTCATGACACACAATTGGTTCCTCCAATCACAGATAAGAAGTTTCTTCACTCAGGACACAGTGGAGTGACCCCGGAAATCTTTACCCCCTAGGGTGTCTTCTACCCTCAGCGCACACCAGAGTCATAAATAGGGGTCTCCTCAGCTTAGCCCAAATAGGAGTCACACACAGGGGTCCTCTCCCCTTAGAATACACAAGACAGACACTCTGGGTCACCAAACCTCCATAGAAACAGTGGTAACACTTAGTTTCCTCTCAACACACACTGGGGGTCACTCATATAACATCTTCCCTCGGCTTACACAGGGGTCACGAATGGTGTCTCCCCTCAGCACACACAGGGATCACGCATGGGGTCTTCCCTCAGCACACACAAGGGTCATACATAGGGTCTCCTCTCAGCACACACAGGGGTCACTCATGTGACATCCACCCTCAGCACTCACAGGGGGTCAAACATAGGGGGTCTACCGTCAGCACACACAGGGGTCACGCATACGGGATCTCCCCTCAGCACACACAGGTAGTCATACATAGAGGGTCTTCCCTCAGCACACACAGGGGTCACACATAGGGGGTCTCCTCAGCACACCCATGGGTCACGCTTAGAGGGTCTCCCCTCAGAACACACAGGGGCCACGCATAGGGGTCTCTACTCAGCACACACAGGGAGTTACACATAGGTGGTCTCCCCTTAGCACATACAGGGGCCACGCATAGGGGTCTCCCCTCAGCACACACAGGAAGTTAAACATAGGGGGTCTCCTAAGCACACACAGGGGTCACACATAGGGGGTCTCCTCAGCACACGCAGGGGTCACGCATAGAAGGTCTACCCTCAGCACACACAGGGGCCACGCATAGGGGTCTCCCCTCAGCACACACAGGGAGTTACACATAGGTGGTCTCCTCAGCACACACTGGGGTCACGCAAAGGGGTCTCCCCTCAGCACACACAGAGGGTCACACATAGGGGGTCTCCTCAGCACACACAGAGGGTCACACATGGGGGGTCTCCTCAGCACACACAGGGGGTCTCCTCAGCATACACAGAGGGTCACACATAGGGGGTCTCCTCAGCACACACAAAGTGTCACACATAGGGGGTCTCCTCAGCACACACAGAGGGTCCCACATAGGGGGTCTCCTCAGCACACACAGAGGGTCACACATGGGGGGTCTCCTCAGCACACATAGGGGGTCTCCTCAGCACACACAGAGGGTCCCACATAGGGGGTCTCCCCAGCACACACAGAGGGTCACACATGGGGGGGTCTCCTCAGCACACACAGAGGGTCTCCTCAACACACACAGAGGGTCACACATGGGGGGTCTCCTCAGCACACACAGGGGGTCTCCTCAGCACACACAGAGGGTCACACATGGGGGGTCTCCTCAGCACACACAGAGGGTCACACACAGGGGGTCTCCTCAGCACACACAGAGGGTCCCACATAGGGGGTCTCCTCAGCACAAACAGGGGGTCTTCTCAGCACACACAGAGGGTCCCACATAGGGGGTCTCCTCAGCACACACAGAGTGTCACACATAGGGGGTCTCCTCAGCACACACAGAGGGTCCCACATAGGGGGTCTCCTCAGCACACACAGGGGGTCTCCTCAGCACACACAGAGGGTCCCACATAGGGGGTCTCCTCAGCACACACAGAGGGTCACACATGGGGGGTCTCCTCAGCACACACAGGGGGTCTCCTCAGCACACACAGAGGGTCCCACACATTGGGGGTCTCCTCAGCACAAACAGGGGGTCTCCTCAGCACACACAGAGGGTCCCACATAGGGGGTCTCCTAAGCACACCCAGAGGGTCACACATAGGGGGTCTCCTCAGCACACACAGGGGCCACACAGAGGGTCACACATAGGGATAGGGAACCTCCTCACCTCTCCGCACAGCAGCCGCTTGGATGTGACTCGGGAGCTCCGGACTCTCCGCACTCCATCCATCCCGTTACCTGAGCAACGGTCTCCCCGCCTCCTCCTTTGCTCCTGCCCCGCCCTCCTCACTCAGCCCGACCAGTCCAGTGACAGAGCGCGCCACACGTGCCGAGGCTGTAGCCAATCACAGCACGCAGCCCTCAGCATCCCTCAGCCACAGCCAGGTCGGGACGCGCTCGCCGAGCGGGACGGAGTGATGGGGGACTTGCCTAGGGAGGGAAGATGCAGGTCCTGGGGAGAAGAGATGGAGGGGGGTCCTGGGGAGATGATGGGGTGCTGTGAACATTTTCGCAACTTAACTGTCAGAGAATGCAACCAAACCAATTACGGTAACGTACTATCATAAAATGCAACCAAACCTAACCCTTTTCCAGTGGCGCATCTGGAAAATTTGGCGCCTATCGCAAACATTGAAATAGGAAGTGAGAGGAGGCTCCAAGTACAAGTACCCCCCCAAGTATAGGGAGTTAGAGCTGTCCCCTGGTATAGGAAGTGAGAGGTGTTACCAGTATAAGTAGCCCCAGCCCCCTCCCCCAAGTTAATTTAGCCAGTAGCCACAGGTCCTATAACCCTTCTTCCCCAGCCAATGTATAGATAACACCCCTAACTTAGCTGCCTCTCCATTACTCACAGACCTCAATTCAGCAGCAACCGAGGAGAGGGGGTGCACAGTACTGTCACTTGTGCATTTAAAGTGCTCCACGTCCCTGGGTACTGCCCACCCTCTCTTTTGTCGCAGTTGATCTGAGGTGTTGCAGCAAATGGGGAGACAGCAGTGGCGTCAGAGCACTGGGGGAAAGGATGGCTCCCATGGTGCTGTGGCACTTATGACATAAGCCATGCCTGTACCCCTCTAGATACGCCACTGCCCTATTCTCACCTCTCCTTCTACTTATTATTATTATTTAGTATTGCTATAGCACCAACATCTTACGCAGCTATGTATAAATTATATTTTCTTGTCGCCAAACTGTCCCTTAGAGGCCAGGGCTCACAATCTAATCCCTACCATAGTCACATGGCTATGTATGTATGTAGCGTGTAGTGTTTGTATTGTAGTCTCGGGCCAATGTTAGGGGGAATCCAATTAACTTATATGTATGGTATTGGGATGTAGGAGGAAACCGGAGTACCTGGAGAAAACCTACGCAGACACGGGGAGAACATGCAAACTCCTTGCAGATAGTGCCCTGGCAGGGATACGAACAGCTTAACTGTTTCTCAGAGGGGCTCAAAGTCTAATCCCTACCATAGTCGTATGTCTATGTATGTAGCGTGTAGTGTATGTATTGTAGTCTAGGGCCAGTTTTAGGGGGAATCCAATTAACTTATCGGTATGTTTTTAGGATGCAGGAGGAAACCGGAGTACCTGGTGGAAACCCACGCAGACGAGGGGAGAACATGCAAACTCTGTGCAGATAGTACCCTGACAGGGATATGAACCGGGGGGACCCAGCGCTGCAATGTGAGAAAGTTAACCACTTTGCCACCGTGCTACCAATGCCTAACCACTACCGCTGATGCCTAACCAAACCCCCTGCCAAAGCCTAACCCTAACCACCCTACCTGCCAATGCCTATCCCCAACGCCTAACCTTAACCCCCCACCGACGCCTATCCTTAACACACGCACTGATGCCTAACCACCCCTTCACCGCAAACCCATCACGAAGGCAAAAACAATATTGTTGTGCGCACGGTTGCTAAAATTACAGGCAGGTTTATCAAAGGAAGCCAACCGTGCATGTACAGTATGAACATCGCACAGTTGCTGAACCCGAAGTTGCAGAATCTGGCAGGACAGAAATTCACTACAGGGGTCCTGAGGAGAGGAGATGGGGGTTCTGGGGAGGAGAGATGGAAAGTCCTGGGGAGGAGAGATGGGGGGTCCTTTGAGGGGAAATGGGGGTGGAGGAAAGATGAGGGGTCCTTGGAAGGGGAGATGGTGGGTCCTGGGGAGGGGAGACAGTGGACCTGAGGAGGGGGTGGATCCTCCAAGGGGAAAGGGGATGACACCCTGGATACAGGATGGCTTTCTGGCTGTCACACTGCTTCCTGGCTTTACTAGAAGGTTGTCCTGTCGCTCTTGGATTTATATAGCGCCAACATATTACGCAGCGCTGTACAATACGTACATAGGGTTACAGACAATGATAACAGGGGTGACCGACAACACAATACATGTAATAGAAAATAGATACAACAATACAGGTGATAAAAAAGCAATAAGATAGTAATCACATATTCTGGGTAGGGTGTACAATCAAGTATGATACACCAGGGGAGAGGGCCCTGCCAAAGGCTTACAATCTAGAGGGAGGGGTAGTGATACGAAAGGAGAGAGTGCATCAAGAAGTTTGGGTGCCTGGAGTCGGAGTCGGGAAAAAATGCACCGACTCCGACTCCTAGTGAATTTGTAACTGTAATTAAAATAGAAAATATGATAAAATGTTCTATTTCTCAGATAATAGTCATTAAAAATAATGTATATATACAGTAATAGCTGTGCTCAGTCCACAAAAATGAAATAAACCAATCAAAATGAGTTACTTGTGCTGCTTCAATAAAGCAGTCCCCGTATTTTTAAAGTCAGATATACATATCTAATTGTGACCGTACAGTATATATGATGTGTACACAGGAATCTCTTATATATACTAAATAACGTCTATGCTGTAAGAATAAAGCCTGATGTGTAGCCGTGTCACTAATAGAGATGGTCAATGAGATGGAAATAATTCTGCATTGATGCTGGTTTATGCAAATGTATGCACTCTCTTTGCTCATGAAATCAAATAATTTGATATGTTGTTAAAATTTGGTTTGGTGACTACAAATTAAAGGGTACCTGAGACGGATGAAAAGAAGAGTGTTATACATACCTGGGGCTTCCTCCAGCCCCCTTCAGGCTAATCAGTCCCTCGCTGTCCACCTCCACCACCTGGATCTTCTGCTATGAGTCTCGGTAATTCAGCCAGTCAGAGCAGTCTGGCTACGTGCCGCTTCCACAGCCAGGAGCATTCTGCACCTGCGCAATAGTGCTGTGCAGGTGTAGTATGCCCCCGGCGGCGGAGTGTGTGCATGCGCACTACACCAGACTGGCGAAGGAGGACAGCGAGGGACTGATTAGCCTGAAGGGGGCTGGAGGAAGCCCCAGGTATGTATAAAACTTTAATTTCATCTGTCTCAGGTTTACTTTGTTACACAGTAGTACTATACTCTACATATGCACTCCCCACAGAGATGCAGGGAATCCACTGAGAATGCTGTGCACATTGAACACAGGTGTTGTCTGTCACCCATAAACCTTGTTCAGATTGTGCATGAAGAATGTGTAATAGAGGAAGAATCTCCTCATTCCCCTGCAGAGTACCTGCACATCACTCTTACATGTACCCACAGTTACATTGCCTAGGGCCTGATAGATGTTCTTTGTTCCGGTCTGTACCTTTTACAAGTACTCTTACCAAGGACTAGTTTTAGTCTAAAGGGAATAAATATAGTAGTCTCCATATCCTTCTCACTTCAGTTGTCTTGTAAAATTCCTAAGCGTTGGCAGTTAAGAGACGAATTTCACGTTACATACTATTAATCAACAAAATTTTAATATGGAAATTAGAGGAGTCGGAGTCGATGGAATCCTAAACTGAGGAGTCGAAGTCGGTGGATTTTTGGACCGACTCCACAGCCCTGGTGGTTAGGAGGAGGTTGTTTGAGGAGCGAAGTGGTGTGTATCTGCTGACCAGGTCAGAGATGTAGGTCGGGCTGGACTTGTGTATAGATTTGTATGCCAAACAGGATCTTGAAGCTGATTCTGAAGCGAATTGGAAGCCAAGTTAACAGCAGGATAGAAGGATCATATACTCACAGAATGAAAATTCTGTATATTGCAGTATCTAGTTACAATATAACAACAGTTCTAATCTGTAAGATAAAAGAAATGTACTCAATTCAGACTGTGATCCAAGTGTCCCCGACCCCTTATAAGGTACAATAGTTTGCAATGTTATAGAGAGTAAAATTGCATGGGATTTTTTTTTTTTTTTTTTTTTTTTTTTAGCCCAACTAGACTAGACATAACTTCCTATTGTTCAGAAACTGAATTTTATTATTATTGATTTATAAAGCGCCAACATATTCCGTGGCACTGTACAAAGTAAGAAACAAACATGGGAAACATAATGATACAGACAATGGTGTACACCAATATACAAGATACATAATTAGTGACAAAATACAAAGAATGATACAACATACAGAATACAAAATACAGAAGTGGTAATGACAGTGATAAAAGTAACATGATGAATAAAATGTATAATGATTTCCAAGACACAAAAGGGGGAGAGAGCCCTGCCCTTGCGAGCTTACAATCTAATGTGTCCATGTGGCTTCTGCAATCATGCCATAATGATCGACATTTAGGGGTAGAATCATTTAAAACTGAGATCGGGTCAGGCTTTTTGTTTTTGTTGATTGTATAAGTATTCGTAAGTATATCGAGCTCTTGTGTTATTGTTTATATGTTCTTTAACACAATAAAAAGAATTTGAAAAAAAAAAGTATATCGAGCTCATTCACTTTTTTTTAAGCAATCGACATTGTGATGACCAATTCACTACCGTGTTTCCGGAAATAACGTCTATTTTCTGGATTTGCATGGTCGGTCAAAAAGCTATTTTGAAGCTACCGTTGTTTGTAATAGACAGGGCCGGTTCTAGCTACAATGGGGCCCTGGGGCAAAAGTAATTTAATGGACCCCCCTAAAAAATGCCCCCTGCAGCCTCCAAGCTGACTCCTAGGACCCATCCCACCACACACCCAGGTGCACAAGATCATTAGGTGCCTAAGCATCGTTGGGGACCCATTATTCCCCTCCTCCTTTACCTTACAAATCCAGAGTGAACACACATTGGGGTCTTACCTAATCCAGGCAGGATACAGGAGGCAGCACCATGCTCTACACTACGGTCTTCTTCCCACAGTGCCTCTCTTCCTTGTTTCCTACAGGCATGTATGGGGTCACCATAGCTGGGAGGGAGAGAACACACACCTTGGGGGGCCCACAAAGGCTCTGGGGCTCTAGGGCAATTGCCCACTTTGCCTCTATGTAAGCGCCAGCCTTGGTAATAGAAGCACAGCTTATGTTGATGGTTTTTCGTACCACCCAACAAGGCTTTCTCCGCTGGATGCTGAAAATATCTCTACAGAACAGCAACGGCACTGTAAATACATTGGCCTCAATGCACTAAGGGCAGTTGGGTAAAATCATTTAGGTTGGTAAAATACCACATTCAGTATTTTACACTTTTTTTTCCAAATTTACTTAAAGATTTTGTGCATGAGACAGAAGTTTGTTAATTTACCAAACAAAACATGCTTCTATTCACTAAGCCCTGCTCAGTAAGTGTCACTTACCAGCTGTGGAGCAGGTCAGCTGTGAGGCAGGGAGCTGTGTGTATGAGTCAGGGTTTTCTGTCCACTGCATCCCGACATCCCTTTAGATGTGCTGCACCCACCAGGGGGAGTTAGTCTGTATAACAGTATACAGATTTTCATATCTAAAGGGATGCAGAAAAGCCTCATAAAATGTCACCTTCCTCTGCTCTTTCAGAGTGAAGACCTGCCTTCCACCATAACGGATCAAATCAGCTCGAGGCCAAAACCCACTAGGAGCACTTTTCTGAGCGCTTTGTGATTTGAAAAGCTCTTGCTTATGTAATACTTTGGGTGTGATCCCACTGGAGCGATGTGATTTTATACAAATTCCCCATAGCATTACATTATCCAGAGCTTTTTTAAAATCACTAGTGCTTAGAAAAGGCTTCTAGTGGGTTTGAGCTCTGTGAAGCAGGGCTGTGTGGCTCTCCCTATTTGATCTCCTTATTGGAATTTGGGAAGGTGATTGGTAAAATCAGCTGTTTTCAGCATTACCGAATGCACTAATGCTTAGTGAATTGAGGCCATGATATTTATGAAGTGAAGATGTATGAATATTTATTTATGACGTGAATAACACAACCACTTCCTTAGATATGCTTGCTGTCGATCAAATACTTGATCAAGCACACTTTTGTCCGAGTTACATTATATAATAATCGCTGATATGTTGCAGTGTATACCGGTTCCGGCGCAATTTCGACTCGAAGCAATGATAGACACCATCAGTTTGTCGATTGTAATAACAAGCAAAAATTGCAAGAGTGTATGGGCTTGATTGACATTCCGTTAACAACAATATCAATCGAAATATCGGCTGTGTGTTTGTCTGGAAACAAATTGAGCAAGGGTTGTATATTGACTAGCTTTACAGACAAAACACAAAACAGTTATATCACCCTTTTCTCCTGGGGGACTCAAAGTGCCATAGCTGCAGCCACTAGGGTGCGCTCTATAGGCAGTGGCAGTGTTAGGGCTGGTTCCCACTTGCTGATTCTTCAGCGCTGGCGATCAGCAAAGCGCTGCTTCTAATATATCCCTATGCATGCATTCACACTGCAGCGTTTGTGATTTCGATCAATCGCAATGCACTGCATGCAGCGTTTCAGGGGCGATTGCGCTGTGATTCTTGTTCTGTTGAACGGGAATCACAAGCACAAATCGCGCTGAATCACGAGATTGTGCAGCCGAACGCAATCGCAGGCTAGCGACGCTCCAAGTGCCGAGTGTGAACTAGCCCTTAGGAAGTATTGCCCAAGGTCTCCTCACTGAATAGGTGCCACTGGTGGACCAACTGTGCAGAAGCGGTAAGTATTTCTGATTACTTATTACTCCATTGGGGTGTTATATTACTTCTCGGAAGTGGATTTACTGACACTCTTTTTCATAATTTAATTGTTTTATTTTTCTGAACGCCTCCATTTCTTTCAGTATAATATTAGTCCTCCACACACCAAGAAGCCACACCATTGTGATGCGCTCACACATACGCAAATGCTGCCTGTGAGCTCTGCACCCGCCGCCTCCCCAGCAGCCGGTAACTCACTGCAGGCGCCTCTCTTGCAGAGGTGAGATCACTCTACTTGTGTACGGCAGGGTGGCTGGTGACACCTTGTCAGGCAGGTAAAAGCTAAGTACATCTAAAGAGCATTTTTTACCAAAAGATAGTAGTAGGGGGGGAAATAAATCAATACATTGCAAGGTGAGAAGTAAAAAAAAAAAAAAGATCAAGAAATAAATGATACTCTCGTGTAATTTGTTCATGTGATTTGATTGTCCGTGATCCTGCAGGTCCGCATCTTTACTTCAGGAAGACATGAGAGAAAAAAAAACAGCAGCAACTGCCCTTATCTATAGACACACCCACTAACAATATAGTATGTACAAAGAAAGAAAAAACAATGGCCTCAATTCACTAAACTTAACTCCTGTCTTTAATAACTCTTCAGAGCTGTTTTACAGTTATCACAATTATATCACCATGGTGATAACTGTAAAACGGCTCAGAAGAGTTATTAAAGACAGGAGTTAAATTCTTTGTGTTTTGTGGCTGTGATATTTATAGCTATATGTGGAGAATAGTTAGGAACATGCAATGTGGCAGATGATTTTTTTTTTTTTTACACTAACACCATCCTTGTGTAGGTTTAGAGTCGCGTCGGCAGATTTACCTTACTGACGCGACTCAGGCTAATCCATTATGGTGCAGGAGGCATCTTTCCCTGCTCTTGTGCTGCCGTTGTTGGTCTCCCCTTTCGGAAGCGCTGGTAGCATATTCCATCTTTCATAGCTCTCCCCATCAGCCGTAAAGTGTAGCAATGTGCCGCCATGCAGTGCGAGTGGCACGCAACCTCCATCTGCGGTGGAAAGCAACCGCCGTGTGGAGAGGGACGCAGCCTCACTGATGATGCTGCCCGGCAAGGACCCCTGTAGCAAAGCTGGCAATGAAACGGACACCTATTGTTGTCCGTTTCTATGGTTACCAGCCTTCGCTGTTTGAAGTGCGCAGTGTAGCGGCGGCATGAGAGAGCAGATGCGCTGTGTTTGCTCTCTCATGCTGCCGCTACACTGCGCACTTTAAACAGCGAAGGCTGGTAACCATAGAAACGGACAACAATAGGTGTCCGTTTCATTGCCAGCTTTGCTACAGGGGTCCTTGCCGGGCAGCATCATCAGTGAGGCTGCGTCCCTCTCCACACGGCGGTTGCTTCCCACCGCAGATGGAGGTTGCGTGCCACTCGCACTGCACGGCGGCACATTGCTACACTTTACGGCTGATGGGGAGAGCTATGTAACTGCACGATTGTGCAGTTGAAAGATGGAATATGCTACCAGCGCTTCCGAAAGGGGAGACCAACAACAGCAGCACAAGAGCAGGGAAAGATGCCTCCTGCACCATAATGGATTAGCCTGAGTCGCGTCAGTAAGGTAAATCTGCCGACGCAACTCTAAACCTACACAAGGATGGTGTTAGTGTAAAAAAAAAAAAAATCATCTGCCACATTGCATGTTCCTAACTATTCTCCACATATAGCTATAAATATCACAGCCACAAAACACAAAGAATTTAGCCATAGTGCCCCTTTAAGGTTAGTGAATTGAGGCCATTGTGATTAATTAGTCCTTTATTAATAGAAAATGGGACATTTAAAACATGTTACAGAGAACCAGAGACGAAGCACCCTTATGTATTTTACCATATATATCAATGCATACATGACAGTAAACACCTACCCTGCTTCTCTGCTTAAGGGGCCAATACACTTAACGATTTTCCCGCCGATATACAGCCGTTTCGATCACAGTGATCGAAACGGCTGTGAAATCGCCGCGCACACTGCTGACAGAACGATCGATTTCCGTTCGAAAACAATCGTTCCTGTCGATTCCCGCCGACCCATCTGTGCTGAAGATTTTTCTCGGTCGCCGGTGGGTCGGGAGTGCGTCGTTAGCGGTGTTCGAATGCCCGACGACCGACGCAATACAGCGGTAATACATTACCTGCTCCAGCCGGCGCGAGTCCCCTGGTCTTCTCCCCTTCGGGCTTCGGACTCCAGAGCTACACAGAACTTCCTGTCCCGGCAGGAAGTTTAAACAGTAGAGCGCCCTCTACTGTTTAAACTTCCCCTGGACAGGAAGTTCAGTAGCCGGAGCGGAGAAGAAGACCAGGGGACTCGTGCCGGCAGGTAATGAGCAGGTAATGTATGCAGGGGGGGGGGGGGGCGGCGGCAGCTACACAGATTGTGATCGGTTTCAGGCTGAAATCGATTCACAATCTGTTTGCAGTAAAGGTGGCCATACGATCCCTCTCTGATCAGATTCGATCAGAGAGGCATCTATCTGTTGGTCGAATCTGATAGCAAATCGACCAGTGTATGGCCACCTTAAATCTGCCTGTTATCAGCCCTGATAAGAATCCCCGACTGAGCATTCAGTCTAGCTTTGCCCGGAATGATTATAGCTGAGTCACTCTTCTGTGATATCTATAGGAACAGTGTATTGGCCTCAAAAAGCTAAGAAGATCACCATTTGTGTATGTGTGACTGCAGCTTCCAGAGAGGAGCGCAAGATCGTTTGTTGCTCAGTCTTCTGTGATGTCTATTCAAGCCCAAGTCTGCCCCCTTGTGGCTCTGCTTTGCTGCTTCGAGGATAAATAGCAGGAAAGCCAAGTCACAAGGGGGCAGACTTGGGCTTGAATAGACATCACAGAAGACTGACTCAGCTATAATCATTCCGGTGAAAGCTAGACTGGATGCTCAGTCGGGGATTCTTATCAGGGCTGATAACAGGCAGATTTAGCAGAGAAGAATGAAACAAATAGCAGGGTAGGTGTTTACTGTCTTGTTCCCATTGATATATATGGTAAAATACATGAGGGTGCTTCGTCTCTGGTTCTCTTTAAAAGACAAAGGGAGGCGGGATGAGAGAACAATCTGCATAAACAAATGAGTGACCGCCATACCTGCTGGGTAAATCACACAAATGATGTGTATAGCTAGTAATGGTCTAATGAAAATGACACCAAGGTATCACAATATAGAGTGGAGTTCATTTTTGCCTGCATCCTCCGATCAGAGAGCGATCTGTCTCTTGGTTGATCTGCCCATACATTGTTTGATGTATGGGCACTTTTAGACGATCCCATCAAACTCCACCTCTGGCTTTCATATCAATTTCCAATAGACTTGCCCTTTATGGAGCAGTGAGAAATGGCAGCACCTTGGACAGAAGCCGTCGTCATGTGACTCGCTGGCAGCACGCTTCTTCTCTCAATAGGCGCTAATGAGCAGTGGCAGCTTATTTCTGCATGATCAGAGATGGTTTGATTATTGAATAGCATTTCTGAAGATGATGACTCAGGTCTCAGCAAAGAGGTTCTATACAAATCCAGCATTTGACATCTGCTGTGAACTGAGCCTTGCCAGGAAATGCCCAGTTTTCTTATAGCACTTTGGGCAGCTTTAAAGTATAAACTCCACTTTCATGGAACTATAGAAATGATTTTGTTGAGATAAGTAACTAACCCGCTTCAGGTTCACTTTAGGGCCCATTTCCACTGGTGCAGGTATAAGCAGTGGCGTAACTACAGGGGAACAGGCCCTGCAAGCACAGGGGGCCCAGAGGTTTGTGGGGGTTATAACTGCTAACCTCCCTCCAATACTCCAGATCAGGTGTTTTTGTGACTACACGTTATAGGTGTGAAGATTCTGATGGCCACACTTGTTTTATGACCCGTGTAAAATGGGCAGGGTCACCTAGGGGAGACAAGGGAACGGTTGTGAATGTTAAAGAGACTCCGTAACAAAAATTGCATCCTGTTTTTTATCATCCTACATGTTCCAAAAGCTATTCTAATGTGTTCTGGCTTACTGCAGCACTTTCTGCTATCACCATCTCTGTAATAAATCAACTTATCTCTCTCTTGTCAGACTTGTCAGCCTGTGTCTGGAAGGCTGCCAAGTTCTTCAGTGTTGTGGTTCTGCTATTAACTCCCCCTTCCAGGTCCCTCTATGCACACTGCCTGTGTGTTATTTAGATTAGGGCAGCTTCTCTCTTATCTTTTACAAGCTGGATAAATCGTCCTCTGAGCTGGCTGGGCTTTCACATACTGACGAATTACAGACAAAGGCAAAGCTGTTTGCAGGAAGAAACGAGCAGCCTGAAACTTCAGTGCATGAGAACTGCAGGGGGAAAGAAACACACAAATGATCTCTTGAGATTCAGAAGTAAGGCTGTATACAGCCTGCTTGTGTATGGATGTATTTTCTATGTGTGGACATACTGTACATCAACCTACTTCCTGTTTTGGTGGCCATTTTGTTTGTTTATAAACAAACTTTTTAAAACTGTTTTTAACCACTTTTAATGCGGCGAGGAGCGGCAAAATTGTGACAGAGGGGAATAGGAGATGTCCCCTAACGCACTGGTATGTTTACTTTTGTGCGATTTTAACAATACAGATTCTCTTTAAAGGGACACTTAAGTCTCTGCAAAAAAAAAGGAGTTTTACTCACCTGGGGCTTCCAGCAGCCACCTGCACCTGTCCGGTGCCCACGTAGACTCCATCAGATGCTCATGTCCCCGCCGGCAGCCACTTCCGGTTTTGGCAACAGGAGCCGACATGCTGGGAACGCGAGTGATTCTTCACGTTCCCGGCCACAATAGCACCCTCCATGCTGCTATATGATATATGCTATGTGCTATAGCAGCATAGAGGGCGCTATTGTGTCCGGGAACGTGAAGAATCACTTGCGTTCCCAGCCTGTCGGCTCCTGTTGCCAAAACCGGAATTGGCTGTCGGTGGGGCCAGTAGCATCTGATGGAGTCTACGTGGGCACCGGACAGCTGCAGGGGGCTGCTGGAAGCCCCAGGTGAGTAAATCTCATTTTTTTACAAAGACTTAAGTGTCTCTTTAAGAGGGCACTATTAGAGTTTTGCTGGGGGGTCCCCATGATTTGTACTTATGCCACTGGGTATAAGCATTGCACAGATGACAGCAGGCATTTGTAATCATTGCATACAATTTCCTTTGCTGTTTTTCTTCCTTCTGGTGTATCAGTTAAACTGAATTGGGTGTGGTGCACAGGGGCCGTGAGCATACATTTGGCATTATGAATTCCCTGTTGCTGTCAGCAGACTGATCTGCATTATGTAACAGATCCATGTATACATACCCGTTTACAACAAATTTGTTTTCTCTGTTGCGATGAGCAGAACCCATACCTATGCGGTGCATTATAAATACGTACACTAGACGGAAGTCAGATATGTCATATAAATACGTCCGATACAAAGGAGACACTCTGACCAGGGGGTTCATGTGGGGAATGGTGAAAGCGCATCCACTGCTCTGTATGAATCTGGTATAGTGGAGACCAAGCCTAATGCAGTATGCAAAATCATTTTTGATGAGAGTGTAGTTAAAGTTCAAACAAGTATATAAAGATTACATAACAAATGCTGCACACTACTGAGGCTCAAAAAAAACCTTTTTTTCCAAACCTGAACTGAGAATTAAAAGTCAAAATAAACATACACATATCATACTTACCTCCCGTGTAGTCTACTCCTCCATCTCCTCTCCTGCATCCCATTTGCCCACTGTGATCAATGGAATTCTCCATCCTCCATTTTGAAAATGGTCATTAACCTCAACAGCTTCCTGGTGAGCACACTGTAAGGCCCAGTTCACACTGTATTTTTTAAGCAAAACGGATCTGGTAAAGTGGATCCGGTCTTCGCTTCACTGGATCCGTATGGCTTAATCCATACTGGCAAACGGATCCGTGAAAACGGATCTGATCACCGGCCTATCGGATCCGTTTGCAACAGCAGATGAGGGAGGGTGCAGCAGCCGGGCGGGTGAGGGATGGTTAACAACGTACCCAGGTGTCGTCTTCATTGCAGCCGGGAGGCAGAGAAGGTTTTTTTCAGGCTTCCGTCTTCTTCCGCGTCATGTGACTAGTCACATGACGCGTGTAGTTGTAAGAAATCGGATATTGCTGAAAATATTGTATCACCAATGGGATATTAATTGCGCAAAGCACGATACTCTGCTGGCATTATACCAGTCAGGACCAGATTTACCATTAGGCACTGTGGGCATGTGCCTACAGGTGCCTGAGGATGGAAAAGGCGACTCACTACCCACCCCGAGTGCCTCCCTCCCGCTTCCCTTTGCAGAGTATTGAGGGGCGTTTCCCCTGATCTCCCTTCAGCCGGGGCATCTCTAGCTACTTAATACTTGGGGGAACCGCAAGCAACTTAATATTGGACGTACTTATGGTTACCTAATACTAAGGGGCACCTGTATCTACCTACACAGGGGAGGGGAGGTTTGGTGGGTGTTTGTGGGTTCATGGAGGGTGAAGTCTAGGGTGCCAGGACATCTGTACCTATAGGCTCCTGTGATGTAAATCCCGGCCTAATACCACTAATGTTGCTGTGAACTCTGCGCCCTTCATTATTACAGGAAATTTGTTGATGCACAAATCGCGTTTTATCTGTAGCCAAAAATACTCTCCACAGATTTTTTTTTTTTTTTTAGGAAATCTAAATAAATATTAGTAAAATTACTGAAGATACTTTTAAGATTGAAAAAAAGAACAAACACTAAAGTTCCTAAAAACTCAAGAAGAAAAACACTGAAGCTGCTGTTCAATATAAATACCGTACATTGAACTGTGCAATTTAATCTGACAGGATATACCAGCAGAAACTGATCCGGTTTATAAAACCACTCCGAATAACTAATTGGTCGTGATTGTCATATTTTCTAAACAACCAAATTCATACATGATCGATTGGGATTTTATTTTATTTTTTTGATGGAATCAATTACTTCTACTATAACCTGGAGCTCTACTATAACCAAAATGATTCCAAGAAAATATTTTGTAAAACGCTGTACAGAGAAAATAACTAATGACTGCAGCACCATCTAGTGGTTGCATGTATAATAATCTGTTTCTGTTGAAGGCAAATTACACTGAGCATTGCTTTTTAGTAGGAGGGCTTTTCAGTCTCTATAGTCCCTGTAACGATTGGCCATGCAGATCGTGGTCGTGACTGGAACCAGACTGGCAGATCCACGATCTCTGCATGGCAATCGTTTTGGTTCCAACAAAACCAGAAGATCACAATGGAAATACTGACGTCTGCACAACAGAGTAGAATAATAAATGTGTTTTATTTACAATAATGCAAGTGTACAAATGCAGATCACCATACACATACACTATACAATCAAACAACGCGTGGTGCACCACAAATACCAGAACCCTGACTATCTATCTATCTATCTATCTATCTATACAAATATATACAGCAACACACACAATATGAGAATATATACAATAATACAATATATACAGACACGTCTCAGCAGAATCAGAACACAGGAGAATAGTCATACAAGCCAGGATCAATAATCAGAGAATACGAAGTACAATGTCAGAAAGCAGAGAATAGTCAGACTAGCAAGGATCAATACCAGGAGTTCAGAATGCAGGAACAGAGTTCAGGAAGGTTGGCCAGAGTCACAACCCTGCAAGGAAACAAACGAACGGAATGACCTAGCAATGTGCTGCTAGCAAGTCCATCCTTTTATATGCAACACATTGCTCAGGTGACTGGCCAGAATCTTCCACAGTTCCATCTGCTGGGGAGCCGAGGAATTGCACAGCTCCCTGCAATATGAGAGCCATCTGCTGGTAGACAGCGGAAGTCCACCTCAAGTTCCTCAGTGCTGCCACCAGCAGGATGACACAGGCACAGATCGTTACAGTCCCCTATATTCTCCTACTGGTTCTGGGTCACCCTCAGCTGCTTGGGTATTCTGTTTTACCAGCAGAAGTAATACTAGTGCTGAAAGATAGATTTTCATTTTATTTACATTTGTAGATGTGCCCTTGGGGTCAGATGGCTGTATCTGGTAATCTTGCTGCCCCCAGGCAAGGCACCTTTTACCCACCACCCCTCTATCTTGAAAACAAATAGATTATAAGCCTCTCACTCTGACCTCACCCTCTGTAAGGGCGTTCACTACTTTAGTTCCTTTCTCACTAAACTCATCGCACTACATGGGCCCTGTTCCCTCTTATCGTACCCCCAGCTCTCCTCTTCCTTCACCCTTGTTCCAAGCACTATTTTCAACCTCTCCATCTCAACTGGCATTTTCCCTTCCTCAATTGAACTAATCAAAAAAACCTTCTTTGGACGCTACACACCTCTAATAATCGTCCAGTCTCACTTCTTCCCTTTGCTTCCAAACTGTTGGAGCGACACATCTATTCAGAATGTCTGACTTCCTGTCTTCTAACTCATGGTTAAACTCATCAGTCTTCTAACTCATTGTTAAACTCCTCAGTCTTGCTTTCAATCAATCACCATTCCACTAAAACAGTCCTCACAAAAGTTGCAAACAACTTCATTGCAAAATCCAAAGGCCAATTTACTGTACTAATACACCTTGACTCCCCCTCTGCCATTGACCCTCGATCACTTTTTCTCCAGACAGTCTCATCACTGGGAGTCAAGGGACTAGCAGTTTCTTTGATTAGCTCCTACCTCTCTGTATACTCTAAAGGTAGCCATACACTGGTCGATTTGCCATCAGATTCGACCAACAGACAGATCCCTATCTGATCGAATCTGATCAGAGAGGGATCGTATGGCTTCCTTTACTGCAAACAGATTGTGAACCGATTTCAGCCTGAAACCGTTCACAATCTGTGGTGGTGGTGGTGCTGCCGCCGCTTCCCCCCCCCCCCCCATCCTGCATACATTACCTGCTCCGCCGGCACGACTCCCGGGTCTCCGCTCTTCTTCTCCGCTCTGGTCTGGTCTGGTCTCCGGCATACTTCCCTTCTTCCTGTCTGGGGGAAGTTTAAACAGTAGAGCGCCCTCTACTGATTACATTTCCTGCCGGGACAGGAAGAAGGGAAGCATGCCGGAGACCAGAGCGGAGACGGAGAAGAAGAGTGGAGACCCGGGAGTCGTGCCGGCGGAGCAGGTAATGTATGCGGCTCTATTGCGTCGGTCGTCGGGCACTCGAACGCCGCTAGCGATGCGCTCTTTACCCGTGGGCGATCGACGGTTATTTTCCGCACGGCGCGATCGACGGGATCGGACGGAATGGATCGAAATTCGGCATGTAGCGTGATCCCAGTGGTCGAATCTGCTGTCGAAACGGCGGCAAATCGGGCCAGTGTATGGCCAGCTTTACACTGTATTCTATTCCAATACCAACTCCTCCATGCCTCCATTCTAGGACCTTTTCTCTTTTCTACATCTATATTCATGGCCAGGGACAGTTAATACACTCTTTTGGTTTCCAGTATCACCTCTACGCTGATTTGCTCAAATGTATCTCTCAGCTCTTGACCTCTCTACACTATTACTTCAAAACACTGACTGTCTGTCTGCTGTTTCTGCATTCATGTCACCCCGTTTTCTCAAACTTAACATGGAACAAAACAGAAATTGTGATATTTCCTCCATCTCTCACAGTTAATGTATCTTGGGATATTCCAAATAACCTCAACTCCTAAAGCTCACTACTTCCATCTCAGAAACATCTCTAGAATTCATCCTCGTCATTCATGTCTCTGCTTGATACCTTTAATACAACCACCCTGTGGCCTACCAAAAAGCAGGATGGCACCTCTCTAGTTCCTACTAAACTCTGCTGCTTGTCTTATGCACCTCTCCTCTGATGCTGCCTCTCTGTCAATCCCTCCATTGGCTGCTAAATGTCCAAAGGATCCCATTCAAACTCCTAACACTCATACAAAGATCTACATGGGCTATCCCCTCCCTACATTTCCTTATTAATCTCCACATATCCAACCTGGAACCTTCACCCCTCCTAAGAGACCCTCTTGTTGTCGAGCTTGGTCGCCTCCTCTCACCTAAGTTGTAGAGAAACCAGAACAAATCAAGACAAGTGGAAACAGACTTTCTCCACAGGTGATTTAAGGGACAACTGTAACTAAAGGGATATGAAGGCTGCCATTATATCCTTTATTTTAAACAATACCAGTTGCCTGGCAGCCCTGCTTGTCTATTTGGTTGCTGTAGTGTCTGAGTCATCCCAGAAACAAGCATGCAAATAATCTTGTCAGATCTGACAATTATGTCAGAAACACCTGATATGCTGCATGCTTGTTCAGGGTCTATAGCTAAAAGTATTAAAGGCAGAGGAGCAGCTGGATAGCCAGGCAACTGGTATTATTTACCCTCCGAAAACACCTGATCTAGAGGATGGACCCCAGAAAAGGGAGGTCTGGTGCCGTCACACGGGCTGCTCCCCTATAGTTACCACCATCGTTGTGCCTCTTTCTCCAGTTGTAGCACTTATTGGAGGACTTGTCACCTGACATGCACAATCCTGGTAACCTTTTTAAAGGGTGCCTGTAATCAGGATAGGGAAAAAAGTTAGATACTTACCCTAGTAGGGGAGAAGCCTCTTGATGGTCCAAAGACTTCCTCATTCTTCCTTTGCTCTGGGCTGGGACCATAAAGAATCCTCAACAAGCAGCTCTGTACTACTGCGCAGGAACAGCCGCCCGTGCGCCTGCGCTTGTACATGAAAAGGAAGGTGTCACGGACGGTTGCGGGGCCGCAGGCGCGTCCTGTAACCGCCCGTGAAGAAAAAGCGATCGCACTCGATTCCCTGCATCGATTGCGCTTCAAATCAATACAATCTGGGTTGAGTGTGTAGGGGGAGCTGAAGTCCTTTTCTTAGCAGAGAGAGCACCATCCTAAAGGCTGGATGGCTCTTTTGATATGCTAATGAGCCTGGGCCCAGAGAGTCCCTGGCTTCAAGCTGTGCGGATGGCCCATCCATCAGGTATAAGGTGACACCTAGCTGATCTCATGTAGATGTTAATTAACCAAGGGGTGATCAGGATGCCTAGGTGCAGCCAGGCAGGCTACAAATCTCCGGGAGGTCTTGACACCTTGCTCACTGGTAAAGATCAAAGGGGAAGTCAGCTGTTAGCAGCTAGAACACCTCCTGAATAAACCTGAGTCTCATAGCATAATCCATAACTTCCCAGATCTGTCATATTTCTGGGGTTCCTGAGATGGCAGCTTCGCCAAACGTGGGGGAAGTGTAGCATGAGCCCCGGTGCTGGTTCTGAGGAAGTTTCAGAACATTCTGAGGTAAGGACTGCCAGTTAGGCAGTTTGAAAATGCCCTGATGATACCACAGGGGTCCCACCCCTCATGTCTGGTATCAGGGCGCTGGGTAAATCGAGACAGACCTGAAAATGTTAATAAATCTGCCCTGACCTGTACGGTTCTGTGAGATAGAGCCCATATATGGGTAGATATGATTTATAGCCCCCAGGACAAGGGGAGGGCTCATCTTCTAAGGGGGTGTATGGCTCCCCGCCCTCACTCCCTCCTACTGAAGCAGGGGCATAAGAATGGCAGAGGACCCAAACTCAGTGTCCTCCACACTGAAACATCTTGAACTCATCAGATGCCAGCTTGAGGATATGCTGGCATCCACCTGGTCTGAACTCAAATTGAAACCCAGAACTCTGTTTTCCCACAAAAAGGACATCTTTCCCGGAACTAAGTATTTTTCTCCCTTCTTTTATTTTTTATACTGGCTATTACTGTCTTAATAATTGTGATTTTAATAATTGTCTGTATATATTAATTATTTATATTGCGTGAATAAACGACTTTCTCCAAGTCATTCACTGTCCGCTACCCTGCTTATCAGCACACACACAGAACTGATCCCGGGTCTCTGAAGATACGCTACTGTTTGTTTGTTGTTGGCTAGACAGAATACCGTGTGTTTAACCGTTTTATTCGCAGGACTAGTCAGTCAGTTAGTGGGCTCCACGGTCCCATGGTAACCGCGGTGGTGGCAGTTTACTCTGAACCAGTAGGTGACGTTGTAATTACCCGTGTCTCACAGGCTCCCTTCTGAGTTGTCTGCGGCTAATTCTTAACGGTTCCTGCGCATTGACTGCGACCAGAGTTCGCACGATCTGTGCGCTGGCACCGTTTAGAAGGCTAAGTGCGGTCAGCCACTAGGGCTCCTGTGACAGTGTTAGGCAGCGGTTGGGACCTGTGTTGTGCTGAAAGTATCTACGATAGCGCTAGCGCTATCGAGAAACGAACTAATTCGTTGGTGTAGCTGGAAGGCAATATATTTTTTATATATACAGAGAGACTGTGTAGCCAGTACCCCTCCCCAAAAGTTTTATTTTATTTGGCATGGAAATGTCCGGGAACTACAAGAAAATGTGCCTGGCGGACCTGCAAAATCTTTGCCAAGAGAGAGGCATTGATGTCGGCCGCAAGACACAACGGGACCTGGTAACGGAATTGTTTCAATGGGATACCCAGCAACTGCGGGAGCCGGGGGTGTCCGCTGAAGTGGATACCAGCCCATCTGACCCAAGTCAAGGGGAACCAGAGACTGAGAATCCTGACCGTACAGAGGTTGTGCATCCTGAGGGCCCTGCATCAACAGTTACGCAGGAGAATGTCAGTGTGGTCCCCAATCTTAGAGGTTCTGAAAGTACTCGCCCGGAACCGGCCAGTACTGGACTGTCCGTTTGTACTGATCCGCTAATGCAGCAGGCATTACAAAAGCTGATGGACACTGACCTGGACAAGTACCTGCAGTACATGCGTGAGGAGCGCCAAATGCGGGAGGAACGGGAGCGGCAAGTTGCTGCTGCTGCTGCTGCTGCTGAACGCCACGCGGAGAGGGATGCCGCTGAGCGAGAACGGGAGCGCCAATCTGCAGAGGCGCGGGAGAGACGACAGCATGAGCTCAACATGGCAAAGGTTCAACAGGCCAGCCGGAGTTCACCGCCCAGCCTCCCTGCTGAAGGAGCTGCACCACCCGTAAGTGCAAAATTTAAATTTGCTAATATTGAAAAAGACACAGACATTGACTTGTTTTTGCGGTCTTTTGAAAAAGCATGCCGTCAGTATCGTCTGTCCCAAGACCAGTGGGCCAGACATCTGACACCTTTGCTGCGCTACAAAGCGCTTGATGCCTTCGCAGAATTGCCTGCGGAGAAGGATAATGATTATGCTGCTATAAAAGACGCTATCATTACTAAGTACCAGCTGACGCCAGAAGCCTATCGGAAAAAGTTCAGGGCCTGGCAGAAAAAGTCTTCTGATTCGTACCGAGATGTGGTCAGCAGCTTGCTCACCACACTCTGCCAGTGGACACTAGGCCTCACCAAAGGGTCTTATGATGTCCTGGAGGACTTGATAGTCCTGGAACAATTTCTGAACATTTGCCCTGCTGATGTACGCCAGTTTGTGCTAGAACGCAGGCCGGCTTCAGCAACTGTCGCTGCAGACCTTGCTGAGACTTTTGCAACTACCCGGGTGGCTGATACCCGCAGAACTGTCCCATCCAGCTGGAGAGGAGGTCAGCCCAATACCTCGGCAGACCCTCCTGCCCCTGTGAGCCGTCCGCCACAGAGGCCACCCAGCGCAGCTGCTGCACCCAGGCCTGCAGCGCCTGGAGAGGTCACCTGTCCCTACTGCCACCAGCCCGGACACATGAAATTCGACTGTCCGGAGCGGAGACAGACACCACCAGCACCTGGATCATCTGCATCACCTGCACCTCACCCACAGCAGAGGCAGCCCGCCAGCGAACCACAGCCTGGATCATCAGATTTTGTCCTGTTTGCCCGCGGAAAGGAAATCCGCGACCGAACCGACCAGCAGCAACTTGTTAGAGTGAACGGCAAAGTTGTCACCGGATTTCGAGACACCGGAGCTGACATCACGTTAGTTCACTCACATCTTGTGCCAAAGGAGAGCATCAGCTCCAGCCGATCCCTTGCCCTTACTGGAGTAGAGGGCACCCTTTTTCACATAGCCCACGCGACAGTGAAGCTGGATTGGGGAGTGGGAGGAATCCAAGAAAGGGTTGTTGGGGTTATGAAGGATCTCCCAGTCCCTGTGTTGCTGGGGACTGATTTGGGCAAGCTTGTGTCCTACTATGAACCTGCCACGACCGCCTTGTCGCTCACGGAAGGAGACGGACTCTCCACCCACCACCAGGTACTTTATACACTTGGGGGAGCACCAGGGGGAGGTGGGTTGAATGTGCCCAGTTCAAGGGTACCAGGTTCAATAGTGCCTGCTTCAAAGGCACCTGAGTTTGATGTACAGACTGTCTGTTGTGATGATGCTGTAACTGTACCTGAGTTTACTGTACAACCTGTCTGTAATGAAAAAATGTCTATACCTGTCAATGTCATTACTGCATGCAATGATGATTTGAGTAATGTCCGTCTGTGCCATTCTGACAGTGTACCTGTGCTAGCAGTACCGCGCAGCTGCACTGCTCAGAACCCGAGCTCAGAACAGGTGGAGGGGGTTCCGGCCTCCTCCCCCTCCTCTGACCGCAGGGATGAGACCTTTCAGCCGCTGGCCTCGTGTGACATGAGCCAGTTGGCTGAAACTGACAGCGCCGTATTCTCAGCCGCACTACAACGTGACCCAAGCCTGGAGGTGCTCAGGCAGCAAGCCGTTGAGCCCCTCGCAGACGGGGCCGCTTTCAAGGTGTACTGGGAAGGTGGGAGACTGTACAGTGAGTCTGTACAGCCCCCTACAGGTAGATCCCACGCGAATACCAAATGGCTTGTGGTCCCGAGTGCGTTCAGGGGACATGTGCTGAAATCCGCACATGGTAATCCTCTGACAGGGCACTCAGGGGTCCGCAAGACACTTGCCGGTATTCGGAAACAGTTTTATTGGCCCCGGATGAACAGGGATGTAGCAAACTACTGCAGAGCATGTGCCGTCTGTCAGGAGCTGGGAAGGTCCAGGGATCCCCGCGGGGTTCCCTTAGGTCCACAGCCACTTAGCAGGGGAACCCCGCGTGGGCTGGCTGTTGACCTAACCAACCCACTGCTCGTTGTCAGCAGTCCCGGCAGACACCACGTCCGACTGCAGTGGCGCAAACGCCCTGTCCAGAATGGTCCATGTCGGGTCAACCCTGAGGGTAGCAGACCGCGCCCGGTCCAGGGGAACCGAGTCACAGGCTCCAATAGGTTTTCCCGCCGCACCGGCAACCCGAGACCCGTCAGCCAGGTTGGCCGACACGCAGCGGGCAGCCGACCCCAGAACGCCAACGGGGAACTAGATCAGATCTCGCAGGTTAGCGGCAACGACACACATCTTGCTGATGAATGTCTATCTGCCTTCTCCCCAGGGAGGGCTGTCACGGACGGTTGCGGGGCCGCAGGCGCGTCCTGTAACCGCCCGCGAAGAAAAAGCGATCGCACTCGATTCCCTGCATCGATTGCGCTTCAAATTGATACAATCTGGGTTGAGTGTGTAGGGGGAGCTGAAGTCCTTTTCTTAGCAGAGAGAGCACCATCCTAAAGGCTGGATGGCTCTTTTGATATGCTAATGAGCCTGGGCCCAGAGAGTCCCTGGCTTCAAGCTGTGCGGATGGCCCATCCATCAGGTATAAGGTGACACCTAGCTGATCTCATGTAGATGTTAATTAACCAAGGGGTGATCAGGATGCCTAGGTGCAGCCAGGCAGGCTACAAATCTCCGGGAGGTCTTGACACCTTGCTCACTGGTAAAGATCAAAGGGAAAGTCAGCTGTTAGCAGCTAGAACACCTCCTGAATAAACCTGAGTCTCATAGCATAATCCATAACTTCCCAGATCTGTCATATTTCTGGGGTTCCTGAGATGGCAGCTTCGCCAAACGTGGGGGAAGTGTAGCATGAGCCCCGGTGCTGGTTCTGAGGAAGTTCAGAACATTCTGAGGTAAGGACTGCCAGTTAGGCAGTTTGAAAATGCCCTGATGATACCACAGGGGTCCCACCCCTCATGTCTGGTATCAGGGCGCTGGGTAAATCGAGACAGACCTGAAAATGTTAATAAATCTGCCCTGACCTGTACGGTTCTGTGAGATAGAGCCCATATATGGGTAGATATGATTTCTAGCCCCCAGGACAAGGGGAGGGCTCATCTCATCTTCTAAGGGGGTGTATGGCTCCCCGCCCTCACTCCCTCCTACTGAAGCAGGGGCATAAGAATGGCAGAGGACCCAAACTCAGTGTCCTCCACACTGAAACATCTTGAACTCATCAGATGCCAGCTTGAGGATATGCTGGCATCCACCTGGTCTGAACTCTGAACTCAAATTGAAACCCAGAACTCTGTTTTCCCACAAAAAGGACATCTTTCCCGGAACTAAGTATTTTTCTCCCTTCTTTTATTTTTTATACTGGCTATTACTGTCTTAATAATTGTGATTTTAATAATTGTCTGTATATATTAATTATTTATATTGCGTGAATAAACGACTTTCTCCAAGTCATTCACTGTCCGCTACCCTGCTTATCAGCACACACACAGAACTGATCCCGGGTCTCTGAAGATACGCTACTGTTTGTTTGTTGTTGGCTAGACAGAATACCGTGTGTTTAACCGTTTTATTCGCAGGACTAGTCAGTCAGTTAGTGGGCTCCACGGTCCCATGGTAACCGCGGTGGTGGCAGTTTACTCTGAACCAGTAGGTGACGTTGTAATTACCCGTGTCTCACAGGCTCCCTTCTGAGTTGTCTGCGGCTAATTCTTAACGGTTCCTGCGCATTGACTGCGACCAGAGTTCGCACGATCTGTGCGTTGGCACCATTTAGAAGGCTAAGTGCGGTCAGCCACTAGGGCTCCTGTGACAGAAGGTGTCCGCAAAGAGAGTCTCGGCCAGCAGAGGAGGGTTGTGGACTTCAGATAAGTCCCTGGAACATCCCGTAGAATGGCAAAACGCCCGCGATCCTATGTGTGCTTCCTACCTAAGTCTAAATTATATTTTCTGATAAACTTTTAATTTTATTATTCATTGCTATGGGTTTTTTTTTTTACACAGATGCTGTTGAGAACAGTCTGTTTTCTAAGATCTGTAACAGCATTTGCGCTCTCCTTGTCAATAACAGCAGTCACATGACTTGGAGAATACTGATTGGCTGCTCACTTTACAGCTATGAAATGCGCCTTACAGCATGTTCTGTAATTTATATGGAGCGGCGGGACCACTAACTGGGCAAATCCAAGCACTGTATATATACAGTTATATACAGCATTGTGGCTGACAGTTGACAGCCTTGCACAGCATATGGCAGTCAGAGTTCAGTGGTTATGCTATGTTGTGATTGTATATTTTTAATATTTCTGCTTCTATCTGCAGCTATGGTTTTTGAAACACTGAATAATGCTTCCTTGCAGCCACAGTAACAAGAGGGACACTTAAGAGACTCTGAAGTGAGTCTAAATTCACTTTTTTAACTTATATTCATGTTAAGCACTATAAGCCCTGCTAAACCGCCGCATCCCCGCGGCAAAACGAGGGGTTTATAACCCCAAATCCCCTCTGCTGAGTCCGGGGAGCGCTTCCTGCTTGAGGCAGAGCTCAGGGCTTTAGCTCTGCCTCTTCGTGCATCAATTCCCGCTGATTGTCGCCTCTCCCCGCCCCTCTCATTCTTCCTTCACTGAGAGGGGTGGGTAGAGGCGAAGATCCGGGGGCTGATTGACGCGATTGGAGGCAGAGTTGCAGCTCAAAGCTCTGCCTCCATGAGCAGCAAAATCCACGACCAAGAAAGTAGTGGATTTTGCACAGGGGATTTTGGGGGTATAAACCCCTTGTTTTGCCGCGGGGATGCGGCGGTCTAGCAGGGCTTATAGTGCTTAACATGAATACAAGTTTAAAAAGTTAATTTAGACTCGCTTCAGAGTCTCTTTAAAGGTAAACTTAAGTCATCTGCAAAAAAAAGAGTTTCAATTACCTGGGGCTTCTACCAGCCCCTGCAGCTGTCCTGTCCTGCACCGGTCCTCTACAATCTCCATTCCCCAGCCGCGGCTTTGTTTCGTTTTCGGGCCACTGAGCCTGTGCAGCCCTGGCAACTTGTATCCTTGCACGCGTTGCCATCCGCAACACCGTCCTGCACAGGCGCAGCGGCCCGCCGACTCCGAGTCGGCAAAAACTAATCTGAGCCGTGTCAGGGGAACGGTGGATCGTAGAGGACCAGCGCGGGCACAGGACGGCTGCAGGACAGAACCGACAGGTTTTGGGCTAACCCATCTACTCATGGGGGTGTCTCAGGGTTTTTGTTATTTTCAAAAGCACTTAGTGAATGGCAGTTGCCCCGTCCAACTGTCGAAAAAATGTACAGTGAGCAGGGAGGATGGCCAGCATCTTTGTATAAAAAGGCCATGCTGAGAATCCCTCATGGGGATGGACTAGCCCAAAACCTGTCGGTGATGTCTGATTTCTGTTACCTACTGTAAGTGAAAACAACATAATAGAAAAGTAATTTATGTCTCATTTTTCTCGGGAAGAAATGTACTTTGTGTTTGTATGTAATTACATGTATTTAAAATGTAACAAATTTTCGTGATAGTGGTCCTTTAAGTTTCTCTTTAAGCCATGCCACTGCCACACCCCCAATCACGCCCCCATCACACCCCTAGTCACGCATACCATAAAAATTTCATAAGAAAAATATGTTATTTTTATAATTCAAACTACACTGGTCCTTTCTATCGTGATTCATTTTCCTTCATTGTAACATTTGAAAATAAAAAATATATACATTTAAAGGATTGAAATAAAGTTGAGAATCAAGCACATTTTTCAGTAGAAAAATACGTATACTTACATAGATCTGTGCATCAGTCCTTGAACGAGGGACAAGTGAGGAAGACAGAGGGACAGGGTCCCTAAAGAGGGACTGTATCTCCAAAAGAGGGACATTTGGGAGCTATGCAGGTTCATTTTTGCATTCTTATTCTCCTCAGTCAGTTATTCACTCATGCTGCTCTCATTTGCAGTTATTATTATGTTCTCAGCCCATGTACAGGTACCTAATACAAGCCCGGGGCCCACTGGAGTATCTTGGGCGCGATATGTGCTTTTGAGGAATCGCTGGTGATTCCCAAAGCAATAGGCTAGTGAAAACCTAGGCCATGATTTCATAGATTAGTTTTATGTTCTTCGGGACAGAGTAAAGTTAAGTACGGTAGTTAGATTGGTTGAAAAAAGACATTCATAGTTACATAGTTATTTTGGTTGAAAAAAGACATACGTCCATCGAGTTCAACCAGTATAAAGTACAACACCAGCCTGCTCCCTCACATATCCCTGATGATCCAGAGGAAGGCGAAAAAACCCTTACAAGGCATGGTCCAATTAGCCCCAAAAGGGAAAAATTCCTTCCCGACTCCAGATGGCAATCAGATAAAATCCCTGGATCAACATCATTAGGCATTACCTAGTAATTGTAGCCATGGATGTCTTTCTATGCAAGGAAAGCATCTAAGCCCCCTTTAAATGCAGGTATAGAGTTTGCCATAACGACTTCCTGTGGCAATGCATTCCACATCTTAAGGCCCATACACACGTCGGATTTCCGCGAACAACGGGTTGTTTGGACGTTCCGTCGTTCGCCCGCTAAATCGGGCGTGTGTACAGACTATCGTTCGTTTGATAAGAGTGAGTTTGAACCCACTCTTATCAAACGAACGATAGTCTGTACATACGTCCGATTTAGCGGGTGAACGACGGGACGTTCAAATGACCCGTCGTTCGCGGAAATCCGTGTATGGGCCTTAAATCACTCTTACTGTAAAGAACCCTTTCCTAAGTAAATGGCTAAAAAGTTTTTCCTGCATGCGCAGATTATGTCCTCTAGTCCTTTGAGAAGGCCTAGGGACAAAAAGCTCATCTGCCAAGCTATTATATTGCCCTCTGATGTATTTATACATGTTAATTAGATCCCCTCTAAGGCGTCTTTTCTCTAGACTAAATAAACCCAGTTTATCTAACCTTTCCTGGTAAGTGAGACCTCCCATCCCACGTATCAATTTTGTTGCTTGTCTCTGCACCTGCTCTAAAACTGCAATATCTTTTTTGTAATGTGGTGCCCAGAACTGAATTCCATATTCCAGGTGTGGCCTTACTAGAGAGTTAAACAGGGGCAATATTATGCTAGCATCTCGAGTTTTTATTTCCCTTTTAATGCATCCCAAAATTTTGTTAGCTTTAGCTGCAGCGGCTTAACATTAAGTACGATTATTTAACTTGTTGTCGATGAGTACTCCTAAGTCCTTCTCCAAGTTTGATGTCCCCATCTGAATCCCGTTTATTTTGTATGGTGCTAGACCATTGGTACAACTAAAATGCATGACTTTACATTTGTCAACATTGAATTTCATCTGCCATGTATGTGCCCATATAGCCATCCTATCCAGATCCTGTTGCAATATGACACTATCTTCCTGACAGTTGATGATTCTGCACAATTTTTTATCATCTGCAAAAATATGCAATTCGTCCATCAAGTTCTAAATAGATGGCAAAAAATGTTTTTCTCCATATGCAGATCATGTCCCCTTGTCCATTGTACAACCCTAGGGACAAAAAGCTCATCTGCCAAGTTTTTGTATTGTCCTCTGATGTATTTTTACATGTTAATCAAGTCACCTCTCAGTCGTTTTTCTTCTAAGCTAAATAAGACCAGTTTGTCTAACCTTTCTTGGTAAGCGAGATCTTCTATCCCGCTGATTCATTTTGTTGTCCGTCTTTATACCAATTCCAGAAGGTCAATGTCCTTTTTATAGTGTAATGCCCAAAACTGTATCCTTTACTACAAATGTGGCCTCACAAGTGATTTATACAGAGGGAGTAGTATAATAGCATCTCAAGATATTATTTCCCTTTTTATGTATCCCAGAATTGTATTTGCTTTAGCTACCGCTGCTTGGCATTGTATACAATAACCTAACTTGTTATCAACCAGTATTCCTAAGTCCTTCTCCAAGTCTGATGTTCCCAACTGTATGCCATTTATTTTATATGGTGCTCTACCATTGGTACATCCAAGGTGCATGACAAACATTCCACAGTGATGCACCTGCCAGCGGTAAAGATGTCGCCGCCCATGATAAATTTCAGAATGTAAATCAGAGTGAGGAAATATTTTACAATGGGCAAACACTGATTAAATAACCTATAAATCAGAGGTGCCCACACTTTTTCGGCTTGTGAGCTACTTTAAAAAATTAGCAAAGTCAAAATCATCTACCTATGTTCAATTTTAGGAGCCCACTTGTATATACAGAATAGAAAATGTGTGGTTTGGATCCACCATGAAGTCCTTCGTGATCTACCGGTAGATCATGTTCTATCTAATGGGCACCGCTGCTATAAATTATTATTGTAAAAAATAAGCAATTTTATTTTTTACGTAATTTTCATTAGAGCACTAGAGTTCCTCTTTAATGTGCTTATAGCCAACTTAAATTAATGTATGCCACCAGCCCTACTCTGTCTCCGCTTTCTTCAAATGAGATTACGACATGTCAGTCAAAAGGAAAAGAAGTTTAAATTAGCCCTACATTTAGGTCTTGTCCTCCCTGTTTTTTTTTAAACAGTTGTTAGCCTTATGTAAAGCTTTCAGACTGTCCCTTATCTGTAATTCGATTCTGTCTAGTGAGCACAGGATTACTACAAAATACAGGAGAGGCTGCCTCCCCTCCCTCTCCATCCAACATAAGAGGCCTCCATTCTGCAGTCACCTCTCGCTGGGTTAGTCATGCTGATTTTGGCTTTTGCTAGGAAATACGCTGATGTGATGAGGCATGGAAATCCTTACATGCTGATCACCTCAGGAATTGATGATCAAACAATATAAAGAGAAAGTGCCCTGGAGCCTTGAGGGCTTCAGATCATTAAATCCAGAGGAATGTATTGTTTTGTTCTGAATCTTGCCATCTTCTGGACTTTCACATACAGTAGCAGTAAAAAGTATGTAAACCCTTTGGAATTATATGGATTTCTGCACAAATTGGTCATAAAATGTGATCTGATCTTCATCTACGTCACAACAATAGACAATCACAGTCTGCTTAGACTAATACCACACAAATAATTAAATGTTTCCATGTTTTTATTGAACACACCATGTAAACATTCACATTGCAGGTGGAAAAGGTATGTGAATCCTTGGATTTAATAACTAGTTGAACCTCCTTTACCAGCAGTAACTTCAACCAAACATTTCTTGTAGTTGCAGATCAGATGTGCACAACGTTCAGGAGTAGTTTTTGACCATTCCACTTTACAGAACTGTTTCAGTTCAGCAATATTCTTGGGATATCTGGTGTAAATTGATTTCTTGAGGTCATGCCACAGCATCTCAATGAGGTTGAGGTCAGGACTCTGACTGGGCAACTCCAGAAGGCGTATTATTTTCTGTTTAACTTTAACCCATTCTGTTTTTGTTGATTTACTTTTATGCTTCAGCTGCCCCGCATTTGCCAATATTCTACTATCGACTTTCCTTGGCGCCCAAATTTTCAGACGCACTTTTATTACATACACGAGGTCTGAAACATCATGCTAGTCACCATTGTACATTCTTCTGCAAAATCTGCAACAAAAGTGTTTATCTCAACGTGGTTGAACTCAAGTGTTGGTGTAATTGTCGAGGAATTGGCATAATTGTCGAGGAAGACTCAGGAGTTGATGGTCGATAAATTGTAAATGTACCTTTTTTAACATTACTTCACATTTTGACCAAAATTATTGATGAAATATGCCTATGTTATTGATTTTCCTCCCTTTTTGATTAGCAGTGCAACAGAAGGTTGCCTTGCTAATGAGTTGATGGGTAGATATCTACCCATCAGCCCATTAGCAAGGCAGTCTGTCCTTTCCCATCAGCAGCCGCTCCCCCTCCCCCGTTGTCAATGTATTCACTCTTTTATGGCAAGATCCCTTTACAGTTAATAGGCAATACATTAATGGAGATTGGAAACTTGTTTGTCAGGTTTATCCTGATGAGTGAGATCTATGCACTAAATAATGATCCTTCTGCATATTCCATGACCACTCCACCCAAGAGTTTCATGTCCCTTTCCAAGTGCTGAACCCTCCTGGTGTTGGCTTCAAATTTCTCCTAAAAGTAAGAAGTTTTGAATCAGGATGATACCATTTATTGGCTAACTTAAAAGTAGTGGGCCTTTGTCAGACTGAATCCTGTATGCTTACAAGACAGGACAGCTTTATACATGCAACATCAAATACTGTATATACTTTTAAGTTAGCCAATAAATAATATCATCCTGTTTGAAAACTTCTTGCTTTTACTGAAGCTAACACGGTGCAATATTCTACTGCTACTCCTTAACCAGCTGAGCGGTCTGGACGAGCTCAGCTCGTCCAACACCGCCAGCGGCTGCCGCTCAGGCCCTGCTGGGCCGATTTTAATGAAATAAAAAGCAGCACACGCAGCCGGCACTTTGCCAGCCGCGTGTGCTGCCTGATCGCCGCCGCTCTGCGGCGATTCGCCGCGAGCAGCGGCGAAAGAGGGCCCCCCTAGCCGCCTGAGCCCTGCGCAGCCGGAACAAAAAGTTCCGGCCAGCGCTAAGGGCTGGATCGGAGGCGGCTGACGTCAGGACGTCGGCTGACGTCGATGACGTCACTCCGCTCGTCGCTATGGCGACGATATAAGCAAAACAAGGAAGGCCGCTCATTGCGGCCTTCCTTGTTTATTCTGGGCGCCGGAGGCGATCGGAAGATCGCCTCCGGAGCGCCCTCTAGTGGGCTTTCATGCAGCCAACTTTCAGTTGGCTGCATGAAATAGTTTTATTTTTATTTAAAAAAAACCCTCCCGCAGCCACCCTGGCGATTTAATCAGAACGCCAGGGTGGTTAAAGCAGAGTTACAGAGTACCCCGCAAGCTCACAGTGAACCAGAACTCTTTGGAGTGTGTAAGGAGCTACAATGGACCAAAAAGCCCTCTCACTAAAATGCTATGGAAAACAAAAGTTTGCTTTCTTAAAACTGTTTTAAGAGAGCAAAATTTTGTTTAGCATTTAGTAAGAGGGCTTTTTGATCCATTGTAGCCCCTTACGCACTCCTATTTAAGAAAGCAAACTTTTGTTTTCCATAGCATTTTAGTAAGAGGGCTTTTCGGTCCATTACATACTCCTAGTTCTTGTTCACCATGAGCTTACTGGGCAATCTGTAACTCTGTGTGTTTCTAGTCTTACCCTATAGAGCCACATTAATCCATACCATGCACTGATGAGCATCAACCAATCCGAAACAGTCTGTATGCATGTTGGATTATTGTGGCTCTGTTCATTTAAAGCGGATCCGAGATGAAAAACGAACTATGACAAGTAACTTGTCTATATATGTTATCTAAAGTTTAGATAATTTACACAGTAAATCTAGCTGCAAACAGCTTCAACAGAATATGATTATTTCTTCCTGTGATACAATGACAGCAGTCATGTTCTCTTTGTAAACATTCACACAGGCAAGCTGATCTGCATCTCCAGCCCTCAACCTGTGAAAACCTAATTCCCCCTCCTCCCTTCTGCCTCTGAAATCTCTGGCTAGTAACACCTCCCCCTCCTCCTGCCCAGACTGAGCTTCCATAAGCCCTTGCTACTGTCTGAAAATGCCAAGGCACTCTGAAAAGCTGTGGACGAGGCTTGTTTAGTTTATAGGGAATTAGAGTATTAAAACAAAAAAGTATTTGGCTTGAGGAATGCCCTATAAACTATATGATAGGGATACAATTATGCAATGAGTAAAAGTTTATCTCGGATCCACTTTATCAAGCTGACACATCATTGCATTCCAGCGGATCTGGAGGTGTGGCTAGCTTACAGGACAACAATGAATAATTTGCATATTTCAGCAGTGATGCACTTGAAGTCATCTCGGAGCTCACTCCAACCTGAATTATTGCAAATACTTTCTGTTTTAAGAAAGCAAACTTTTGTTCTCCTAAAAGCAGGAAATTCAAATATGCCAATAGGGCTACAGATCAGTAATGTGGCAAGAAAGGAGGGCGGACAGCAGCTGCAACTAAAGTAATAAAATAGCTTGAAAAATAGAAGCAGAAAGAAGAATTCATGTTCAGATCGACTATTAGAACTCTGAGAAGAAAAAGTGTGGATGTCTGGCACTGTAGTTTTTAATGCAAAAACAGCAGGTGTACAAGCATGTATGGTAATCACATTCACAAAGACATGTGTGGGGGTACTTATCCTGCTCTGCTGGAGTAGGGAGGCAGCTGTGGATGCCAGAGGGCCTTACGACCGTTTCGCAATGGGGTGAGCCTTGCTTCCTCCGAGGATGTCTTTGTGAATGTGATTACCATACATGCTTGTACACCTTCTGTTTTTGCATTAAAAGCTACAGTGCTAGACATCCACGCTTTTTCTTCTCAGAGATCTTGCAATGTTTATTTATTTTTGTCTTGAGCACATAGCCCCTGCTGAGATTCACACCAATAGCCAGCCACATTTACAGCATCCACAGTTTTTTTTACTGAATGCCTGCCTCTTCTCCATGGGCATACCAATAAGGGATGCAGCCCATGCGCCCGTGGGGGGGGGGGCGCCCCCCCCCCCCCTGGGGCCCGCCCGTGGCCGTTTTGGGGGGGCTGGAGGAGTCGCAGCATGAGGGGAAAGCTATGGCCACACTCGGCGGGGAGGGGGGAAGGTCCCCCCACACTCCCTCACCTCGGGCTTTCCCCTCTGCGCTCCCCTCCAGCTTCAATAGCTATACAAGTGCGGCGGGCAGTGGCAGGCAAACATACCTTCCGTGCGTTCCAGCGCGGACACTTCTTGCTCTAGTGACTGACGTGACTTCCTGTATAAAACAGGAAGTCGCGTCAGTCACTAGAGCGAGAAGCGTCTGGACGCTGCACTTGTATAGCTATTGAAGCTGGAGGGGAGCTGTCACGCTTGGAGGTGTAATCTCCACAGTCAGCATACAACACATAAGCTGACGTGAAGGAGGTACACACACCAGCACAAGGGATCAGGATATCCCCAGTTTAGTGGAGGAGAGGACTGACTCCAATAGGAGATTGTGGTGCACAGAGCCGGTGCAGATTCGAACAGCCACAAACAACACTTTCGTAATAACGTCTCAGCGCAAAGTAGCGCTGAGCGCATAAACCAGGACTGAGGAGATCAGAACAAGTAGACAGAATGAACGCTTGCTAGCTAGCGGCTACTTAGCGACAGCAAGCGTCCAAAACCAGACAGACTGGAATGAGGCAGCCAATGCGTTGCGGCGATGGCGTGCCTCACAAAGACAGGACAGGATAGTCAGAAAATAGCAGAATCGAGATAGATGAACGTAACACAGATAAATATACAATAAGTATGATTTCCTAGCGTATTACAATTACAGCTATCAATGAAACTATTCGTAACGTCTGACTAACATATGTATATATCGGCAATGAACCGATATATGACATAAGCAGGAACGCTGACTAGGACTGGAGTAATACAGGGAACAGGACTCAGAAGGATTCGCTATCTCTTCGCAGAGATGAACGCAATCCACAAACGGGACCAGGAACAGGATAACTAGCTCAGCGTGCTGGAATGCTGACTAACGGAACACAGGATATAAACAGTTCGTGTACGTATATATCAGCGACACTGATGTATCAACGTAACACGAATACAAGGAAAATAACAAAATGCGCAAGTATGCGTATATATTGGCGATGAACCAATATATGACACAAGACAAGCAAGTAACAACTTCTAGAACAAGAGCAGAACTAGGAGGACTCGCTGACCCCTTCGCAGGAGTCAGCGCAGTCCACACGGACCAGGAACGAGGTGGGGCACGAGCAGAGTAACAGATAGAATCTGAGACTATGGTAGCCCATGAGGCATTGCAGGAAGCAGTTCTTTATACTGAGGTCATCCAATGGGAGCAGACCTGCAGATTCCCACACAAGTGAATTGTAATTAATCACAGGCTGATAGCAGGAAAAGGCAGACAATGATATGCAGCCTGCAGGAAAGGGATTGCCCCTCCATTGCAGCAGACAATGTTTGTTTACACAAAAGCGTATTAAACTGTCATTAACTTCAGAGCGACTGCAGATGGAATCAGCAACTAGTTTAAGTGCAAACCAAACTATGCAAGCAAATGCATATAATGACATTAGAACTGCTTGGTTTGCAATACCACTGCAGTCAGCAGTAAACGCTGCAGAAGCGATCATAACAGTACCCCCTCCCTTAAACGCGGCCTCTGGACGCCTATGAAAACTGACATATTTCTCCTGAACCACCCAAACCAAAAAATCAGAAGTGGGAAATCCAGCAAACTGATCTGACTGAAAATGCATGAAGGTCGGATCCGTCCGACAAAACCAAATTCCCGAATCAGTCTCACCAAAACTAGACCAATTGGAACCAGAACCTACCGAACCATGCCCGTCATCACTACAAGCCTCAGTGTGACACCCATCAGAACCACGACTTCCAGAAAACAACCCCAAGAAACTCTCTGCGCGATACCCACCGCCTTCCAAGGACTGTCCAAAAACGCCAAAGCCTTTGCAATGCCCACCGGAACTGTCCTTACCAACACAAAACCCACTGTTGAACCAGTCCAAGGTACCAGGACAAGTTTCCTCAGAGATCTCCCAGAACACTTGGAAGCTCCAAAGAGATCCCCACAGGTCAGAACGCCCCTTAGGCTCACATGGAGAACTATCAAGAACCCCTATGGAACCCAGGGCAACTCCAGAGTCAGGGTCACAAGGACAAACATCAAGATCAGGGCTTTTAGGGACCAGAACCATCTCCGGGCATGCAGGCCAACCGGCAACATCAGAACATGTCTCCACTAGGGAAGCACGTGCAGGCTCGGACAGAGCCGCCGAACCACCGACGGTCCCATCGGTGGGCCCCGACTGCCCCTCCTCCTGGGGGCCCCTAGAAGGGGTGCGCTGGAGGGGAGAGCCGGGGGGGCAGCCCGACTGTTTTTTGGTTTTTTTTATGTCCCTTAAAAAAAACTATTTTCCCCGGGGGGGCCCCCTCCTATCCTCCCCCTCCCTCACCTCGGAGGGCCCCCCTCCTGTTACGAGCGGCGGTAGAGCGGCGGGTACAGCAAAGTTCCGGCGAGGTATAGCAGAAGATAGAGGTCCAGCTGCCTCCCGGGCTACGCTGTCTCCTCTATGCCGCTCGCACTGCTTCCTGGTTTAGTGCGCGGCAATTACAAAGGAGACAGCGACTGGGAGGCAGCTGGACCTCTATCTTCTGCTTTACCTCGCCGGAAGTTTGCTGTACCCGCCGCTCTCCCGCCGCTCGTAACAGGAGGGGGGCCCTCCGAGCGAGGTGAGGGAGGGGGAGGATAGGAGGGGGCCCCCCCGGGGAAAATAGTTTTTTTTAAGGGAAAAAGAAAACAAACAAAAAAAAAAACAGTCGGGCTGCCCTCCCCGCGGCTTGTAAGGAGGGGGGACACCCAGGTGAGGGGGAGCATAGGAGTCGGGGCCCCCACTGGCTACCCACCCGGCTACCTAACTGCCCACCCGGCTATCTAACTGCCTACATTCCCACCCGGCTACCCTTCTGCCTACCCTCCCACCCGGTTACCTAACTGCCCACCCGGTTACCTAACTGCCTACCCTCCCACCCGGCTACCTAACTGCCCACCCGGCTACCTAACTGCCTACCCTCCCACCCGGCTACCCTTCTGCCTACCCTCCCACCCGGCTACCTAACTGCCCACCCGGCTACCTAACTGCCTACCCTCCCACCCGGCTACCTATCTACCCACCCAGCTACCTATCTGCCTACCCTCCCACCCGGCTACCTAACTGCCCACCCGGCTACCTAACTGCCTACCCTCCCACCCGGCTACCCTTCTGCCTACCCTCCCACCCGGCTACCTAACTGCCCACCCGGCTACCTAACTGCCTACCCTCCCACCCGGCTACCTATCTACCCACCCAGCTACCTATCTGCCTACCCTTCCACCCGGCTACCTAATTGCCCACCCGGCTACCTAACTGCCTACCCTCCCACCCGGCTACCTATCTGCCCACCTGGCTACCTATCTGCCCACCTGGCTACCTATCTACCCACCCAGCTACCTATCTGCCCACCCGGCTACCTAACTGCCTACCCTCCCACCTGGCTACCTAACTGCCCACCCGGCTACCTATCTACCCACCCAGCTACCTATCTGCCTACCCTCCCACCCGGCTACCTATCTACCCACCCAGCTACCTATCTACCCACCCAGCTACCTATCTGCCTACCCTCCCACCCGGCTACCTAACTGCCCACCCGGCTACCTAACTGCCCACCCAGCTACCTATCTGCCCACCTGGCTACCTAACTGCCTACCCTCCCACCCGGCTACCTAACTGCCCACCCAGCTACCTATCTGCCTACCCTCCCACCCGGCTACATAACTGCCTACCCGGCTACCTATCTGCCTACCATGCCATGGGCGTCCCTACATAGGGCAAAATGGGGCATGCGCACTCCCCTGGCTAGCTGCTGCCCCCCCCTAGCTACCCGGACGTGGCTGGCCCGCCCGCCCTGGGGTGGCAGCGGAGAGAGAAAAGAAGCGGCAGGCACAGCGGCGCTGCCTGCCGCATCACTTAATTCTAAAGGGGGGAGCGAGAGAGGGGGAGCCCCAAGGTGAGGGAAGGGGGAGGGGGAAACGTCCTCCCTTCCCCACCGCTTCTCTTCTCTCTCCGCTGCCACTGAGGACACCTATAGATCTGGCTATTTAAACTGGGGACACCTATAGACCTGTCTATCTATACTGGGAGGCCCTGTCACTACCTAAACTAGGGGCTCCTGTCACTACATACACTGGGGGGGGGGGGTCCCTGTCACTGCATACACTGGGGGGCTCCTGTCATACCTAAACTGGGGGTACCTGTCACTAACTGAACTGGGGGGGCGCCTGTCAATACCTTAACTGGGGGGCACTGTCACTACCTAAACTGGGGGCTCCTGTCACTACATACCCTGGGGGGCCCCTGTCACTACAAACACTGGGGGCTCCTGTCACTACATACCCTGGGGGGCCCCTGTCACTACAAACACTGGGGGCTCCTGTCACTACATACCCTGGGGGGCACCTGTTACTACCTTAACTGGGGGGCACCTGTCACTACAAACACTGGGGGCTCCTGTCACTACCTAAACTGGGGGGTATCTGTCTCTAACTAAACTGGGGGGCTCCTGTCGCTACCTAAACTTGGGGGTCCTGTCACTACCTAAGCTGGGAGGCTCCTGGTGCTACCTAAACTAGGGTGCACCTGTCACTACCTAAACTATCCAGGCCAGCCCAGCATCACCACCAGCCAACCAGCCCAGAATCACTGTCAAAAAGGCCACAGCATCACCACCAACAGTCAGGCCAACATTTACTTCAACCAGCCAAGTACAGCCCAGCATCACCGCCAGGCCGGCCACAGCATCACCGCCAGGCCTTTCAGCCCACACATCATCCCCAATCCAGCCAAAAACAGTATTGCCTGGCACAGCAGCCAGTAGAGGAGAATTCAGAAGCCAGGTGAGAGGTGTCTACCATATTAAGTGGGCATTCTGCCTATTTATGTGAAATGCTGTTTATTTATGTGCCTCATGACTGCTGAATTTGTCTTGTTGGGGGCCTCATGGTTACTGAATGTCTTGTTGGGGGCCTCATGGTTACTGAATGTCTTGTTGGGGGCCTCATGATTGCTGAATTTGTCTTGTTGGGGGCCTCAAGATTGCTGAATTTGTCATGTTGGGGGCCTCAAGATTGCTGAATTTGTCTTGTTAGGGGCCTCATGATTGCTGATTTTGTCTTGATGGGGGACCTCATGATTGCTGAATTTGTCTTGTTGAGGGTCACATGATTGCTAACTGCGAGACTAAGGAAAAAGCTGAATCATCATCATATGAGACAATAGCTACTTTTTAGCTCTTTAAAACAGAAAATAAAACTGGGAGGTTCTAAAAAAAAAAAAAAAAAAGTAGGATGGATGAAATTGTTTATCTTCACAGTTTATTTTCAACTTGGATTTTCCATAATGTTCATGTATGAGTTAAAACGTTTTTATTTAGTTTAAATTGCTGTTGCCACTTTGCAATAGATAAGTGACTTTTGGGTTGCAGTTTGGGCACTCTGCCTTCAAAAGGTTTGCCACCACTGTCCTAATCTAATGTCCCACCATTCATGCAAATTTGTCTCCACCCATGACTACACCCACATTCTGGTCCATGACCACACCCAATTCTTCCATGACCGCACCACTTCTTCCCCCTCCCCCTTTTTTCTATCTGCCCACCCAGCTAGCTATCTGCCCGCCCTCTCACCCTGCTAGCTATCTAACCTATACTGGGGGCAGCTACCTATCTAACCTATACTGGAGGCACCTACCAATGTAACCTATACTGGGGGCAGCTACCTATGTAACCTGTATTGGGGGCATCTACCTTGCTAGCCTTTACTGGTGGCAACTATACTGGCTACCTATATTGGAGGCACCTACCTAACTAACCTATACTGGGGGCACCTACCTATCTAACCTATGCTGAGGGAAACTATTCTGGCTACCTATATTAGCCCACTGCCTTACTGTTACAGTTACATTACAATTACCCCCCACCCATGTGATGTCATGTCCACACCCATTTTTTTTGTCGCTGCGCGCTTTGCTTTTTTGGGGGGGGGGGGGGGTGTTGGTAAATTATCCGCACCGGGTGTCAAACACCCTAGCTACGCCACTGGAGGGGGACACAGCTTGAAAGGGGGGGAATTGGGCACAGAGCGGCGGGGAGGGGGGGAAGCGTCCCCCCTCCCTCACCTAGGGCCCCCCCCCTTCCGCGCACCCCCCTCCTCCAGAAGTGCAGCCAGCAGCGAGTGGAGAATAGCTACAGAGATGATGCTATCTCCGCTCCGAGTCCGCATGCCGCTGCCCTGCTGGTCTCTGACTGTAGTGTGTGACGCTGTCCAATCACGCTCTCGCAGTACTTCCTGCTAGAGCGTGATTGGACAGCGTCACTACAGGAGACAGAGACCAGCAGGGCAGCAGCGGCATGCGGAGCGGAGATAGCATCATCTGAAGCTGGTAAGCTATACTCCGCTCGCTGCTGGCTGCACTTCTCGAGGAGGGGGGTGCGCGGAAGGGGGGCCCTAGGTGAGGGAGGGGGGGGAGGCTTTCCCGCTGATCTGTGCCCTCTGCCCCCCCTTCCAAGCTGGGGGGGACTTGCATTGTGTGGGGGTATCTCTGCCACCAACCTGATTGCATTGTGTGGGGGTATCTCTGCCGCCAACCTGATTGCATTGTGTGGGGGTATCTGCAGCCAACCTGATTGCATTGTGTGGGGGTATCTGCAGCCAAACTGATTGCATTGTGTGGGGGTATCTGCAGCCAAACTGATTGCATTGTGTGGGGGTATCTGCAGCCAAACTGATTGCATTTTGTGGGGGTATCTGCCGTCAACCTGATTGCATTTTGTGGGGGTATCTGCCGTCAACCTGATTGCATTTTGTGGGGGTATCTGCCGTCAACCTGATTGCATTTTGTGGGGGTATCTGCCGTCAACCTGATTGCATTGTGTGGGGGTATCTGCCGTCAACCTGATTGCATTTTGTGGGGGTATCTGCCGTCAACCTGATTGCATTGTGTGGGGGTATCTGCCGTCAACCTGATTGCATTTTGTGGGGGTATCTGCTGCCATTTGACTACTTGATGAATTATCATGAGGCATGTAACTACTTGAATATACAATGTATCTGGTCGGACCTAATCTCTGTGAATAACGCCGCTACTTATTTTGTGTTTTGTATTTTTTTTTTTTAAGTCTGCCCATGACTCATCATGACCACGCCGATGTTCCAGTGCATGGTGACACCCATTTAGTTTCGCATTTAGACATATCCCTATTGGAGACTGTCCTCAGAATTGCTCACAATCTATTCCCTACCATAAAGTCATGCAAAATTTCTTGAGTACATGTGTATGTGAGCCCAAAATGGGGGGGGGGGGGGAGGAGGAGGAGAGGGGGGTGGGCCCCAGGCTGAAACTTCCTTGGTGGGCCCTTGGTGTCCCAGTCCGACCCTGCAGGGCAAAACCATGGAAGCACCTGCTGGACAGCATAATGATTCTGTGACCTGAGTTTCATTGGAGAGATCTACTGCACATTTCATGGTACAGGGCAAGTTCACTGGAACATTTTCTGAACACGGTAATAATTCTGCGATTTCGGACTCACATAGCAGACGCTCTGAGTTATTCATGAAACTAGAGTGAGGTGTAGAAACAGGAAGATCAAAACACAATGTTTGCGCATCTAAATCACCATTCAATTGTGAAATTGGAAAATTCAGATGCTGGGGTTCTGAGGTTTCTGGACAGGATTGCTGGGACTCAGAAACTGATGTAGTGCATCTATTGGCATGTGCTGGATCAGACAGGAGTTGAACTTTATTAACACAGGTAATTTCTGCAGAAGTGTTTGCAGAGACAGGCAAGATTTTTCTGGTGTCTGTTTCACTGAACAAAGACTCATGAGTACTGGCTAGGCTGGACTCAGAAGTCAGCAGGACCTCTGGGTCCTCTGCTGAGAAATTTGTGCAGGGCAAGATTAAGGAAGTATCAGTAATTTCTGTCTTACTGGGAAGTAACACTGAGTTATCCATGGTACAGGGTGGAATTACAGGAACTTCAATTTCACACAAAAGGAGCTCTGAATCACTCGCTGAATCAGCCAAAGGTGCTGAAGCAGGCGAGTCCTCAGGAACTGAGGAAGTGGAACAATCTCCACTTGACAGTGTGTCTTCCCTGGTATCAACTGATTGAATCGCATAAAAATCGTCCAAAATCATTCTCCACACATCGATCAATGGAGCCACAAAGTCATACCCACACACACCAGTTTTTATTAGGTTATAGGCAGACTTAATGCATGCATTCAATACTAATTCACTTTTTGCACTGTAAAACTGACAAAATGAACTTGCATCTTTCTTCCATTCATAGACCAGGGCTTCCATCTCTCCTTTCTCAAATGGAGGATCCCATGCATATTTAACAGCTGAGCATTCCGGCTGATCATAGTTTGCAAATGTGTTAGTGGCAGAAACATACATTGGGTTATTTAGCAGGTGATTGGCCGATTTCTTATTCCTAAGGATCTCCAGTACCTGTAGCAAGTGTTGAACTGTAGTGTATGCAAATTTCCCTTGCTGCACGAATAAATTGATCTGTTCAATACTCTGTAATATATCTTCATAATCATATTCAGATAATTCATTTAAACAAGAACTTTTATTTTCCCTGGCTAGCAATGAAAGTTCATTAGTAGTTTCATAGGTCCATTTGACTCCCCTGAATGGTGACTGAATTTCATTATCTGCTACTGGCGGAGTCTCATTACAGATCTGATGCGCAGTCGCCAAGGGCAACGACTCCACTGATTGTAACGCTTTTCTTTTGGAGCGTTTACGTTTGGCTTTAGACCCTACTGCCTTAGCAGAAGAAAAGTTATCAGAACAATTATCTGCTTGCTGATTATTTTTGTAGGCAGTAGAAGGAGCAGCTGATTGACAAGCTGCCAGGAGCTTATCAAAAGGGCTAGGCAAATCGGTTTTGCGCAGCCAGTTATGGATCACAAACGCTAGAAATTCCAGTGGTCTCTCTTTTAAATTGGTATGATCCAAGACATCGTAGGCCCACTGAAACAATCTTCCCTTAAATAAAACATAAACTAGCTGGGGGGCCCACGTTGAAAAAGGAGTAGCCTGGAGCTCGGGATTGGCCAGGAACCTGGTACATTCAGAAAAAAACTCATTTTCTGTTTCAGAATTGAGTCTCTCAAATTTCTTAAAGGAACAGGAACCATAACAAACAGTGTCATTTTTGCTGGGAACCCCCCCCCCCCCACAATGGGAACAGATAGAATCTGAGACTATGGTAGCCCATGAGGCATCGCAGGAAGCAGTTCTTTATACTGAGGTCATCCAATGGGAGCAGACCTGCAGATTCCCACACAAGTGAATGGTAATTAATCACAGGCTGATAGCAGGAAAAGGCAGACAATGATATGCAGCCTGCAGGAAAGGGATTGCCCCTCCATTGCAGCAGACAATGTTTGCTTACACAAAAGCGTATTAACCACTTCAGGATTCTGCGTACGCATATGTACGCCCCTGAATCCTGAAGCGGTTTCCATGGAAACGGCCGCTCGAATGAGCGGCCGTTCCATGTCAGTTCACGGAGGGTGTCTCCGTGAACACCCTGCGAGCCTCCGATCGTGGCTCGCAGGGTAAATGTAAACAGGCGGGGAAGATCTTCCCCGCTGTTTACATACATACGGCGCTGCTGCGCAGCAGCGCCGTGACGGAGATCGGCGATCCCCGGCCTGTGATTGGCCGGGGATCGCCGGCATCTGATAGGCTAAAGCCTATCCTATCCGGCGCAGGACGGCTTTCCGTCCTGCGCCGCACACAGGGGACGGGAGAGGGAGGGAAGGAGGCAGAGGGAGGACTAGCGCTGCGGAGGGGGGCTTTGAGGAGCCCCCCCCGCTAGGCACAGCAGCGCGGCGGCGATCAGACCCCCCCAGCAGGACATCCCCCTAGTGGGGAAAAAAGAGGGGGAAGTCTGATCGCCCTGCACGATTTCTGATCTGTGCTGCGGGCTGAAGAGCCCCCGCAGCACAGTTCAGCCAAACCACCCGGTATCCGGAAGTGGTTAAACTGTCATTAACTTCAGAGCGACTGCAGATGGAATCAGCAACTAGTTTAAGTGCAAACCAAACTATGCAAGCAAATGCATGTAATGACATTAGAACTGCTTGGTTTGCAATACCACTGCAGTCAGCAGTAAACGCTGCAGAAGCGATCATAACAGGAGCACAGAGGGGAAAGCCCGAGGTGAGGGAGTGTGGGGGGACCTTCCCCCCTCCCCGCCGAGTGTGGCCATAGCTTTCCCCTCATGCTGCCACCCCTCCAGCCCCCCAAAACAGCCACGAGCGGGCCCCAGGGGGAGGAGGGGGGCCCGCTCACAATTTCTGCAGGGGGCCCGGGGGCTCTTAGTTATGCCCCTGCTCGTTTCTCCTAGTTTGCACGACTATTAGATAGAACCTGGCTGAGATTTTGACACAGGTTGGATACTTATACACTTGGGGGGTCACTGGCCCGGGGTCCGTCGGGCGTTGCGATACCCAAAACACTGTTACCGTGGCACCATGATTTTTCCACCATGCCTGATCGATTACCATTGACCGATTTAGATAAAGAGCTTGAAAAATAGAAGAGGAAAGAAGAACTTATGAAGATCTACAGAAGATTTAAGGTGGCTACATATCACGTGATGTATGGGCAGATCGGCTATTAGATGGCTGAGCTTTTGCATTGCACATGGACACAGGCTGGACACTTATACACTTGGAAGGACGCCGTGTGGGGGTCCGTCGGTCGTTGCGATACCAAAAACACTGTTACTACCGCACACCCAATCTAACCCTTACGACCAGGATTTTTCCGCCATTTTATCCATTTGACCAAAGATAGACACAGAGCACAATGAAGTACAGGGAGTCCCCGACTTTAGGAATGCCTGATTTACGAACGACCCGCCTAAAAATTGTAACTTTGATCTTGTGGGAACAATTAAAAAAAAATCGAGACCTTGTGGTTTTTGAGAAAGTCTATTTTTAAAATGTAATCAAAAAATAGTTTTTAAACCTGATTAAATGACATTTAGCTACGTGCTACATAGCGAATTCTGAGTTCTGCATACACATTTTATGAATTTTAAAGCAAAACTGTGATCCAGCTCCGGGACCTGATAGAAGTTTGCATCCGCTCTTCCATCAGTGAACGACCGTGGTTGCACTGCGTAATTGAAGTTAGCACATTACGATAATCACTAGGACGGAAGGAGGCAAAAAAGGGGACTTAGGTGGAGGCAGAGGGGGACACTGAGGGGACAGAGTTGGCACAGAGGAGGACACTGAGGGAACAGGGGGGCAAAGGTGACACAGAGGGGGAGCAGAGGTGGCAAAGAGGGGACACTGAAGGCACAGGGGAATAGAGGTGATACAGAGGGGGACACTGAAGGCACAGGGGAATAGAGGTGATACAGAGGGGGACAGTGTACACGAGGCACAGGGGAATAGAGGTGATACAGAGGGGGACACTGGAGGCACAGGGGAATAGAGGTGATACAGAGGGGACACTGAAGGCACAGGGGAATAGAGGTGATACAGAGGAGGACAGTGTACACGAGGCACAGGGGAATAGAGGTGATACAGAGGGGGACACTGGAGGCATAGAGGAGGTACAGAGGGGGCACAACGTTTCGACTTATTAAGTTAACTTATTAAATTGTTATCCAGGCACTACCTGTATTGTGCAAAAGAAAATAGAAGAATATGAAAGAAAAAAGTGAGGAAAATAATTTGTTTTTATTTCAAATAAACTTCTACTGTTAGCCCTTTTGCTATAAATCGATAGGTGGTCAAACATATAATTTTACCTGAGAGAAGGTGCACATCTGGGAGTCCTTTATTATTAAAGGGGGCTCCCAGATTCCACTGTTCTCCACAAGGCCTCCATGTGTGTAGGGGTAGTTACCCAAACCTCTTGAAGGAATACTGAGGTGAGGATAAACTGATGAAATAAACAGTTTTATGTGTCCTCCGTCTCCTAAAAATGGTTTTTTTTTTTTTTTTAGATATCCCTCAGTTTTATTTTATATTTAAATCTACTTTTTTAAAGTTGTTACTTTACATTTTCTCTGCCCAATGACACATTCATCGAAGTATACCAGAGCTAAAATATATGAACTATTCACCCTTTTTATCTCTTTCCTGCTCTCAGAAGCCATTTTCTGCAAGGGAAGTGTTTTATGGCTGTAATTTCATATCATTCAGGGTTAAACTATAGTCCTACCATGTCCCAACTGGACTAAAACTGCCACTTACAATCCTGATGTTTAAAGGGAATCCGAGCAGTGCAGAAACTATGGAAAGATGCATACCACTTTGAAGCTCTCTTTCTCCTCTTTCCAACGATATATAAACCGCCGCCCTACGCCTTTTGGTTTTCGCTATTTTCGCGATCAAAATCACGGCAAACGCAATTTCGATCACAAAAATATCAAAAACTAAAAGGCGTAGGGCGGCGGTTTATGTGTCGTTGGAAAGAGCTGCCGACTTTGGGGAAAAGTCATCCTGTGCAATACAAGTTACTATGGAAAGATGCATACCATTTTGAAGATCTCTTTCCAACGACACATAAACCGCCGACCTATGCCTTTTAGTTTTCGATATTTTTGCGATCGAAATTGCATTTGATGTGATTTCGATCGCGAAAATAGCGAAAACTAAAAGGCATAAGTCGGCGGTTTATATATCGTTGGAAAGAAGAGAAAGAGAGCTTCAAAATGGTATGCATCTTTCCATAGTTACTGCATTGCTCGGAGTCCCTTTAACTCTTTCAGTTAAAGAAAGAGGGAAAAAAAAGGAACACAGCATAGTTTTTTGTGAGATTGGCACTGTACGTCTCATCATGTCACCTTAGTATTTCTTTACCTGAAATAAGAGTGATATGATAGCTGCTGTATTTATTTCCTTTTAAGCAATACCTGTCCTGCTGATCTTCTGCCTGAGTCCATTGAGCTATAGACCCTGAACAAGCATGCAGATCAGGCGCTCTGACTGAGCTCTGACAAGATTAACTACATGCTTGTTTCAAGTGTGTAATCCAGGTACTACTGCAGCTAAAGAGATCAGCAAACGGCAGGCAACTGGTGTGGTTCAAAATGAAATTAATATGGCAACCTCCATATCCCTGATGGCTGATGGCTCGATTGATAGTATCCAACGTGTCCGATTCCGCGTTCGATACCCCCGGATGGAAAATAGCGGCGAATCAAGGGGAAGATGAGAAGCGACGGCGGGGACGAGCGGGAATCAATCCGGGTGCACGCGGGGATGCGGCGGGAGTCGATCCGGCGGCTAATCAGCCGCCGGATCGACCCGTGTATGCCCAGCATTAGATGTGGCCACTAACAATACAAGTTGCCAAATAATCGTTTACAAAATGATTATTCGTATGAACGAATGATCGTTTAGTACCGCTAACAGATAAAAATGTTGTACCCAATTCGAGAAGATTAACAGGATTCATCAAAAAATCGGAGCAAATTAATTCATTTGATCGAATTGGTTAGTGGTCCCAAACGAATGATCCGATCATTCATTCGAATAATCATTTGTAAACATTCGTTTGCCGAATTGAATCGTTAGTGGCCACCTTATGATGAGATCTGATTGTATTACATATGTACATTTTTCCAGTTTATGAGCTGGCTTTTTCCGTTCATTTTAAGTCTTCTTTAACAGTTACAAAAAGAAGACTTCTTTTTTTTTTTTGTTCTCTTTCATATATTCTCATGGGTGACCCAGCTGTATGAGAACCCGCCCCCAGCCCAGCTCGTCATGTGACACAATTTGCACACACCAAGGCCCCCTTCTCAGCTTGCCCTGACATTCACTTGTAAGAGCGATAGGTTGCCATGGGAACCGCATCACTACAGCACTTGTGACAGCTGCTAAATCAAACACTTGTTCTACCATTACAGGTAAATGCATGCTCGGTCATTATCTCCTTCCTAACCCTGCGGTAAAGGTGTGAATCTCCATGGGTATACATTACACAAATCCCTTCACATAGAGTTTCAAACAAATCCACCATGTTGCATAACTGCCAAGAGATCCATTCCACAGGTCAGATGCCTGCATATGCATACGTAAGCCGCCGGTGAGCTGGGCGCAGGGTGAGCCGAATGACAAATCACCCTGCTGCCGCTGAAATCCCCGGCGGTGTAAATTACTATTACTCCTGCAAGTCATTGCAACTTGGAGGGAGATGTAAATCGGAGTCTGGCGATCGCTGTTACCCGGAATTACCCTTACATGCCCCGTGCAGTATAACATTACTGCTACAGCGGCGCCATTGTGCGCCGTGCACCGAAACCGCCTGCTTCAAAATGCCCGACGTCCATAGGTGTTGAGCAACGCAGAAATTCCAATCATGTCTCTGGACAAGCCTATTACTGTGGCGGAGAGTGTCGGCTGCAGAGGGGAGGAATTGCGGGGTGTGATGCCGGCGAAGAGTCATGCGGGTCAGGTGCGTTTAATCAGATTGCCGTGTTATAGTGAATTTTACATGTCTGTTCCATTAAGATTTTTAATGAGATGTATTAAAATTACGCATGGACTGGATACAATTATACGCATCTGAAACCCTCATTTACTTATTTATTTTACGCTTCACTATGACTATGTGCTGGCCGAACCACATATACCCAGTGAATGTTAACTCACACATCTTCACTGGGTGAGTTAATGAATCATGCTTTTCCAGTTACAGGAATCACTCATGCAGAAGGTAAAATGGAAGGGACGGGACACCGGAGGCAGCCGAGGGTGCCAAGTAGCTGGCAAAATGTAATAGAGCAGCCAGGATTCTTTTATTTTATTAGTTTGGTCCACTTCAGTTTTGCTTTAAACCAGGGCCATGCAGAGGCGAGAGAGGCTCCAGCCTCAGGGCGCAGTGTAGGAGGGGGTGCTCAGCTCACTCAGCTATTTTTCCCCTATTGAGTTTTCCCCATTGTCCTGCTGGAAGGTGAACCTCTGCCCCAGTCTCAAGTCTTTTGCAGATTCCTAGAGGTTTTATTCCAAGATTGCCCTGTATTTGGCTCCATCCATCTTCCCATCAACTCTGACCAGCTTCCCTGTCCCTGCTGAAGAAATGCACCCCCCGAGCATGATGCTGCCACCACCATATTTGACAATGGGGATGGTGTGTTCTGAGTGATGTGCAGTGTTAGTTTTCTGCCACACATAGTGTTTTGCATTTTGGCCAAAAAGTTCCATTTTGATCTCATCTGACCAGAGCACCTTCTTCCACATGGTTGTTGTGTCCCCCACATGACTTGTGGCAAACTGCAAATGGGACTTCTTATGCTTTTCTGTTAACAATGGCTTTCTTCTTGCCACTCTTCCATAAAGGCCAACTTTGTACAGTGCACGACTAATAGTTGTCCTATGGACAGATTCCCCCACCTGAGCTGTAGATCTCTGCAGCTCGTCTAGAGTCACCATGGGCCTCTTGACTGCATTTCTGATCAGCGCTTTCCTTGTTCGGCCTATGAGTTAGGTGGACGGCCTTGTCTTGGTAGGTTTACAGTTGTGCCATACTCCTTCCATTTCGGAATGATCGCTTGAACAGTGCTCCGTGGGATGTTCAAGGCTTTGGAAATCTTTTTGTAGCCTAAGCCTGCTTTAAATTTCTCAATAACTTTATCCTTGACCTGTCTGGTGTGTTCTTTGAACTTCACGGTGTTGTTGCTCCCAATATTCTCTTAGACAACCTCTGAGGCCGTCACAGAGCAGCTGTATTTGTACTGACATTAGATGACACGCAGGTGCACTCTATTTAGTCATTAGCACTCATCAGGCAATGTCTATGGGCAACTGACTGCACTCAGACCAAAGGGGGATGAATAATTATGCACACACCACTTTGCAGTTATTGATTTGCAAAAGATGTTTGGAATTATGTATGATTTTTGTTCCACTTCTCACGTGTACACCACTTTGTATTGGTCTTTCACGTGGAATTCCAATAAAATTGATTCATGTTTGTGGCAGTAATGTGACAAAATGTGGGAAACTTCAAGCGGGCCGAATACTTTCGCAAGCCACTGTAAAAGTGGTCAGTTGTATAGAAGACATGAATATTTTCTTTTTTTTTCGATCAGAAATGTTATGGAATTTCCTATTTTTTTTAATATACTGGCCTTGGTGGAAAATTCTGATCAGTTTTTCAGAAAATTGAATGCTGTGGGTAGATTGTTTATTTCTTAATTTATACAGCCAAGCAATTTTTGGGGGGAAGCGGTCAAAATTTTTTTCCCTTAATTGAGGAAATTGAATACGTGCGTGTTACATTGGCCAGATTTTTCAAATAATAAGCTTGCCTATTACCAGTACAATCTCCGAAACGATTGACCGTATGATTGATTGGATCGGGTGCTGTTAATGGTGCATATCGTTCTGTTGATCCATTTTTAGAATAATTCTTATGGCCTAATTGCTTATCATTTTCCCCTCCACTGGTGGACCTGATAGCTTTCGATTGGTCACAACGATCAGATCGGATGGTCAATTGTTTCGGAAATTGGATTATTAATGGGCACGATCAACCAGTAAAATCAATCATAATTCTTGAAGGCCACCTTGAGGGCTTGTTCACACTACATATATACATACTATATCGAGTCGTGCGCGGTGCGGCTAGGAAAAGCAGTGCGTGTTCCATTTTCGGACGATTCCGCCTCAATGAAAGGTATAGGAAAATCGACAAACGCGTACAAAACGCTTAGAAAACCGCTTACCATAAAAACGAATCGCACACCCAAGCGCTGGGAATCATACAAAACAGACGCCTCAAAAAAAGCCTGACACAGATGGACGCGCGAACAGAACGCAATGTGAACAAGGCCTCAAAGCGGACCTGAACTCAGAACTTCCTCTCTGCTCTAACAGAAAACCTATAAAGACAAACATTTCTTTGTTACAGCTGATACATCCTGCAATAAATCTGCAGAGTGACTACTTCCTGCTTTCATGGAAGCAGACATAGGGCCTGATTCACAAAGCGGTGAGAACTCAGTTATCACGCCTAAAAGACTTTAGGCGTGATAAGCTTTGCACCGCTGAGTTAGCACCGATTTGTGCTCTTTATCGCGCGCAAAGTTTTGCGCGTGCAATCGCGCAACTCCGCTCGCAGCGCCCATAGGGTTTAATGGGCGCATCGCGCACACTGCGCCGCGCGATTGCGCTCGCAAAACTTTGCGCGCGGAAAATTCGCAAGAGTTTCTTCTTATCATGCCTAAACTGAGTTTAGGCGTGATAAAGGGCTTTTCACTGGCGTGCAAACACTTTGCACCGCTTTGTGAATCAGGCCCATAGGGTTAACATCCTGTGTTTACCCAATTAGCTGCTCTGCTGTGGCAGAGGAGATTCCTGAGCTGACACAGCTGAGAGATCAAAACACAGTGCACAGATTAGGAGGAATCAAACAGGCTAAACTCTCTAAATACATACGGTGCATTTCTGTGTTTTCCTTGTGCCCTGTGCAAGAGGTCAGGCCCACTTTAAACTGACAAACCACTTTGTTAAAAAGGTTAAAGTTTATTACATTTTAAATTCCTTACAATATTTCTTTTTCTTTTTTTATATTTACGCATTCCCTAGAGTCTCGTTCAGAGGTTAATGGAAGTGCGTATTTTGCATTTGAAACGGTCTAAAATAATGTCCGATCATTTCATTAAGACACCATTGTTTAGAATTCATCTCCCTCGTTTTATGTTTACATAAATCTCGCCACGGTGAGAAAACATATATCGCAATCAGATGCGTTGCTTTGTCATACTAATGAATCATGCTAATTGTTTAAATACAAACACGAATAATGAATTTCTCTCTAATAACGCGTCTCTCCAGTTACCCCCGCCATGTGCACCCTCACGCTCGCCGCCTCGCTCTTAATGGGTGACAAAGTGACGATTCAACTTCAGACAATAATTGTAATTAATGGAAAACATGAATGCATTGATTGCGTGCACCCGATGCCGCCCCCGACAGGCCCGGCATAAATTATGTTGGCAAGAATTATGTCTTGCTTGGTAATTATGCCGGGATGTAATGGAGGTGTAGTGAGGCCCTCTGGCACAAAGCCTGTTCCGTAAAAACAACATCAATAGTTTTGTGTTGAATGGAAATATTGATACGGCGTATGGCGCCTGAAATCAGCGCGTAGCGGGAGAATGCTCTGGCGGTGTGTCAGGGTGATTTATGAGATGATGGCTGGATTTACGAGTGCCTCTGCCCACTATTGCTATCACTGAAGCGAACATTCATGAAATTACACTGAGATTATTTCCATGGAGGTCTCGAAGGACCGCTGAACGATCCGATTTTGTTTTTAAAACGATTTCCTTGTTTATATGGGCATCCGATATTGGAGCTAATTTATCAAGTTCAGAACTAAACACAACGGGAGCAAGACAGGAGAGATTGCTCAGCAAAAGCAATCGCTGGCCACTTTGTTAAAACGCTATACTACATTGGGAAGCAGCTCTACATAGATTTTCAAATGAAACAATGCCAATTGGCTACCTTGGCCCAAGTTCCCTCTTGCAGTGGTGTAGGGATCACAACAGCAGCCATAGAGGCTGCTATGGTGCCTGTAGTCAAGGAGAGCCTGGTGCAATGACTGATGTTGATAACTGGGTCTATTGCAGAGTAGCACCAGCGGGGGAGAGGACCCACCTCTCCAGGCTCAACCAGTGATCTACCTTCTCTAGGCGTCTCCAACTCCATGATTACACCGCTGCCTCTCGTCTTGTTATCTGCCAGCGCGTTATATGAAGAGATATCACTGGAAACATAGAGACAGTGACTGAGGAGGAAGGTAGATTACTACTAACCAGTGCTGGTACCTGCACATCACACATACTACACTACTATTTATACTTTTTTGACCTTTATTTAGATTACTACTGGAGCCTGGAGAGGTGAGTTACTTCTTTCCTCAGCTTGCGCTACTCTGCATGGGGTGGGATCACATCGGGCTACCTATACTGGGGGCTCCCCACCTACTTATACTGAGGAGGAGGCTACTTTGGGCACCCTATACTGGGGATAACTTAATACTGGCGGCCCTTCTAGTGACCTATACTGGGGTCTGCTTCTGCCACACTATACTGGGGGCTGCCTTATACTGGTAGCCACTCTGGCCACGCTACCTAATCCTGGGGGGCCCTTAGCCTATTTTCTTGATGCATCATGCACAGATGGGAACCACATGGAGATAAACATCATGGAGCAGCACTGAAGATAGGAGAGAGGACCTGGCCTACCACCGGAAAGAATGAATGGTTGGAGGGAAGGTCCCCCACCACTTGTAAGTACTACTGTGCATTTCAGGTGGGGGGGGGGGGGGTGATGAGGCCCCTTTTTTAAATTTGAACACCCCCACTTAAGGACCCTCTGCATGGCCCTGCTGTCATTTCAAATTACGCCCCTGCATGAAAGGTTACATTTGGCCTTCAGACACAAAATGACTTGCAGAGTTGGGGCACTGAGCCCTAGGGATATTTTTTTTAAAATGAACCTCCCATAATTGTGTTATGCAAATGAGCCTGTCGGTGCACTCATCATATCTTTTGTGCGTAGCAATGCGATGGGGGCGGTGCATCGCACCACAAACGCACTGGCCAGTTCTAAAACCGGCCTTAAAAAATATATATATCTATATATATAATAGACTAAGTGCCTCAACCTTCAAACAAGAAGAAGAAGTACTTTGCATGAGAAAATGTATGCGTGCTCAAACACCAAGTTTAAGGCCTCTTTTCCACGGACTGTTGAGCTGTGTGCTCAGCAAGCAGTTACCAGGCAGCAGTGAGCAGATACCAGGCAGCAACAAGCAGTTACCAGGAAGCAGCAAGCAGTTATCAGGCAGCAGTGAGCAGATACCAGGCAGCAACAAGCAGTTACCAGGCAGCAGCAAGCAGTTACCAGGCAGCAGTGAGCAGATACCAGGCAGCAACAAGCAGTTACCAGGCAGCAGCAAGCAGTTACCAGGCAGCAGTGAGCAGATACCAGGCAGCAGCGAGCAGTTACCAGGCAGCAGCAAGCAGTTACCAGGCAGCAGCAAGCAGTTACCAGGCAGCAGCAAGCAGTTACCAGGCAGCAGCAAACAGTTACCAGGCAGCAGTGAGCAGTTACCAGGCAGCAGTGAGCAGTTGTGAGAGTTTGAGAGCCATTTCACTGCCTATTCACAGTCCATGGAAAAGAGGCCTTACCCTAGCAAGTCTGACATTGCAAATCTGGCCTAACTGGCTATTCATGAGGCAATGCTCATGCAAATGCATGCACAAACCAATACCACAAAGCAGTCACCCTGCTACATGCTACATTAGCACTATCCGGCTTAGTGCACACCAGAGCGGTTCGGCAGCGTTTTGTGATCCACTTGCGGCTGCGGATACGCTTGGGTAATGTATTTCAATGGGCTGATGCACCAGAGCGGGAGGCGTTTTGCTGAAACGCATACTCCTGAGGTGAGGCATTTTTTGGATTGCGGAGGCGTTTCTGCCTCCAATGTAAAGTATAGGAAAAACGCAAACCGCTCTGAAAAACGGCAGTTCAGAGCGGTTTTGCAGGCGTTTTTGTTACAGAAGCTGTTCAGTAACAGCTTTACTGTAACAATATATGAAATCTACTACACCAAAAACGCTTTACAAAACCGCAAAATGCTAGGTGAAATGCTACAGAAAAATAAGAAAAAGCGTTTCAAAATCTGCTAGCATTTTGCGGATCTGCTAGCAGTTTTTGGTGTGCTCCAGGCCTCCAGGAGCGCCACGGGGAGGATTCCCAATGCCCCCTTTTTATACAACTGGGGGGACTGCAGGGTCCCAGGCTCTCTCACTGCCTGGAAACCACAGCGGCACCCCGGAGGGGGAGGCTGGGTGGCGTGGACGACCCCCCCAAGTGTGGCCAGCGCCGGGGAGAGCCGTCTGCACCCACCTCCCAATATTAAAAACAGACACTTACCTTAACGTCCATTGCGTTCTGCTACATGCGCATTAATTTGGGGGCACCACATGAGAAAGGAGAGAAGCATGGGTCACCCCGAGCTTTAGAGCTCAGGGCTGGCTAACATACAGCACTCCAGAGGGGGGGGGGCTCTCCCCGGCGCTGACCACACTTGGGGGGGGGGGGTGCAGCTGCGCCACCCAGCCTCCCCCTCCGGGGTGCCGCTGTGGTTCCCAGGTAGTAAGAGAGCCTGGGACCCCGCAGTCCCCCGGTTGTATGGGGGCATTCGGAATCCTCCCCGTGGCGCTCCTGGATAGTGCTAATGTAGCATGAACTAATACCCGCAGGGCGATCGCTTTGCGGTATTGGTTTTTGGACCCTGCATAGTTTGGCATGCGAAAGCAAATGCATATTTGCATGAGCATTGCCTCATGAATAGCCAATTAGGCCGGATTTGCAAAGCCAGACTTGCTAGGGTTAAACTTGGTGTTTGAGCACGCATACATTTTCTCATGGAAAGCCTACTTCTTCTTGCTTCAAGGTTGAGGCACGTACTCTATTAGATAGATAGATAGATGCGGCGTATGCTACGACGCGGGTTGGCTAGTATATATATATATCTCTGGTGCTCAGTGCCCTTTAAAGAGGAACTGGCGCAAAAATCTTAAAATCTAAAACACATACAAATAAGAAGTACATTTCTACCAAAGTAAAATAAGCCATAAATTACTTTCCTCCTATGTTGCTGTCACTTACAGTAAGTAGTAGAAATCTGACATTAGCAACAGATTTTGGACTAGCCCATCTTTTCATAGGGGGATTCTCAGGGTTTTCTTTATTTTTAAAAGCACTTAGTGAATGGCAGTTGCTACGTACAACTGCCAAAATAGTGTGCAGAGAGCAGGGAGGCTGGTTAGCATCTTTCTATTAATTATTTTCAGGGAATGTCTTTATAAAGAATAAAGGCTATGCTGAGAATAGAGATGTGGCGAACTGTTCGCCCGGCGAACATCTCTGGGGCTTTTACTACTTCCGGGTCGCACTGACCCGGAGTAGTACGCCTGCGCTGCCCGGCGGAGCGCGTCCTAGTTCATGACGTCACGCACATGCACAGAGAGTGCCCGGCAACAGGCGCGCGATCTAGGACGCGCTCCACCGGGCAGCGCAGGCGTACTACTTCGGGTCAGTGCGACCCGGAAGTAGTAAAAGCCCCAGGGATTTGGAGACGTTCGCCGGCGAACGGTTCGGGAACCGTTCGCCACATCTCTAGCTGAGAATCCCCTATGGAGAGATGGACTAGCCCAAAATCTGTCAGTAATGTCAGATTTCTACTACCTACTGTAAGTGACAGCAACATAGGAGAAAAGTAAATTTCATTTTACTTTGGGAGAAATGTACTTCTTATTTGTATGTGTTTTAAATTTTAAGATTTTAACGATGGTTCCTCTTTAAGCTTCAATGTTGAGGTTTATTTCTCAGTACGTATTTCAGTTCATGCTCCTTCAAGGATTCTCATGCCTAAGCAAATAATCTCCTTGTTTTTGGAAATGGAAATGATGACATCGAGATACTTTGGATGAACTAGGTAACCTTAAAAAAATGTAATATTTATATTTCCCTCCACCTCATCGCTATTCTAACATATTTACAGCCAGAGATCGCCTACAGGCAAGGCCTTCTGTCAGGGAAATGCAATCATCCCTTATGACCTCCCAGCTTCTCTGTATGAAATCCAATATTCTGTTTAATTGCAGCCGGTTTATCCATCAGTCTGGATATTCTCTGCTTACGTTCTAAATCAGCAGGCAGTGTCAGCACTGCGCAAAACTCAGCATGTATTTCATAAGTGATAAAATGCACTCCGACGCATGGTCGCTCTGCCGACCCCTTTTGGGGATCGTTTTACCTCTTTGGCCAGAGTGGAGAAATCGTTTAAAATTTTAGTTGTTTTTTTTTCCACCGCTGGAAAGAATTCGCTGTTGAAAACCGTTATATCCCAATTTGCAAGACTAACCAGACCCCGGGGGCTACTTTACATATAGACTTGGCAGTGTGCAGAGGTAATGATCAGGAACGTTCTTTTGAAGTGGGAAAAGTAGATGTTCTCTAGAACCTCAATGACTGGCTGATTTTTCAGCGGACGTTCCAGGTGCAACAACCTTGTGTTTAACAGCTCGTCTATTTTATGTGCAATTAATTCCTGGGATTTGGTGAAGAGAGTGGATATGTCTTATGTTTCATTTTTTTCTTTTTATGAAATGTGATCTTCATTAAGGAGTATCAAGTTGACATATAACGTGCAACCAATATAATACAGACCGAAGTAGTAAATTTGGGCGCATGCGGCAAGATTTGGGCGACGCTGTAGGAGGCAATGTATTTTAGCGGTATTTGGGCGCCGGAGTGGCAATTTGGGTGCCTGATAAATAGCTGGAACAGTGCTCACTATTTATCTGGATCCCAAATTACGGCTTAAGTCACCTATGAAGACATTAGATAGGTAGTTTGGGTGGGGTGTTTTAAGGGTTTGGCATTAGGTAGGTAGTTTGTACGGGTGGAGGTTAAGGGTTAGGTAGGTAGTTTGTGTGGGGTGGTGGTGGTGGTGTTTGGCGTTAGGTAGGTAGTTTGTGTGTGTGTGTGTGTGTGTGGGGGGGGGGTTCAAGGGCTAGGCATTAGGGAGGTTGCTTGTTTGGTCGGATTAGGGGTTAGGCGTTACGTAGGTAGTTTGTGCAGGGGGGGTTAAGAGGGGTTAAGGGCTAGGTGTTTGGTAGGTAGTTTGTGCAAGTAAGGGGTTAAGGGTTAGGCATTAGGTAGGTAGTTTGTGCAGGGGGGGGTTAAGAGTTAGGCAGGTAGTTTGGGGGGGGTTATGGATTAGGCGTTAGGTAAGTTGTTTGTATGGGGGGGGGGTTTAGGTGTTGGGGAGAGAGTGCTGGGTGAGAGTAGGGTTAGGTTTAGCTATAGCAAAATATTGGTATTTAATACCGATATTTTACTATCGGCATTTCCAGGTACCTTTATTTGATGTATGCAATACAGACACCTAACATCCCAGTGGTGTTAGGAGTGACTACAAGATAAATGTATGGGAACCTAATGGTGCCCATATATGGTACAATTTTTTTTTCTTTTTTTTCAATTCAATAATTTCGTTCGATTATTCCATTAGATCGAATATAAAGATTTTTCCAATGTAAGGGATAGCGGAGACAACGCCGCCATGCGGGGCAGCATGGCGGCGGTCTCCGCTTCCCAGCCGGCGGACTCCGTCGCTCAAGTGGAGCGGCCGGCACAGGCTGGTAGGGACACCGCTGCCGCGACTGGTGACACGGCGGCGGGTCTCACATGGCGGCAAGCGGACTTCAGTCCGCGGGCGGACGCGGACCCGGGGCCTGGCCTCTCCATCACACAGAGGCAGAGGGTCACACGCGCGCGCGCGAAGAGGCAGGACTTTTACCTTCTACGTAGGAGGCTCAGCTGATTCACCAGTCAGCTGACCTCAGGAGGTGTCCTGATTGGTTGGGGCTCTGGGGCGGCGCTGAGTAGCTCGCTAGCTACAAATTGGACTTGCTGGGCAGTAGCTAGTTGTCTGCTGTCGTGAATACATCTCTGTGTTAATGCTCAGACATTAGTGCAGTGCCCTGGTGTTGATGCTAAGGATTTCACACCTTTAGTTAGAATTGTATTTGTGATTTACCTGTGTCTTGACTCTGGCTATACCTGACTACCCTCTCTCTTATCGATTGTGTACCTTGCCTATCTGATTTCCGTTGCCGACCTCTGCCTGATTACCGATTACTCTTCTGCCTTTCACTCCTGTACTGTGCCGCCTTCTTGTTGCCGAACCCTTGCTTGTCTGACCCTTCTCCCTTCAGTGGAACGTCTCCCACTGGAGGGTTTTCTCTGAGGCTTGCCTCTCCGAGACGCTTGCCCCAAGCAGACTATTGCTGCTAGGGGCCGAGAGCCCTCTCTTTGCCTGGTTAGAGGATCTCACACACGGGGTTCCCATTCAGAGGTAACCACACCTCTGAGGAATTGCAGTGTGGTGGATATTTGCACAGATTTGTACGTTACTGCCTCTATTGTCATTTATTGTACTCGTGTCCAGAGGTTAGTGATATATCTGTATTATTGGTGATTCTGCAGATCTTCCATAATCAGGTATATATCTGTATCGCTGGTGATACTGCAGATCACCAACGATCAGATTCTCTCTGTGTGTTGACACCATCTTTACATCCAACATGAACGATTGGATTTTATTGAAAAAAATGTGATAATCGTTTGCTTTTTTTGATTGAAGATTATTTTTGACTTTCATTCAATTCGACCGTTTTGGTTGAATAAACGTGACTAATGAACATTTTTATTGTACCGTGTATGGGTACCATAAAACAGATCAGAATGCTTTAGAGAGTAACTGTTATGCATAAAAACCAAAATCAATTCTCTATTTCTATCTGCAGAACAGATAAAAAGGATGCTAAAAAGGCAATGCCTAACTTCAAAACTAATCTTACTTTTTTTTTTAAATTATTGATGAACCCTCATGTCCCCAGCTCTAAGGTATGCACCAATTAGCCGCAAAAGAGAAGTTGCAGTGTGTGTGTGTGTGTGTGTGGGGGGGGGGGGGGGGGGGGGTTGAGTTCTCCTTTACTTTTCTCCCCAGACACAGTTAGTTCAGCCTGATTGGCTGTAGCCTGTGTCACTCACGCCTATGACTCTCTCGTTGGCCGCCTCACGTCTGCCACTGATCGCCCCCTCCCTCCAGCCCGACAGGCGTCTCCGCCGCTTTATTCGCGGGGCAGTGGGCACCTCTGCATCCATGGGGACCCCCAGCCCTGCTACCATTTCCAAAGAGATTCCCACTGCATTTACCCTTAACCCTGTAGCATCGGCGCTCGGCCCGCAGCATTATAGAGCTTAGCGGGGAAGAATATATGCAGCGCACACAGATTCGCCTCAACAAGGTTCCAGGCGATGAAGCTGCATTTATTCTTCCCTGCTAAGCCCTGTTATGCTGCAAGAAGAGCGGGGATGCTGCAGGGTTGAGGGTAAATGCAGGAGGAATCACTATTGATATGGTAGCAGGGCTGGGGGGTTCTCATGGATGCGGGGGGTGCCAATAATGTAGCGCTGGCTACTGCTGTGGGGAGGAGGGGGGTAAGGGAGGAAATGACCTCAGCATTGGCTTCGCTGGAATTACTAAAGATGGCCGCTGCCAGGGAACAGGATTCTCTGCATTTCCTTTTTTTGTTTGTTTTATAAAATTCACTGAAATCAAATTGTGGACAGTGCAATACATCTGTCATGTAAGTAGAGCTAGTATTTATCTACTTATATGTGTGTTTTTTTATCCTGGCATAGTATGGCTGACAGTTCCTCTTTAAAAACGTTTCAATAAAATATCACCTTATCAGACCCTATTTCGCTACTCCTCTCATTAAAAATGTTGACATTTAAATCTATCCTTAATCCACAAGATGGCTGTGGCTATGGAAATACTTCCGGGTCAGTGTGACGTTTACATACCTCGTGCGAGGCTTAAGTAGTAACTTTAGTAAACAGGGGGAACAAATAATTCAATACATTGCAAAGTGAAATGTTAAAAAAAAGAAGAGAGATAAAGAACTGATTGATACTTGCCATGTAATTTGTTCATGTTGTTTGATCCACAATCAGCCTGCACGCTATCATCTTTACTACTGGCAGACATGAAAAAAAACAGCATCAATATCTATAACCACACCTCCTAACAATGCGATAAACTAAAAGGTTGTTTTTTGTTGGTTTTTTTATAGATATACATATGCACAGAGGGAGAAACTGGCTGACTGTAGGAGGGGTTTCACCACAATATCATCTATACGGACCTCCCCCCTTCCGCACCTCTGCCGATAATCTATTTGAGAAAAGGTAGAGTTCTCAATGGAAAGGGGGTATCAGCTACTGATTGGGATGAAGTTCAATCCTTAATTAAAATGAAGCCGTGCACAAGAGGATATCAGCCTTGGGCACGTGCTGCATGCTTGCTGTGCACAGTGCAGTCACATTGGCAGTTGCAGATCCGGAATCGTGACTGCCAGAGGGAATGAAGAGCGCACACAGAAATGAATGATGTCATTGATGACACACCAGCAGTGGGCAGAGCTGTGGGCAGAACAGCAGTACCAGCTCTGCCTCTTCCATTAAATTACTTTTTTAATTTTATTGACAAAAAAATTCTGGAGTCTATACGGGACCCACCCGCGGCAGAGAAAAGAGGATCCATGCACAGAGTGTTATGTCTCAGTTAAAGTTACGTATCTATATAGGCTTTTTCATTTCAAAATATGACTTCAGGCTTCCTTTTAAACTGAGGTTTTTTCAGAAGAATATGTATAACATTTATTGCACAAAGATGATCATACAGAAAATGTTACAGAAAACACCTGCTTACTAAAAGATGTCAAGAAATTAAAATGACTCAGCTTAGGGTAGAAGTTACATTGCTGGTATGGCTCGGGTCAGGGCTGCCTTCAGAGCATCACAGGTGGGAGTGCAGTATGGGGCCCGAGTGAGTCTGGGGCCCAGCAAACAATGCCACAAACGTGTGCCCTGGAACACAGCGTGACCAAGCGTCATTTAGATGCAAAACGGCTCTCGCATTTCCCTGTTTTGTGCCCCCCACCCACATCCACCCCCATGGCTGCATGCGTCATTGACATGCATGGTTAGCTCTTAACCACTTCCCAACTGAGGGGTTTTTCCCCTTGACCACCAGAGCAATTTTCACCTTTCAGCGCTCCTTCCATTCATTCGTCTATAACTTTATCATTACTTATCACAATGAAATGAACTATATCTTGTTTTTTAGCCACCAATTAGGCTTTATTTAGGTGTAACATTATGCCAAGAATTATTTTATTCTAAATGTGTTTTAATGGGAAAATCGGAAAAAATGTGGGAAAAAATGTATTATTTTTCAGTTTTCGGCCTTTATAGCTTTTAAATAATGCATTCTACTGTTATTAAAACCCATGAAATGTATTTGCCCATTTGTCCCGGCTATAAAACCGTTTAAATTATGTCCCTATCACAATGTTTGGCTCCAATATTGTATTTGGAAATAAAGGTGCATTTTTTCAGTTTTGCGTCCTTCCCTAATTACAAGCCCATAGTTTATAAAGTAACATAAATATTTAAAAAGTTCAGTCCCTAAGGTAATAAAAAAAAAAATTGGGGCGTGTGGGAGGTAAGGAGTTAATTTTTTGTGTAAAACTAATGTATTTGTATGTGAAAAATGCTTTAGGGTGTAGTTTTACTATTTGGCCACAAGATGGCAACAGTAACTTTTTGTTTAATGCGACCTGCAAGCGTCCATCCGGACACTTGCAGGAAGTACTAGGAGGCTGGGAAAGTTTTTTTTTCTTCACAATGATCGCGCTGCTTATCGGAGAAGCAGCGGATCATTGCGGGGCTTAGATCAACGAACGGGAATGGATTTTCCCGTTCATTGATCTCCGGGCGAGCGGCCGGCGGCGGGTTTACAAGCGGGAGAGCGAGCGGGAGCGCGGAAAGTATGGATTTCTCCGTCCTTGGTGGTGAAAGGATGGAAAAAGGGACGGAGAAATCCGTACGCGTGGGGGTAAAGTGGTTAAAGGTAAGTTCACTGTTGTAGAAAAATATGCTGTCATCACTAATAAAAGATTATCCAGGACAGATGGTGCACGTGCTGCTTTCTTGTGATATGGAAATATCGGTAGTCTTTACCAATATTTTACTATGAAGTTACCATATATTATCCTCACTTAAACCCTCCCACTCAAAGCCTAACCCTTTATCGCTGAAGGCTGCTAATTGTAGCTATGAACATAGGGGCCTATGGCGGCTCCCATTTTACCAGGGCACTTCACTGAAGTGACTTCAGGCGAAGCAGGTGGTTTCGCGGCAAGGCCCTGGCCGCGTAGCACCTGAGTTGGGCACTGCTATAGCACTAGTGCTATAGTCAGCGGCCTGCGCAATGGGTAATTTGAGTGCCAACAATTGTTGAGCCCTAAATTACTTCTACTTATGAGTTGCTACAACTTGGAAGGAAATAGTATTTAAAGTTAAACTGAGATGTAGGAAAAAAAAATATATATATATATATATATATATACAGGATCTTCTCAAAAAATTAGCATATTGTGATAAAGTTCATTATTTTCTGTAATGTACTGATAAACATTAGACTTTCATATATTTTAGATTTAAATACACACAACTGAAGTAGTTCAAGCCTTTTATTGTTTTAATATTGATGATTTTGGCATACAGCTCATGAAAACCCAAAATTCCTATCTCAAAAAATTAGCATATTTCATCCGACCAATAAAAGAAAAGTGTTTTTAAAACAAAAAAAGTCAACCTTCAAATAATTATGTTCAGTTATGCACTCAATACTTGGTCGGGAATCTTTTTGCAGAAATGACTGCTTCAATGTGGCGTGGCATGGAGGCAATCAGCCTGTGGCACTGCTCAGGTGTTATGGAGGCCCAGGATGCTTCGATAGCGGCCTTAAGCTCATCCAGAGTGTTGGGTCTTGCGTCTCTCAACTTTCTCTTCACAATATCCCACAGATTCTCTATGGGGTTAAGGTCAGGAGAGTTGGCAGGCCAATTGAGCACAGTAATACCATGGTCAGTAAACCATTTACCAGTGGTTTTGGCACTGTGAGCAGGTGCCAGGTCATGCTGAAAAATGAAATCTTCATCTCCATAAAGCTTTTCAGCAGAGTGAAGCATGAACCCACTTTTGAACCAGAAACAGCGGCAGAAGCGCCTGACCTGGGCTACAGAGAAGCAGCACTGGACTGTTGCTCAGTGGTCCAAAGTACTTTTTTCGGATGAAAGCAACTTTTACATGTCATTCGGAAATCAAGGTGCCAGAGTCTGGAGGAAGACTGGGGAGAGGGAAATGCCAAAATTCCTGAAGTCCAGTGTCAAGTACCCACAGTCAGTGACGGTCTGGGGTGCCATGTCAGCTGCTGGTGTTGGTCCACTGTGTTTTATCAAGGGCAGGGTCAATGCAGCTAGCTATCAGGAGATTTTGGAGCACTTCATGCTTCCATCTGCTGAAAAGCTTTATGGAGATGAAGATTTCATTTTTCAGCACGACCTAGCACCTGCTCACAGTGCCAAAACCACTGGTAAATGGTTTACTGACCATGGTATTACTGTGCTCAATTGGCCTGCCAACTCTCCTGACCTTAACCCCATAGAGAATCTGTGGGATATTGTGAAGAGAAAGTCGAGAGACGCAAGACCCAACACTCTGGATGAGCTTAAGGCCGCTATCGAAGCATCCTGGGCCTCCATAACACCTGAGCAGTGCCACAGGCTGATTGCCTCCATGCCACGCCGCATTAAAGCACTCATTTCTGCAAAAGGATTCCCGATCAAGTATTGAGTGCATAACTGAACATAATTATTTGAAGGTTGACTTTTTTTGTTTTAAAAACACTTTTCTTTTATTGGTCGGATGAAATATGCTAATTTTTTGAGATAGGATTTTTGAGTTTTCATGAGCTGTATGCCAATATCATCAATATTAAAACAATAAAAGGCTTGAACTACTTCAGTTGTAGTGTAATGAATCTAAAATATATGAAAGTCTAATGTTTATCAGTACATTACAGAAAATAATGAACTTTATCACAATATGCTAATTTTTTGAGAAGATCCCGTATATATATACATATATATATATATATATATATATATATATACACACATACCTGGGGCTTGCTCCAGCCCTGTTCAGGCTCGTCCATCCCTCACCGTCCTTCCGGGGCATCTGGTTCCTCCGCTAGGTACATCAGTCAATCGGGGGGAGCTGCACACTTGTGGTTCGGCCATGCCCCCATCGTGCTCCCTTTGCCAGGAGTGTTCTGCACCGTACTACTGCGCAGGCGCAGAATGCTCCCAGCGACGAGAGTGTAAAAGGGGAGCGCGCACGGCAGGGGAGGACTGGGACCTTTTGGCCTGGGGGGACAACACAAACTAGAGGCCCATTTCACGGCATCCCCAGCCCAAAGCCATATCTTTCTTGTGTGCAAATCTTCAAATTGTGATGACTAACAGCCCCAGACACACACACACACACACACACACACACACACACACACACACACACACACACACACACACACACACACACACACACACACACATACATACATATACACACACACACGCACGCACGCACGCACGCACGCACGCACGCACGCACGCACGCACACACACACACTATGTACCTGATGCCTAACCCCATTTCTCCGCACAATCTACCTGTCTGTGTCTGATGCCTAACCTTAAAGGAGTTATCAGGCTTTTTTTTTTTTTATGAAAATAAGTGCTACTTACCCAGGGCTCGTCCAGCCCCACGCTCCCAGCATGTCCCTTGCCGCAGCTTTGCAGTCAGCTGTTCGCTGCCGCTGCCTCCCAGCCCCCGGCGATGACGTCAGGCCGACTGCGCCTGTGCGAGCGGCGCTGTCAATCACCGCCACATGGACCAGAGCGTACTGTGCAGATGCAGAACTACAGCGCCTGCGCAGTACACTCCGGTCCACGTGGCGGTGATTGACAGTGCTGCTCGCACAGGCGCAGTACAGGACGACATCCAGGTCGGACTGGTGCCATCGCCGGGGACTGGGAGGCAACGGCAGCGAATGGCTGACTGCAGAGCTGCGGCGAGGGACATGCTGGGAGCGTGGGGCTGGAGGAAGCCCCGGGTAAGTAGCACTTATTTCATTAAAAATGCCTGATAACTCCTTTAAACAACCCCCCCCCCCACACACACACACACACACACACACAAACCTACCTACCTGGTGATGCCTTACCCCACTCCTGCCCACCCACCATACAAACTACTTGTCTGACACCTACCCCCCCCCCCCCCCTCCAACTACCTGTTTGACAGTGCCTAACTGCCTGCCTCCCCCCTCCCCTGCCGCCAATCACACCACAAGAAGAAAAAACGTTCCCCCTCAGGCCAGGGTCAGAATGGGGATGATTATCACACAAAAAAACTCAGAGGGCACTGGCCTGGGCAGAGAATTGAATTTGACAGCAGTAGCAGGCAGGCAGCAAAGTGTGAGTAACTCAGTGACAAGAAGGGAGAAGAAGTACAGAAACAAAATGTATAAAAACCACCTTCTCCTCTGGCGACCTGGACCCGACCTCCTCTATCCTCCTGTCTCCTCAGTCCTACACCTCCTCCTCCTCCACAGCAGCAAGCAGCTATAGGTGGCATCTCCGACTCCCAGCCCCCCGAGTGTCCGACTCCTCCAGCCAGGACAGCCAGCCACTCGTAGCCGCAGCTCTAGGCCCCCAGCCCCCCCCCCCAGCACAGAAAGCTGAAGAGTGAGACAGCTCACTCCGACGACTCCTCAGGCACAGCAGCACAGGGGAGGACTGTGTCCGACTCCTCCAGCCAGGCCAGCCAGCCACTCGTAGCCACAGCTCCAGGCCCCCAGCCCCCCCAGCACAGAAAGCTGAAGAGTGAGACAGCTCACTCCGATGACACCGCAGGCACAGCAGCACGTTGCGGGCGGCAATGGCTCCAGGCGGGGGGCGGAGTCAAGCAGGGTCAACCCAGCGGGCCGGAGAGGACCTTCCTTGTGCCGCTAACATCCACCGCAGGCGCAGCCACGCACAAGGGCACACCACGGCCGGCCGCCTCAGCCCCTTCTCTGATTGGATACTTCAACTTGCCGGGAAATATCGCGCGAGGTTGCGATCCCCGCTACGAACCTGTCACCTGTGGTATGTCTGCGGCCGCTGCGTATAGCAGCAGCTGGCCCTAATTACTTAAGATTCGGGCGGCCCGGGGGGCAATTGCCCCCCGTCCCCCTGGGCCAGTCCTCCCCTGGCGCACGGCCAAACTGTGTCTGCGCCGTCTGGCCCCAACTGACTGAATTATTGGGCCGCCTAGCAGAGAATCCATTTTCTACATCTCAAGTACAATCCAGCAGCATAATAGTACGCACTTCAGGCGCCTTTTTTGCCCAGGCTGCCACTAATTTAAATGCACTAAATAGAATGTCTTCTAAAACACCATGCAGGAACCGAGACAAAGATAGATGGACCAGCACCATCAATTATCTCCAAGGAATGAAAAGAGGATTTTATGGAATGGCCATAAAGATCTCATCATTATGTCAGTGGCTCTCTAAAAGAGATAGACATATATTCCTTTAACCCTGATGGCTCCTGGGGACACAGAATAATGGAGAGAGAGAGAAGCCGAGCCGTCCATCACTGTCAGCATCCTGAGTAACCTGATATATCCTCTTCAGGAATCCTGGAATTACAGTGGAGTCATGTCCACCTGGGACAGGGAGAAGCCGCACAATGCAGAGGAGCAGGACTCTCTCAGGGTTACTCTATCCCTCACCGAAAGCTCTCACCAAATTGATTGGGCATTACACAGAGGACCTGCTTTGTGCAATAATGTCCCACAGATGTATTCATTATTAATGCTGCATTATCTGCTGATTGATATCTAAACGTGTTATTCTGTATGGTAAGATATCTGCATGGAGGTGATGATCATCTGAAGCAACTTCACTCAGAACAAACTCTCTAAACTCATCATTGGCCTAGTGCACACCAAAAACCGCTAGCAGATCCGCAAAATGCTAGCAGATTTTGAAACGCTTTTTCTTATTTTTCTGCAGCGTTTCAGCTAGCGTTTTGCGGTTTTGTGTAGCGGTTTTGGTATAGTAGATTTCATGTATTGTTACAGTAAAGCTGTTACTGAACAGCTACTGTAACAAAAAACGCCTGGCAAACCGCTCTGAAGTGCCGTTTTTCAGAGCGGTTTGTGGTTTTCCTATACTTAACATTGAGGCAGAAACGCATCCGCAATCCAAAATCTGCAGCAGCCCGGGAGTATGCGTTTCTGCAAAACGCCTCCCGCTCTGGTGTGCACCAGCCCATTGAAATACATTACCCTAGCGGATCCGCACCCGCAAGCAGATCGCAAACCGCAGCGGAAACGCTCCGGTGTGCACTAGGCCATTCAGTGTATGTATCACCATAATGGTAATGTATTTTTATCACTTATGCTAGACACGCATATTAGACTTTGAAGTGTACCAGAGACTAATGTAATTAAAAGATTTATACATACCTGGGGCTTCCCTCAGCCCCACCTGCACGGATCGCTCCCACGCCGCCATCCTCAGTCTTCTCCATCTTCTGCATTGGATCCCGTTAGTTTGGCCATTTGCTGGAGGGGAAGAGTGGACAGGGGAGCCCCAGGTGAGGGGAGGTCCAACCCCCCTCCCCACCACTGTACCCGCTGCTCCCCCTTCCTTGCTGCTACCCCCTCCAGGCTACCTATACTGGGGGGCAATTCTATTACCTATGGGGAGGGGGCAGCATCCTCACAAGTTTGCCTCAGGTGGCAAAAAGTATAGAATTGGCCCTGCCTGTGATTTTGCTGGAAAACAGCCCTAAGAGTCTAAGGGTGCGTTCTCACAATGCCACTTCTGCAGGTGAACACACTTCCCCCTACAATGGCATAGCTCCCAACTGTCCCTTTTTCGGAAGGACAGTCCCTTTTTGGGAGCCCTGTCCCTCTTTCACCCTCATTTGTCCCTCAGGACTTTGTCCCTCTTTCTATGTAAATATATATATTTATATACTAAAAATGTATTTGATTGACTCCAAACTTTATTCCCAACCTATAAAATGATATATTACTAATTTTAAAATGTTAATATAAAGGAAAATGAACCAGGATAGAAAAGACCAGTGTGGTTTGAATTATAAAACAACATTTGTTTCTTATGAAATGTTTATGGTATGCGTGATTAGAGGTGTGATGAGGGCGTGGCCAGGGGTGTGGCAGGGGCGTGGCTTAAGTGTCCCTTTTTCTCATCTCAAAAAGTTGGGAGGTATGCAATGGTATGCATATGCAACATGGGTAAACCACAAAAAGATCAGACCACTATTTGCACATTTAGTAGTAATGCATTGTGGGTAACCACAGTTGGTTAGATAAAGCTGAATTATCGCAAATACCTTCTGTTTTAAGAAGGCAAATTACACTAAGCATTACTTTTTAGTAGGAGGGCTTTTTGGTTTCTTTTAGTCCCCTATACTATCCTAGTGGTTTCTGGTTACCCCGAGCTGCTAGGGTATTCTGTACTACTATCCCCAAGAATTCAAATGTATTTAAAAATAATGTGACAACATGAATCCGCTTCAGGCTTCTCCAAGCACCCAAACACTTTTTCAAGCAATATCCTAGAAATGGGAACAAGTTAGAAACACAAATAATACTGTGTAGTTAAAGAAAATTAATAACAAAAAAACAAAACCCTGGGGGATACTTAGCTCAGGAGGGGAATCCTCTGGATCCTAATGAGGCTTCCACCGCCTTCTTCACCCTCCGAAATCCAGCGCTGTCAGCCCCTAACACCGGCAAGGTAAATATTATCCTACCGTGATCCGAGGTACAGTAGCGGCTGGCTTTCCGATCGGAGGCCGGGGCCGCCTTCCGTGCTCCCCCTCCGCTGCAAAGTTAGCGCAGCAGAAAGCGTTGTATAGAGCAACTCACCTCCCTCCCATTCCAATCGCCGATCACTTGCTGCTGGTCTCCTCTGCATAGCCGCTGATACACAACTCTACTTCCTGTTTAGCAGGAAGTAGAGCGTGTATCAGCGGCTATGCAGAGGATACCAGCCGCAAGTGATCGGCGATTGGTACGGCAGGGAGGTGACTTGCTCTATACAACGCTCCCTGCTGCACTAACTGCAGCAGAGGGGGGAGCACGGATGGCGGCCCCTGGGAGAGGAAGGGAGGGAGAAGTTGGGCCACCGGCCTCCGCTCCCCCCTCCATCACGCCCCCCCCCCCCTCGCTCAGCCCTCAGGGCAGCCGCAAGGCCTGCACGCCCCTAGAAATGAGGCTGAATTTTAGCATGAGATCTCTTGGGAATTGGCCAAGTCCACTGCACCGCCACTGCCCCTAGTGTATAAATGTACCCTCTTGTGTGCATTTATACATTACCTGTCCTGTGTCGCCCATCCGTTTCATTAGCGCTATCCACGGTGCCAGCGTATAGCACGCGGGACATGTGTGACGTCACATACGCCACGCTGGAGGCTATATACCGCTAATGCTATGCTATACTTAAGGTCCTATGGTATACACATGGTACTGCTAACAGAAGAGCGAGGGATTCCAAAGACAGATGGGCACCTCGTGATGGGCAACACAGGACAGGTAATGTATAAATGCACACAAGGGGGTACATTTATACACTAGGGAGGTAGCACCGGAGGTTTCATTGCATTCATCGCTGGTCCCGATATCGTTTACTGTTACTAGAGTTGGGCCGAACCTCCGATTTTAGGTTCGCGAACCTGGTTCGCGAACTTCCGCGGAAGGTTCGGTTCGCGTTAAAGTTCGCGAACCGCAATAGACTTCAATGGGGATGCGAACTTTGAAAAAAAAAAAAAATTATGCTGGCCACAAAAGTGATGGAAAAGATGTTTCAAGGGGTCTAACACCTGGAGGGGGGCATGGCGGAGTGGGATACATGCCAAAAGTCCCGGGGAAAAATCTGGATTTGACGCAAAGCAGCGTTTTAAGGGCAGAAATCACATTGAATGCTAAATGACAGGCCTAAAGTGCTTTCAAACATCTTGCATGTGTATACATCAATCAGGTAGTGTAATTAAGGTACTGCTTCACACTGACACACCAAACTCACCGTGTAACAGCTGTTTGTGTAGTGACGGCCGTGCTGGACTGGTGCGCACCATGGCGAGAGTGCAGGTTTTGGTGGCTTTACAGCCCATATGGTCGCCTGGCTGATGTAGCTGAATGACAGAACAGTGACTGTCCAGCTGATCAAATTTGGTCTGACCACAATGAGGCAACGACCTTATTATCGTGGGTGTGCCCCCCGAGACACTCATCTAGGCGCCGGTCATTGCTTCATTGTGATACGCAAGCCCCTTCACCACGGCAAGGTAATGATCACGAAGGGGAATGGGCGCATGTACATGCCTTTTCTTTTGTTGTTGCAGCTGCCCGCAGTGCAGCCAGAAAAATTAGGCAGTCATGTACACGCACCAGAAAAATTATTGCAGCGGCCTAAAAAATTCAGCAATCCGCCTGGAGTCCCGGACCCTGTTGGTGGTGGTGGAGAAGGTAGTCAAGCGGCCTGCAGGCAGACATGCTGTGTGGAGGGACTGAGAGCGACTTAGTCTTCTTGGGGCAGCCCAGGCAGCCAGTCACACGGCGTGCAGGCAGAGATGCTGTGTGTGCGGGGACTGACTTAGTCTTGGGGCGGGCAGCAGCCCTCCGGGATCCATGCCTCATTCATTTTGATAAAGGTGAGGTACTTAACACTTTTGTGACTTAGGCGACTTCTCTTCTCTGTGACAATGCCTCCAGCTGCGCTGAAGGTCCTTTCTGACAGGACGCTTGCGGCAGGGCAGGAGAGAAGTTGGATGGCAAATTGGGACAGCTCTGGCCACAGGTCAAGCCTGCGCACCCAGTAGTTTAAGGGTTCCTCATCGCTGTTCACAGCAGTGTCTACATCCACACTTAAGGCCAGGTAGTCGGCTACCTGCCGTTCCAGGCGTTGGTGGAGGGTGGATCCGGAAGGGCTACGGCGAGGCGTTGGACTAAAGAACGTCCGCATGTCCGACATCACCATGAGATCGCTGGAGCGTCCTGTCTTTGACTGCGTGGACACGGGAGGAGGATTAGTGGCAGTGGTACCTTGCTGGCGTTGTGCTGTCACATCACCCTTAAAGGCATTGTAAAGCATAGTTGACAGCTGGTTCTGCATGTGCTGCATCCTTTCCACCTTCCGGTGAGTTGGTAACAGGTCCGCCACTTTGTGCCTGTACCGAGGGTCTAGTAGTGTCTAGTAGGAAGGTTGAGCAGCACAAGCCCCCTGCGACGCCTGCTGCGGTTGTTCTCCTGCCGCTGTCCCCTCCTCCTCCTCCTCCCCCAAAGAAACACCTTGCTCATCATCCTCTGAGTCTGACTCGTCTTCTGCACACGACTTCTCTTCTTCCTCCTCCTCCCCCCTCTGTGCTGCCGCAGGTGTTGAGGAAACAGCTGGGTCTGATGAAAATTGGTCCCATGCCTGTTCCTGCCGTAACGGTTCCTGGTCACGCTCATTCACAGCTTCATCCGCCACTCTACGCACAGCACGCTCCAAGAAGTAAGCGTAGGGAATTAAGTCGCTGATGGTGCCCTCACTGCGGCTCACCAGGTTGGTCACCTCCTCAAACGGCCGCATGAGCCTGCATGCATTTTTCATCAGTGTCCAGTTGTCGGGCCAGAACATCCCCATCTTCCCAGACTGTTTCATTTTACTGTAGTTGTAGAGGTAGTGGGTCACGGCTTTCTTCTGTTCTAGCAGGCGGGAGAACATGAGCAGGGTCGAGTTCCAGCGAGTCGGGCTATCGCAAATGAGGCGTCTCATCGGCATGTTGTTTTTGCGCTGAATTTCCGCAAAGCGTGCCATGGCTGTGTAAGACCGCCTCAAATGCCCACAGAACTTCCTAGCCTGCTTCAGGACATTCGCTAAGCCAGGGTACTTTGCCACAAATCTTTGAACCACTAGATTCATGACATGTGCCATGCAGGGTATGTGTGTCAGCTTCCCCATATGCAAAGCGGCAAGCAGATTGCTGCCGTTGTCGCACACCACGTTGCCTATCTCCAGGTGGTGCGGGGTCAGCCACTCATCCACCTGTTTCTTAAGAGCAGCCAGGAGAGCTGCTCCAGTGTGACTCTCCGCTTTGAGACAAGACATGTCTAAGATGGCGTGACACCATCTTACCTGGCATGCAGCATAGGCCCTGCGGAGCTGGGGCTGTGTAGCTGGAGAGGAGAACTGCCACTCAGCCAAGGAGGAGGAGGACAGCGAAGAGCATGTAGCAGGAGGAGAGGAGGTGGCAGGAGGCCTGCCTGCAAGCCGTGGAGGTGTCACAATTTGGTCCGCTGCGCCCTGCTTGCCATCGTTCACCACCAGGTTCACCCAATGGGCTGTGTAGGTAATGTAGCGGCCCTACCCGTGCTTGGCAGACCAGGCATCCGTGGTCAGGTGTACCCTTGACCCAACGCTCTTCGCAAGAGATGACACCACTTGCCTCTCAACTTCACGGTGCAGTTGGGGTATGGCCTTTTTCGAAAAATAAGTGCGGCCTGGCATCTTCCACTGCGGTGTTCCGATGGCCACAAATTTACGGAAGGCCTCAGAGTCCACCAGCCGGTATGGTAACAGCTGCCGAGCTAACAGTTCCGCCACGCCAGCTGTCAGACGCCGGGCAAGGGGGTGACTGGCCGAAATTGGCTTCTTCCGCTCAAACATTTCCTTCACGGACACCTGACTGCTGCTGTGGGCAGAGGAGCAGGAACCGCTCAAGGGCAGAGGCGGAGTGGAGGAGGGTGCCTGTGAAGGTGGAAGGGAGAAAGCGGCAGAAGCAGATAATGCACCTGATGGAGGAGGAAAAGGAGAAGGAGGGTGGCTTTGCTTTTGTGTGCTGCTGCTGCTTTTGCTCAGGTGGCCATCCCATTGCTGTTTGTGCCTTTTCTCCAGGTGCCTTCGTAAGGCACTTGTCCCTACGTGAGTGTTGGCCTTTCCACGGCTCAATTTTTGTTGGCAGAGCGAACAGATGGCTTTGTGTAACGATCGGTGGGCGCAGAGAGTATCTGATTACCGGTGATCTGCAGTATCACCGGAAATACAGATATATACCAGATTATAAGTGATCTGCAGTCTCACCGATAATCCGATATACAAACTAACCTCTGTTCACCTGAGTAGAGTGTAGTGTTTGGTGTAACAGTAACACTTAGAGGACAAGGCCTCAATGCAGCAAGGAGTACTGCACAGATTCCTTCCGCAGACCTGAGCTCTCCAAGACGGGAGGAGTCAGACTGACAGTAGGAAGGTATATCTGAAAGTGACCCTCAGGAGGAAGGATCGCTAACAGAGCGAGGAACCGCCTCTAACGGTAAGGTCGGTTCTCGAGGTCGGACAAGCCAGGTCGTACACACACGGACAGATAAAGTACAAGATCAGGAGGCAAAGGCGGAGTCAAAGTACAGGCAGGGTTCAGCAACGAGGTATCAGATATATCGGGGTACAAAATCAGGAGGCAGAAACAGAGTCAAGGAACGAGCCGGGGTTCGGCAACAGAGTATCAGAAATATCGAGGTACAAGATCAGAGTTCAGGAGGATAGTCAAAGCAGGCAAAAGTCATAACATATAATCACAATCAAACTAGTACTTTAGCTATCAACAGAATCTAGCTAAGTGTAGGATTACAGCTCCAGCTGGTCCCGGCACACTTAAGGATCTGACTACAGGTCTGAGTGCTCCCACATATGTGATCGCACGCCAGACAAAGAGCAAGTGAATAACCAGCAATATATATACTCTAGGACCTTTCCAGGACCTCCCTAATTGCTGGTCCAATGAGAGCAGTGGAATTTGTCAGCTGACCCAGCTGGTCAGCCGACACCCTTCTAACTGCTATTTAAACTCTGCCTCTGTGCTCGCGCGCGTGTAAGTCTGAATCCTGGTGGACTATCAGTCCCAGCCACACCAGTACTGTCATGCAATGTATCTAGTGCGGGGGCCGCCTCTGATGCGGATTCCGCCGTTACCAATGCGGATTCCGCCGCACTGCCCATGCGGCATGCAGCGTTTTTTTCTGCGTTGTGACGCCATGCTGGACGCGGAAACAGCCGCCTCACCTCGAGAGACGGCGGCTTTTCCGCGTTTCCTCACAGTACCCCCCTCCCGAGGAGTGGACTCCGGACAACTCCTACCAGGTTTCTCGGGATGTAAGGCGTGAAATTCCCTCCTTAATTCGTCCGCATGCATGCGACTCCCCGGTACCCATTGTCTCTCCTCAATGCCGTACCCTTTCCAATGTACGAGATATTGTACCGAGTTTTGTACAACGCGTGAATCTAAAATCTTTTCTACCTCGTACTCAGGTTGGTCATCCACCAACACAGGAGGAGGAGGAGTGGGACCCACATGGACTGCTGGCTTAAGCAGGGATACGTGGAAGGACCTTACCCCACGCATGCTAGCGGGAAGATCAACAGCGTAAGTGACGTTGTTGATCCTTCTGGCTATCGGGAAAGGCCCGACAAACCTGGGACCCAACTTGTCTGAGGGCTGTTTCAGGGATAAGTGACGTGTGGATACCCAAACCAAGTCTCCTGGTTGGAATCTCCACTCCAAAGACCGTTTCTTGTCAGCTTGACCCTTCTGACTCAGAAACGCCTTTTCCAAACTGTCTCTCACCGTCCGCCAAATGTCTTTAAAAGACCTTTGCCAAGCCTCCAGAGCTGGAAACGGAGTGGAGGCCACTGGTAACGGTGAAAATTTGGGCAATCTTCCAGACACAACCTGGAACGGAGAAAATCCAGTGGAAGAACTTTTCAAATTGTTTTGTGCAAATTCTGCAAAGGGCAGAAATTTGACCCAGTCATTCTGCGCCTCTGCAACGTAGCATCTCAAAAACTGCTCTAACGACTGGTTGACCTTCTCCGTCTGACCGTTGGTCTGTGGGTGGTAGCCCGATGAAAACGACAGCTTCATGCCCATTTGATGACAGAATGCCCTCCAGAATTTAGATACGAATTGGACTCCCCGATCGGACACTATGTTTTCCGGAATGCCGTGTAACCGGAACACGTGTTTGATAAACAAGTCGGCCAATTCCTGGGCCGAGGGGAGTCCTTTCAAGGGCACAAAATGGGCCATCTTGCTGAAGCGGTCGACTACCACCCAAATGACCGACATGCCCTCTGATCTGGGAAGCTCACCCACAAAATCCATGGACAAGTGGGTCCATGGTTCATTCGGGGTGGGTAAAGGCTGCAACCTCCCTACAGGTGCCAGCCGGGAGGGTTTGCTTTTAGCACATACCGCACAATCCTTAACAAATTCTTTGCAGTCGGCTGCCAGAGACGGCCACCAAGCGCACCTGGCCACAAGATCCTGCGTTCTAGATGCCCCAGGATGTCCCGCATTCTTGTGTGAATAGAATATCTGTAGCACCCGGAGACGGAATGGCAGAGGCACAAATAAAACCCCCTCAGGCTTCCCCTCAGGGACATCCTGCTGAAAAGGACTCAAGGTCTCTGTCCAGTCTTCCCAAGTCTCTGTTACGGCCAGCACCAAATTTTGTGGGACAATGGTCTCTGGGGCAGAAGGCTGTGCTGTCTCCAACTCAAAGCATCTGGACAGGGCATCTGCCTTAATGTTCTTGCTACCCGGGGTATACGTAATTATGAACCTGAACCTCGAAAAAAACAAAGACCATCGAGCCTGACGGGGACTTAATCTCTTAGCCCCCTCGATGTATTCTAGATTCTTGTGATCCGTGTATACAGTAATTGTATGTTCTGCTCCTTCCAGCCAGTGACGCCACTCCTCAAAGGCAAGTTTAATGGCTAAGAGCTCTCTGTTGCCTATATCGTAGTTTCTCTCTGCCGGAGAGAACCTACGAGAGAAATACGCACAAGGGTGTAGCCTTCCCTGCAAGCCTGACCGCTGAGACAGCACAGCCCCTACCCCAACCTCCGAGGCGTCTACCTCAACAATAAAAGGATAAGAGGTGTCTACATGTCTCAGGATGGGTGCGGAACAAAACAAATCTTTTAAAGTGGAGAAAGCACTTAATGCATCAGGAGACCAGTGGGTGGTATCTGCCCCTTTTTTCGTAAGACAGGTGAGGGGTGCGATAACCGTGGAATACCCCTTTATGAACCTTCTATAATAATTCGCAAAGCCTAAAAAACGCTGTAAAGACTTCAACCCAACCGGCTGAGGCCATTCCAAAACAGCGGAGACTTTGGCGGGGTCCATAGACAGGCCCGTGGTGGAAATTATGTACCCCAGAAAGGCGACAGATGCGACTTCAAAAATACACTTCTCAATCTTAGCATAAAGTGAGTTTTGTCTTAATTTGTTGAGTACAAATTTCACATGTATTCTGTGCTCAGAGAGGTTGTTGGAGAAAACAAGTATATCGTCTAGATAGACCAGCACAAATCTCCCCAACACCTCTCTGAAGACCTCGTTGATGAGTTCCTGGAAAACGGCCGGGGCATTACATAACCCAAAGGGCATCACCAGATACTCGTAATGCCCGTCTGGCGTGTTAAAGGCCGTTTTCCACTCATCGCCCTTTCTAATGCGCACCAGGTTGTACGCGCCCCGTAAATCCAGCTTTGAGAAGATCTTAGCATCGGTGACCTGCGTAAATAAATCGTCTATCAGGGGTAACGGATAGCGATTCTTTACCGTGATCTTATTTAGTCCCCGGTAATCAATACAGGGCCGCAGGCCCCCGTCTTTCTTTTTAACGAAAAAGAAACCTGCTCCAGCAGGCGATCGGGACGGCCGGATGAAGCCTTTGGCTAAATTGTCACGGATATATTCCTTCATAGCCAATTTCTCTGGCCCAGATAAATTGTACAAATGACCCCGAGGGGGCATACAACCTGAACGTATATCAATGGGGCAATCGAAAGAGCGATGTGGGGGTAACTTGTCTGCAGCCTTGGGACAGAATACATCAGAATATTCCACATATTGCTCAGGTACCCCCTGAACATGAACCCTGGTTTGGCCCAATGTCACCTTCCCTAAACATCGCTGAAAGCAGTGTGCTGACCAAGAAATTAGTTGGCCGGTGGCCCAATCAATGTGTGGAGAATGAAGGTGCAACCATGGCATGCTGAGTATAATGGTGGAGGTTGTCATATGCAACACAAAGAACTGTAACTTTTCCCAGTGCAGTACCCCTATGGTGACCCCCACCTCTGGTGTCTGAGACAGTGGGTGATTCCCTTGCAGAGGAGAGTCATCCACTGCCGTAACCTGGATGGGTGGTTGTACTGGTGTGAGCGGAATACACAATCTCTTAGCAAACTCCGAATCCATAAAATTTGCCGCGGAGCCTGAATCGATAAAGGCTTCCGTGACCTCAGTCTTATCTTCCCATGTAACGGTACAGGGAAGAAGCAATCGTTTTTCTTCTAGGGGTAAAAGTCGGACGCCCAGGGTGTTACCCCCCACCACTCCTAAGCGGCAGCGTTTTCCCGGCTTATTGGGGCAGTTCTGTACTATATGCCCCCCTTCACCGCAGTACAAACACAGCTGTTCGGTCATTCTCCGTCTTCGCTCTACCTGGGTTAATTTTGACCGAGCAATCTGCATCGGCTCGGAAGGAGGCACGACAGGAGAAGGTGAAATAGTAGTAGGTGGAGTCACTGGGACCGTGGTGTAAGATACCCCTCTGAGACGGGAACTACCCCTGGTCTGTTTTTGGTAGCGCAGCCTGCGGTCGATTCGGATGGCCGCTGAGATGGCCTCATCGACTGTTCTGGGCTCGGGCTGGCTTAACATCAAATCAGAGACCTCATCGGACAGCCCTGACAAGAAATGATCTAATAGGGCATAGGTGTCCCACCTGGCCGTAACTGACCACCTCCTAAACTCGGCCGCGTAATCTTCGACCGGACCTTCGCCTTGACGCAAAAGCTTGAGCTTCCGCTCAGAAGTCGAGGCAAGGTCCGGATCGTCGTAAATTACCGCCATAGCTTTAAAAAATTCCTCTACAGAGGTAAGAGCTTTGTCTCCGGCGGGCAGGCTATACGCCCAAGACTGGGAGTCGCCGGACAACAAAGTTTTAATAAACGTGACCCTCTGGGTCTCAGTACCCGAAGATTGGGGTCTCAACTCAAAATAGGACAACACCCTACTCCTAAAATTCCGGAAGTCAGATCTGTGGCCGGAAAAGCTTTCAGGTACAGGCATACGTATGTCAGAGCTAGGAGAGGATCGCACATGATCCACTGATGTCTGGAGGGTTTGTACAGACCCTGATAGGGCATCAATAAGAGTTATGTGAGTGCCCAGTACTTGATTGATGTTGTCCACCGAAGCGGCAAGTACACCCAGACAATCAGTGTTTGCGTCCATTTTGTATTTTGGTCTGGCGTTCTGTAACGATCGGTGGGCGCAGAGAGTATCTGATTACCGGTGATCTGCAGTATCACCGGAAATACAGATATATACCAGATTATAAGTGATCTGCAGTCTCACCGATAATCCGATATACAAACTAACCTCTGTTCACCTGAGTAGAGTGTAGTGTTTGGTGTAACAGTAACACTTAGAGGACAAGGCCTCAATGCAGCAAGGAGTACTGCACAGATTCCTTCCGCAGACCTGAGCTCTCCAAGACGGGAGGAGTCAGACTGACAGTAGGAAGGTATATCTGAAAGTGACCCTCAGGAGGAAGGATCGCTAACAGAGCGAGGAACCGCCTCTAACGGTAAGGTCGGTTCTCGAGGTCGGACAAGCCAGGTCGTACACACACGGACAGATAAAGTACAAGATCAGGAGGCAAAGGCGGAGTCAAAGTACAGGCAGGGTTCAGCAACGAGGTATCAGATATATCGGGGTACAAAATCAGGAGGCAGAAACAGAGTCAAGGAACGAGCCGGGGTTCGGCAACAGGGTATCAGAAATATCGAGGTACAAGATCAGAGTTCAGGAGGATAGTCAAAGCAGGCAAAAGTCATAACATATAATCACAATCAAACTAGTACTTTAGCTATCAACAGAATCTAGCTAAGTGTAGGATTACAGCTCCAGCTGGTCCCGGCACACTTAAGGATCTGACTACAGGTCTGAGTGCTCCCACATATGTGATCGCACGCCAGACAAAGAGCAAGTGAACAACCAGCAATATATATACTCTAGGACCTTTCCAGGACCTCCCTAATTGCTGGTCCAATGAGAGCAGTGGAATTTGTCAGCTGACCCAGCTGGTCAGCCGACACCCTTCTAACTGCTATTTAAACTCTGCCTCTGTGCTCGCGCGCGTGTAAGTCTGAATCCTGGTGGACTATCAGTCCCAGCCACACCAGTACTGTCATGCAATGTATCTAGTGCGGGGGCCGCCTCTGATGCGGATTCCGCCGTTACCAATGCGGATTCCGCCGCACTGCCCATGCGGCATGCGGCGTTTTTTCTGCGTTGTGACGCCATGCTGGACGCGGAAACAGCCGCCTCACCTCGAGAGACGGCGGCTTTTCCGCGTTTCCTCACACTTTGGTCCGATCTGAGGCACACACATTAAAAAATTTCCACACCGCTGAGCCACCCTGGGATGTGGGCACTATGGGGACCTCAGCAGCTGATGCTGAAGGACAAGTTGGCTGGCTGTACATAGGTGGCGATACATGGTGCCGGACTCTGCCACCAGCTGTTTCTGACGAAGAGCTGCCCCAGCTTCTTTCAGCAACTTCTCTCCTCCTGCTACTCTCTGACTCCCCCTCTGAACTGTCCCCCTCTTCATCTCCTCTATTGGGAACATACAGAGGATCCCTATTACCGTCATCATCGTAGTCATCCAGCTTCGCTTGCCTCAGACAAATCCAAACTTGCACCATCAGTAGGTCCTTCATCCTCCTGACACGTTACATCCTCCTATGTTACCACGTTTTCTTGTCTCTGATATTACCTGTGTCCTCTGCATTTTCTGTATCCTTGGTATGTACATATATTTTTTCCATATATATTTTTTTTTTTATGTTTATGTGTACAACTTGACATCATTTGTATTTTAACATCTATACATATGACTGCGTGTAGTCCGTGTCACACCTTTTTCCTTGATTGTATGAATTGTCTTTTTCATTGTTTTAAGCATTATAACCTCCCCTCAATAGAGTGGACTTCCTGTGGGCGGTCCCCCAGATTTGAACGGGTGAGGCAAGGGTGTGGTAGTAGGTATTTAAACTCCATGTTTTAACTCAGATTCATGCTATGATTAAGGACCAGAGTGTGTCCGAAACATGTTAGCGAATCTTTTAGCTATGTAACCTGTATTTAATAAAAATTTTTGATACACTTGGAGCCATGAGCGGAACTTCACCTTTCTGTGATCCATTGTCGGGGTATGAGTTGCCTGGTTCCTGCTCTGCTCTCATCCAGCAGGGTTGAGCGGACTTCACCTTCTTTCACACAGCTTTGATACTCCTAGTCTGCTCCCCTGTATCGCTTTGATTATTTCCATATACAGAATACTACAAAGCTACAAGTTCAGCGAATCTATGGCTAACAAAGACCCACGTATTACACGCAGTCGGACCCTTGGAGGGACCTCTAAGGACGTCTCTGTTATCAAATCGTATTTTCCTGCGGTGGCTGCCAAACACAGTGCGAACATCTCTACGTCATCTATTAGTGTGCCCTCATTTGGTGACAATCCTTCAGCTGCTGGAGTGGAACCAGGACTGGTGCCATCTAGTGCACTTATGGAATCTATGGGGGCGTCCTCGTCTCACATACAAAGCTATCTTAAGCCACCTGGTTTACCTGGCGCTGGCCGGTCTGTGGTTCCTCCGGCTGCGGTGGGTCTGCGGTCTCCTGCGAGTGGTGGTGTGTCTGGGTCTCTGCCTGTGGTGACCTCCCTGACTGTGGGGATGGATTCCCTTCCTGCCTCGGCTGTGCGACCGCCTTCGGACGGGATTTCCGGGCTGACGGCGGTGACGTCATCAGGAGCACGACGCAAGGACACAGCGGCTCCAGCTATACCGGTGAGGTTCTCTCCTGGTGTTCAGCACAATGCGGGGAATCCTCTATACGCCGCCCCCACTAGCGGCTTGCCGCCGAGCCTCCAGCCCCTGACCCCGCTGGGATTACGCCATCTAGCACCACCTGGGCATGAGGATATTGCTGCATCCCCTTTGAGACCATTGGATGCTTCAGCAACTGTTCGTCCTCATTGTGTCCAGCTGGTGAAGGGCCTCCTTGATGATCTAAATGAAACTGACATCCTGAGAAAACAAGATACAGAGGTAAATTGCAATCGTTCATTACCTGATTTATCTTCATCCAATTTGGATACAAGTGCTATTCTTTTGCATGTGTCGGGGTCTCAATTTGCTCCTATAGACTCTAGTTATGTCGGGAAGGAGGGCATGAAATCGGACTCTGTTGATATTGGTGATGTGTCTATCAATATGGGGGATATGAATCTCCTACACCAATCCATGCCCTCCTCTATAGCCGCAGTTGACGGTCACCTGATTCATTTGGGTGATCTGGACTATGACCCTGAACGCACATCCAAGTTTGCTGCAGTCTTTTCCTGACAATTAGGAGTCTCTGCTGTACACTCAGAGTCCAATCTCAAAGCTGCCTTTATTCAACTAGAAGATACTTTACAGAAAGAGACTAAAGTATGGTGGGACTTAACCAGTTTAAAGCAGTATGTTGCAGATTGTATCATTCCTCGTGGTTTGAGGATCAAAAAGGTTCCCACCACTGTCTACTCAGATCAATTTATTGTGGAGTGGAATGCTATTTTATCAGATTGTTCAATTAAACTCATGAAGTTAATTATTGTATATGAGGAACAGCGTCTCATGGATCTGAGACTACAGGTGTCAGAGATCAAAAAGACTCTCTCTAAATTTAATACTCTTCAGTCTTATGAAGAGCTGAATAAAAAACTACAGGATAATATATCTAAATTGGAGTCTTTGATCACTGACACGAAACGTGTCAAATATCTACGAGATGTTGATGATTATAAGAAAGGGGTCGTGTATGAATGGGGACGGTGGGAGAGTAAGTTTAGACCTCCCCGACTAAGTAAACCTCGCCCCAAATCCGGTCCACCTAAAAAAGTCACCTTTAGTTCCCCTGATACCTCAGACTCCCAATCTGAACTTTCTGATGGCTCTAGTGTCAATTTACAGGGTGCTTCTGGTGGCCCAACAGTTCCAATTATCTCTCACAATCCCGTCCCAAAAAACCAGCAGGTTCCTCCTCCTCCCCAAGGATATTACAGGAGGCAGAGGAAGTTCAGAAAACGCAAAGGCAGAAACGTACCAGACGAGCGGGTATAAGGCATAGGAAGCCCTTTCTCTCCAATGATCCTATGGACACAGTTGTAAATTTATCTGCAACTGTGATCTCTACTGAGGAGTTTCAATTGTTGTCTAAGGGTCTTTCCTTTGCCCCCACCCACCACTTTGATGTGTTCACGACTCTGAGAGATGTGAACAGATTTATCCGATCTGTTCTTCTCAAAAAACATTTTTTGGAAGCTGCTGCAGATATTGAGCAGGGAGTTTTGGGTGTGGGGTCTGGGGATCTGACGGATATTCAGAGTTTTAAGGACATTAAGTCTCTTTTAGACTTGGAGCATTTGCTTGTTGAGCATAGTCCTATCATATCTGAGCATGACGTCAGACCCGTCGCCACACGCAACCCTGATTTTTACCCTGTGGCTGCAGCCAGTACTCCAGTAGATGTTTTCCAAACTCGGGTTGAACAGAGACTTCTCCAATTGGCCTCCAATAAGAATTTTGGTAAATCTAATTTAAACTCCGGAGAACGAATGGCCATCGCCTCCCTGAAAAATAATACACGTATTGTTATAAAAAATGCAGATAAGGGAGGGGCGGTGGTCATTTTAGACTCCGAAGTCTATAGGAATGAGGCCTTGAGACAACTAAGGGATCCGAACACTTATGTACCTCTCAGTGTAGATCCAACTGAGAACTATAAGAAACAACTCTTTTCCCTGTTGTCCTTTGGGGAGAGTCTCGGTATTTTGTCGAGTAAAGTGGCTGGGTATCTTGCTGTCCAGTCGCCGGTGGTGCCAATCTTTCACCATCTTCCTAAAATACACAAGCCTGGGTTTCCCCCAGAGGGTAGACCAATTGTTGCGGGCATTGGTTCTCTGGGGGAACGCCTAGGCGACTGGATTGATGGTTATCTCCAGCCGCTTGTTAGGCGCCTACCAGGTTATGTAAGAGATACAAAACATATCTTGAGCAGCCTTCGTGACTTTAAGTGGCAGAGGGAATATAGCTGGATAACTATTGATGTTAAAGCACTTTATTCCTCTATCCCTCATGCCCTTGCCCTCGAGGCAGTTCATCACCACATGGCGTCATACTCTTCTTTTTCCGTAGATTTGCGTACATTCATTGGGCTGGCCATTGAATTTCTGCTGAGCCATAATTATTTCCTGTTCGATTCGGAATTCTTCCTACAACGCTGTGGAGCATCTATGGGGGCTAAATTTTCCCCCTCCTTGGCCAACCTATATATGGGTTGGTGGGAGGAGCTCTTTTTATTTAGTGATAGGAATAGGTTCTCGGATCGGATAGTGTGGTACGGCAGATATATAGACGACTTGATTATCGTCTGGAATGGCTTGCCCAGTGAGGTACCAATTTTTGTTGATTTTTTGAATGAAAATCATCTCAATCTGTCTTTTACCTTCCAGTGGGCCCCCAGAGAAATATGTTATCTAGATATTCTCTTGAAGGGTGAGGAATCTTTGAGTTCCTTATCATCCAAGACATACCGTAAACCATGCAGTGGGAACTCCACCCTGAGAGCCAACAGCTGTCACCCATCACACACTGTGAGAGCGATTCCCGTTGGTGAATTTATTCGGGCGCGTCGTAATTGTTCCTCATTGGAAAATTTTAATATTGAGTGTGATGTGGTTGCATCTCGCCTCAGGGAGCGGGGCTACCCAAACTGGATGATTAAACGGGGACGACAAATTGCCCTTAGTAGAGACAGATGTCGTTTATTACAGACTAACTCGGGCACTCTTGACCAAACCATTTCTCAGAATAATGTAATATTTGTTACTGCTTTTAGTGAGGAATATAACCATGTGGTTTCTGTGATCAAGGATCTGCTGCCTATCTTATGTATAGACCCACAAATAGATCAAGTGATAGGCAAAGGAGTTAAGTTTGCAAGTAGACGGGCCCCCACCCTAGGAGGTATTCTCTCTCCTAGCCTCTTTTCAACCAACAATAGTCAGCCATGTTGGCTTACCACAGTGGGTTCATTTAAGTGTGGCATACGGACATGCAACTACTGTTTTGTGCACTCAGTCACCAAAACGATCTCCTCTTTTTCGAATGGCAAGGTTTTTCGCCTTAAGCAGTATGCCAATTGTGGCACCAGACATGTAGTCTATGTGGTTTCCTGCCTGGAATGTCGTCTTCAATATGTGGGCTGCACTACGCGCCCCTTAAGGGAGCGTATTGCCGAGCACTATAGGGGTGCAGGATGGCTAACATTGGAAATTTCTAATGTGGCAAAACATTTCAGGCAAGCACATGCAGGCAATATGTCATCGTTTTCATTTCAAGCAGTAGAGCGCATCACGAAACCACCTAGAGGGGGGAACCTACATAAGGCCTTACTCACACGAGAGGCCTTTTGGATCTTTCAGTTAGACACGAGAATGCCAAAGGGCCTCAATTCTAGATGGGATCTTAGCCGTGTCATTTAGTCAACTTGGGACCCTCCCCTCCTATGTTACCACGTTTTCTTGTCTCTGATATTACCTGTGTCCTCTGCATTTTCTGTATCCTTGGTATGTACATATATTTTTTCCATATATTTTTTTTTTTTTATGTTTATGTGTACAACTTGACATCATTTGTATTTTAACATCTATACATATGACTGCGTGTAGTCCGTGTCACACCTTTTTCCTTGATTGTATGAATTGTCTTTTTCATTGTTTTAAGCATTATAACCTCCCCTCAATAGAGTGGACTTCCTGTGGGCGGTCCCCCAGATTTGAACGGGTGAGGCAAGGGTGTGGTAGTAGGTATTTAAACTCCATGTTTTAACTCAGATTCATGCTATGATTAAGGACCAGAGTGTGTCCGAAACATGTTAGCGAATCTTTTAGCTATGTAACCTGTATTTAATAAAATTTTTTGATACACTTGGAGCCATGAGCGGAACTTCACCTTTCTGTGTTACATCCATAGTGTTGCCGCGTAACTCAGACATATGAGCTGGTGAAAATTCATCTGGCTGTAACAACAATGGCTGTGCATCAGTGATTTCACCACTAAATAATTCTTGCGAAGTGTCAAATGCAGCGGAAGTGGTGCTAGTAGTAGCGCTGGTGGCTGAGCAAGATGAGGTGTTCTGTGTCGCTAAATACTCAACCACGTCCTGACAATCTTGGGAGGTGATGGGACGTGCCTTCTTCCGAGCACTGTACTGTGAGCCAGGTCCACACAAAATTACATTTACACGACCTCGCGCAGACCTGCCGGGTGGCCTTCCTCTGGCTCTGGCACTACCTCTTCCTCTACCTGTTTTGTCCATATCGGGTATGCACGGAGTGGTATATCACACTGCGTGCACTCACGTAGGTAGGTGGGTTCACTTAACTGCACAGGTATGCGCACTGATGCGGTGGGTTCACTGAACAGAACAGGTATACAGTGGTGGGTTCACAGAACAGGTATGCAGTGGCAGGTTCACTGAACACAACAGGTATGCAGTGGCAGGTTCACTGAACACAACAGGTATGCAGTGGCGGGTTCACTGAATAGGTATACAGTGGCGGGTCCACTGAACAGAACAGGTATGCAGTGGCGGGTTCACTAAACAGAACAGGTATACAGTGGCGGGTTCACAGAACAGGTATGCAGTGGCAGGTTCACTGAACACAACAGGTATGCAGTGGCAGGTTCACTGAACAGGTATACAGTGGCGGGTCCACTGAACAGAACAGGTATGCAGTGGCGGGTTCACTAAACAGAACAGGTATACAGTGGCGGGTTCACTAAAGAGAACAGGTATACAGTGGCGGGTTCACAGAACAGGTATGCAGTGGCAGGTTCACTGAACACAACAGGTATGCAGTGGCGGGTTCACTGAACAGGTATACAGTGGCGGGTCCACTGAACAGAACAGGTATGCAGTGGCGGGTTCACAGAACAGGTATGCAGTGGCAGGTTCACTGAACACAACAGGTATGCAGTGGCGGGGTCACTAAACAGGTATACAGTGGCGGGTCCACTGAACAGAACAGGTATGCAGGGGCGGGTTCACTGAACAGGTATGCAGTGGTGGGTTCACAGCACAGGTATGCAGTGGTGGGTTCACAGAACAGGTATGCAGTTGTGGGTTCACAGCACAGGTATGCAGTGGTGGGTTCAATGAACAGGTATACAGTGGCGGGTCCACTGAACAGAACAGGTATGCAGTGGCAGGTTCACTGAACAGGTATGCAGTGGTGGGTTCACAGCACAGGTATGCAGTGGTGGGTTCACAGAACAGGTATGCAGTGGTGGGTTCACAGAACAGGTATGCAGTGGTGGGTTCACAGAACAGGTATGCAGTGGTGGGTTCACAGCACAGGTATGCAGTGGTGGGTTCAATTAACAGGTATACAGTGGTGGGTCCACTGAACAGAACAGGTATGCAGTGGCAGGTTCACTGAACAGGTATGCAGTGGCGGGTTCACTGAACAGGTATGCAGTGGTGGGTTCACTGAACAGGTATGCAGTGGTGGGTTTACAGAACAGGTATGCAGTGGTGGGTTCACTGCACAGGTATGCAGTGGTGGGTTCAATGAACAGGTATACAGTGGCGGGTCCACTGAACAGAACAGGTATGCAGTGGCAGGTTCACTGAACAGGTATGCAGTGGTGGGTTCACAGCACAGGTATGCAGTGGTGGGTTCACGGAACAGGTATGCAGTGGTGGGTTCACAGCACAGGTATGCAGTGGTGGGTTCACAGAACAGGTATGCAGTGGTGGGTTCAATGAACAGGTATACAGTGGCGGGTCCACTGAACAGAACAGGTATGCAGTGGCAGGTTCACTGAACAGGTATGCAGTGGTGGGTTCACAGCACAGGTATGCAGTGGTGGGTTCACTGAACCGGTATGCAGTGGTGGGTTCACAGCACAGGTATGCAGTGGTGGGTTCACAGAACAGGTATGCAGTGGTAAGTTCACAGCACAGGTATGCAGTGGTGGGTTCAATGAACAGGTATACAGTGGCGGGTCCACTGAACAGAACAGGTATGCAGTGGCAGGTTCACTGAACAGGTATGCAGTGGTGGGTTCACAGCACAGGTATGCAGTGGTGGGTTCACGGAACAGGTATGCAGTGGTGGGTTCACAGCACAGGTATGCAGTGGTGGGTTCACAGAACAGGTATGCAGTGGTGGGTTCACAGCACAGGTATGCAGTGGTGGGTTCAATGAACAGGTATACAGTGGCGGGTCCACTGAACAGAACAGGTATGCAGTGGCAGGTTCACTGAACAGGTATGCAGTGGTGGGTTCACAGCACAGGTATGCAGTGGTGGGTTCACTGAACAGGTATGCAGTGGTGGGTTCACAGCACAGGTATGCAGTGGTGGGTTCACAGCACAGGTATGCAGTGGTGGGTTCACAGCACAGGTATGCAGTGGTGGGTTCAATGAACAGGTATACAGTGGCAGGTCCACTGAACAGAACAGGTATGCAGTGGCAGGTTCACTGAACAGGTATGCAGTGGTGGGTTCACAGCACAGGTATGCAGTGGTGGGTTCACAGCACAGGTATGCAGTGGTGGGTTCACAGCACAGGTATGCAGTGGTGGGTTCACAGAACAGGTATGCAGCCAGACAGGAACAAGTTAAGCCTAACTAATCTTTCCCTGAGAGACAGTCTGCAGCAGCTCGCCCTACTCTCACTAACGCAGGCAGCACACGAGTGACCGTAATGGCCGCCGCTGCCTGCCTTATATAAGGGGGGGGTGGGGCTCCAGGGGCTAGTGTAGCCTAATTGGCTACACTGGGCCTGCTGACTGTGATGTAGAGGGTCAAAGTTGACCCTCCATGTGCATTATGGGGCGAACCGAACTTCCGCAAAGATTCGCCTGCGGGACGCGAACGCGAACCATTGAAGTTCGCATGGAACCGTTCGCAGGCGAACCGTTCGGCCCAACTCTAACTGTTACCTCCGCACACCCGATTGACCACGATGGCTTGACATCATGCAGCATTTCCGACTGATATGTCCGATCGGTCATCAACTGGTCGCATCAATCGGGCATACTGTTGCTGGCATAATAATTATCAAATCAGATGGTCGGTCAGCCGCCAAGTAGAGAGATGTATGAGGATTCAATAGATGGAAGATAGGACTATTTTCACCTGCAGGCTGTAGAAACTGACCTAGTGTTGTGAAAGCTTAGATTTTATCTTCAGAATTAGCCAATCAATGTTAACACTTTAATTCCACTGGTGCTATTTCTGTACATACAGAAAAAAAGTACCTTGTACAACCAATGTCTTCCTAATAGATGCTATCAGGCCTCTCTGATAAGTGTCCAGATGGTGTCATTGTCTCCAGAGAGGTGTGAGAACCATAATTAGCTTTTTACTCTCCTACAAATCGATCTGTTCATTTCATAATTCAGCACATTATACCTCCTTTCATGTGGCTATCCTTGTAGCGTACCTTGCATTCAATCCTGATTTTCAGCTTCTGCTGAAATGGTAAAAAATTGGGACTAATTTATCTAAAGAACAGACTGGTAGAAAGAAATTCCCCAAATGTTATGATGCACACACCTGAAGTCTAAGACTGGCTAGTCAATATTTTACGGCCGATATGATCATTTAATCGAATCTGCCAGATATTGATGATGCAAACGATTCCCGAACAATCCATTTTCGGCGGGTTGGGAGCGTGTCGCAGATTATTGACCTGATATTGCGCATGCAGGTTACATGATGTCAAGACATGCAGAGGTAAGCCGGCGAACTGCAAAAGAAATTGTGTATGATACACGTAAAGACGTGTAGACGTCAACATTTTGAGATGTAAACTGCATTTAAAAGCAGAGTTCCGGACTTTTTTTCCCAAAACGTTTCCTTGCACGTGGCTTAGTGGTCAGTAGCTAGTGACTGACTGAGTGCCCATCATTTTATTTATTGCATATACTGCACCCAAGGCTGAGACACCAAAGTGTGCCCCTCCATCCCTCCCACCCCAGCCGTTACACATTGATTGCTATTAGACCAAGAGGCGCTCCAGGGCCCCCAACACCTTAATATCTAGTTATCTGGATTGCAGTTGCTGCCATGTATCACCTTTTCTTATTTCTCTCTGCTTCAAACACAATAGGGAAATTATAGCTGTGTGAGTTGTGCGCCCTCCTCCTACACTGCACTCTGAGGCGGCCCTGCCACTCTCCTCCAATCCAGCCTCATTCAATTCTCTCACAGCTTACAGCCAGGTCACAGCATGCATGTTGCATGTGACTGACAGTCTGCAGCCTGACCTGGCAGCACCAATCAGAGAGACCCAATACAGGAGACGGCCGCGGAATAGTCAGGCTAGCGTGCCATGCACCACGGTGGCAGACAGAGCCAGCCGGGTGCATGCAGTATGATGAATCCAGGGCCGCCATCAGAAATTTCTAGGCCCCGTACTTAGCAAACCTACATGACCCCACCCCTAAACTCAATCTGCTGGGGAAAAAAAAGCTTTTTGAACAGAAAAATAGCAGTGTTTCCCACAGAATGCACCACCTAACAAAACTAGGCAGAGTACCCCCTTAAATGCCCAGTATACCCTGGTAGTCCAGTGGTCCCCCCTCCTCCCTTACAGTATTTCTTGGCGGTCTAATGGTTATCTAATCCCCTTATAACTTTCCCTGCTAGTGTTGTGTTTCCTCCCAACCCCCTAACAATATTCCCTGGTGGTCTAGTGGTACACCCATACATAGCTCTTCCTGGTGGTTCCCCAAAATTCCTTATAGTATTCCCTGGTGGTGGTCTTATGTCCCCCCTTACCCACTTAGCTTTCCTTTTCCTGGTGGTCTAGTGGTACCTCAGTAGATGCAGAGCTACATGCTGTCCTCACTGTAAGTGGTCACTTTATACTTAACACTATAACACTATTGATAAGATAAAAATGTAAATAATATGTCATCAGCTAGATAAAACCAGGATGCACATATTCCTTCACCCCCCACTTTCCAGCTGTGATAATAGCTGGACTTTTAATTGGATTCCACTAGGCTCCAGTAAAACACTAAACTTGGATAATGGGATCCTTCCTAGCCCTAAGGGCTAAGTACTGTACGTAAATGTTGGTAGGAGCAGGTGTGGTAGACTTTTGAATACAGCACATAAGCAGTCTATATCCCAGGTAAATGAGTAAGATCAAAGCCAGGATACAGGATATAGGCAGTCCAGTGGGCGAAAATGCCTTGTTGATGCTAGAGGTCAGAGGAGAATGGACCAACTGATTCAAGCTGATAGAAGAGCAACATTGACTGAAATAACCACTCGTTACAACCGAGGTATGCAGCAAAGCATTTGTGAAGCCACAACATGCACAACCTTGGAGCGGATGGGCTACAACAGCAGAAGACCCCACCGGGTACCACTTATCTCCACTACAAATAGGAAAAAGAGGCTACAATTTGCATGAGCTCACTAAAATTGGACAGTTGAAGACTGGAAAAATGTTGCCTGGTCTGATGAGTCTCGATAGAGTCAGAATTTGGCGTAAACAGAATGAGAACATGGATCCATCATGCCTTTGTAACGATCGGTGTTAGCACACAGAGAGAGTCTGATTATTGGTGATCTGCAGTATCACCAAGAATACAGATATATACCCGATCATTGATGATCTGCAGAATCACCAATAACACAAGCACAACCATCCTCTGGACACCTGATAAAGTGTAAGTTTTTGGTGCAACAGTATATGAGCTTGGACCACCCGAGGAGCAGGTGACCCTAGACCGTATAATGAGTATCTCCTAGACAGAGTTGGAGATAAACAGAGAGCTACTGATTCCCTGGACAGCTGGGAGTCAGACTCTACTGCAGTCAAAGGACTCCTATGAGATAGAGTCCCTGACTGGATGGCAGAGAGGTCCCACAGAGAGACAGGGAGTCCCTGCAGTTACTGGACACCCCACCGGGGGAATGTCGCAGGTAGAAGGGTCGGCCAGGCCGGGTCAGCAACACACGAGCAGATAAAGTACAGAGACAGAAGACTGATTCGGTAACCAGGGACAGGCAGGGTTGGCAACAGGAATCAGATACGCGAAGGTACCGAATCAGAGAGCAGGAGAAGAGTCAAGAGAGCTATAGGTCATAACAGATAACAAGCAGAGGCCTAGTCTAGAGTGTGAGGTACGTGATCTCAACACTCAGGAACTGATCTAAAGAATAACACAGCAATGACACAGTATCCCTAATCTTGGGTGTGAGGTCCGTGGTCTCAACACCCTGGAACTGGTCTAAAGTATAACACAGCAATGACACAGTATGCCTAATCTTGGGTGTGAGGTCCGTGGTCTCAACACCCTGGAACTGGTCTAAAGTATAACACAGCAATGACACAGTATCCCTAATCTTGGGTGTGAGGTCCGTAGTCTCAACACCCTGGAACTGGTCTAAAGTATAACACAGGCAATGACACAGTATCCCTAATCTTGGATGTGAGGTCCGTGGTCTCAACACCCTGGAACTCGTCTAACATATAACACAAGCGTAATCTGGCAAAGTGTGAATTCCCAGGTCCTCCTGGTTCTAACACACTGTGGGATCTGACTGGTCTGAGTGCTCACACGTAAGTATTCGCAACGGCAGACAACCAGCAACTGACAGGCAAGATGTATATATAGCAGAGTGCTCCTCAGTGCCGCCCAGTCCCATTCAACCAATCACCTACTGTGCTGGGATCAGCTGATCCCTTTCCTATTGGCATAAAGGGTCTGCCTGTTAGCGCGCGCGCAGCTCTCCATCTGTGTGCACTACTAGGCTCAGACAAACCAGACGCATGCTGCTGCGGAGAAACTGCCGGTCTGCAATCCATTACAGCCTTGTTACCACTGTGCAGGCTGGTGGTGTAATGGTGTGGGGGATGTTTTCTTGGCACACTTTAGGCCCCTTACTGCCAATTGGGCATCATTTCAATGCCAGAGGCTACCTGAGCATTGCTTCTGACCATGCCCATCCCTTCATGACCACCATGTACCCATCCTCTGATGGATACTTCCAGCAGGATAATGCACCATGTCACAAAGCTCGAATAATTTCAAATTGGTTTCTTGAACATGACAATGACTTCACTGTACTAAAATGGCCCCCACAGTCACCAGATCTCAACCCAATAGAGCATATTTGGGATGTGATAGAACTGAAGCTTTGTGCCCTAGATGTGCATCCCACAAATCTCCATCAACTGCAAGATGCTATCCTATCAATATGGGCCAACAATTCTAAATAATGTTTTCAGCATCTTGTTGAATCAATGCCACGTGGAATTAAGGCAATTCTGAAGGCGAAAGGTGGTCAAACACCGTATTAGTATGGTGTTCCTAATAATCCTTTAGGTGAGTGTATATGTAATTAATCCATTAGCTCTACCTGGTTCATGACCTGATTTTGCACCCTCCAAATAATCGTTTGCCTGAAGAAGCGGGACTGTTACCCGTGAAACGCGTTGCACTTTTGGAGTTACTAATAAATGTTACTTTAGACTGTAAGTAACCTGTCCATTGTCCGGCCATTTTTTTTCAGAAGGGAGGTGAGTCCACCCACTTCCCCCTTTTTAACAATTTTAACTAATTTTATTCTGCTTGGCGCCTCTGTTATCATATTTCAATATCATCTAGTCCACCCTTGGTGGAGGGGTGTATCCCCATTTTCTCCTATCTACAGAGAGCGACTTTTTAACCTGAGCGGGGTCAGGTTACAATTCTCCCCGCCGGCCTTTCCAGTGGTTGCCTTTGTGGCGACCCACCCTTGTGAGTATAATCATCTCATTTATTCACAACAGACCTCTCCATATTAACATACTGCACCATATTGGGCTCTCGGTTTCTCCCCCATTTTCAAGATGTAATTAATCCAGTCTACATTTTTCTTTATAGTGACCCATGGGGCAGAGAAGGATTCACACCTAGAGGCCACTTGGTCCCTAGCCTTAAACTCATCAGGGACCCCTCTTGGAACCCCAATAGCATCAATGTATACATGCGGATCCAAACTCCCTTTAATCCCCCTTTTCTCCCTATTTTCCTTGAAGCCCTCCTGGTGGGTCATATCAGGCATATCACTAAAGATGTGAAGTAGCATGAGAATTTTAGTAAGTGCACACTCACCTGACCATACCTTGGGCAGCATTGGTCTCAGCTTCATGTCTCCACAGTTCCAATAGGTGTCTCCTATGAACTGGGTTTGGTTGTACAATTTCTCTGTGGGGACATGGCTCTAATTTGCACAGTATCCACTAGAGAAATTACCCACTTTCACTCCTTGTTTACTGTGACTGGCATAGCAAGTGTAATTACGTTTGTATAAAGTGACTGGCAAATCAAGTTTAGTTACCTGGGTAAGAATTGGGTATTCTTCCTTGCATTTCTCACATTTGGGATCTGTTGTATTCATACCTGTATAAAGGCTAAAGAAACATTCCTCTCCACCGTCTGTGAGATAAAGAGGGACAGTTCCTAGGTGAGGTCTAGCACACCCACAAACATAACAATCAGACATATTGTGCTTATGTGCTGTGTACGTCATCCATTCTAACCACAAATTTGTGTGTGAGAAGCCTGTTTCAATGGCTAAAGTATCCCCAAAGGTGGGATCAGCAATTGCTGCTAATCCTTTAATTTTATCATGTTTTATCAAGGTGTTACCTCCACTCGGGATGCTCATATTTTGCCTGTATTCAGGATTGTTGAACATATCCTTGATAGAGAAGGTTCTGAGCTATGAGGCGTAACCCCCCCCCCCCCCCCCAATACAGATCAAATATGTAGGTCCCCTCATCGTTGGGACTAGGATTCTCGATATTCAGAACATATTTACCTGCTCCTTTGCAAATCCGTTTCATTCTAGAGATTAAAGATTTACCATTGTCTTTCCTAGTCAAGGCACTTTCTGGTTTATATCCCCAGCTATCTCCAGTGCTCCATCCCACAGCCCCCCAATATTCACATGCACTGCCCCAATAATTATCCACCACACATATGTAACCTTTTCCATAGCAACTTTGGAACTCTTGTCCAAGGGAAGAGGGGCATTTTAAAATTTGCCATGCTTGAAAAGTATATGTAGCCACATGGGTGTTGGATGAATTAAACCAGAAAGTCATGCCCTTGTAATTATTGGCTTCAGTAATGTCTACTTGTCCCTGTGTGCTTTTGGCAGTCAATCATCTTTTGTAAATTATCTTACATGCGGGTGTACCTGTACAGAGCCGCCACTACCATTCAGGCAAACTAGGCATTTGCCCCAGGGCCCCCAACACTTCAAAGGCCCCCTGCTGACAGAGTTGTTTTCCCCACTGCTGTTTGTTTGTTTTTACTAAAGAGGCCTGAAAGTTCAAGCTGCCCCGCCTACCAGCACACTTCAGGAAGTTCCGCTGCCCACCCCCAGGCATTCAGCAGTCAGCAGCTGCTGATCTGTGAGGTATAGTGATACTAGAGTGTGTGTGTGTACAAGCAGGGGGGCAGTAAAGCAGAAGCAGCCCAGAGCATGGACACATCTAAGTGAGTCTGTGTTACTCACTGCACTGGGAGAGAGGGGTTGAGGGAGGGAGCCATGCTGTGTCTGTGTGTGCTGCTGACAAGGCTAGTGTTGGGCGAACACCTAGATGTTCGGGTTCGCGAACGTTCGCCGAACATCGCCGCGATGTTCGGGTGTTCGCGCCGAACTCCGAACATAATGGAAGTCAATGGGGACCCGAACTTTCGTGCTTTGTAAAGCTTCCTTACATGCTACATACCCCAAATTTGCAGGGTATGTGCACCTTGGGAGTGGGTACAAGAGGAAAAAAAATATTTGAAAAAGAGCTTATAGTTTTTGAGAAAATTGATTGTAAAGTTTCAAAGGAAAAACTGTCTTTTAAATGTGGAAAATGTCATGTTTCTTTGCACAGGTAACATGCTTTTTGTCGCCATGCAGTCATAAATGTAATACAGAGAAGATGTTCCAGGAAAAGGGACCGGTAACGCTAACCCAGCACCAGCAGCAGCACACGTGATGGAACAGGAGGAGGAGGCGCAGGAGGAGAAGGCCACGCTTTTTGAGACACAACATCCCAGGCCTTGCATGAGGACAAATAGCGTGCGGATATAGCAATGCTTTTTGCCGCCATGCAGTCATAAATGTAATAAAGATGAGAGGTTCAATAAACAGGGACCGGAAACGCGAACCCAGCAGCAGCAGCACACGTGAGGGAACAGGAGGAGCCGCAGGAGGAGAAGGCCACGCTTTTTGAGACACAACATCCCAGGCCTTGCATGAGGACAAATAGCGTGCGGATATAGCAATGCTTTTTGCCGCCATGCAGTCATAAATGTAATAAAGATGAGAGGTTCAATAAACAGGGACCGGAAACGCTAACCCAGCAGCAGCAGCAGCAGCACACGTGATGGAACAGGAGGAGGCGCAGGAGGAGAATGCCACGCTTTTTGAGACACAGCATCCCTGGCCTTGCATGAGGACAAATAGCGTGCGGATATAGCAATGCTTTTTGCCGCCATGCAGTCATAAATGTAATAAAGATGAGAGGTTCAATAAACAGGGACCGGAAACGCTAACCCAGCTGTTCTGTGGGCTGGGGAGACCTATACACCTGGCTGCATATACTGGGGAGACCTATACACCTGGCTACATATACTGGGGGCACTTATAGACCTAGCTACATATACTGGGGGCACCTATAAACCTGGCTATACTGGGGACACCTATACACCTGGCTGCATATACTGGGGAGACCTATACATCTGGCTACATATACTGGGGGCACTTACAGACCTGGCTATACTGGGGAGACCTATACACCTGGCTGCATATACTGGGGAGACCTATACACCTGGCTGCATATACTGGGGGCACTTATACACCTGACTACATATACTGGGGGCACTTATAGACCTAGCTACATATACTGGGGGCACCTATAAACCTGGCTATACTGGGGACACCTATACACCTGGCTGCATATACTGGGGAGACCTATACACCTGGCTATACTGGGGAGACCTATACACCTGGCTATACTGGGGAGACCTATACATCTGACTGCATATACTGGGGGCACCTATACACCTGGCTGCATATACTGGGGGCACCTAAAGACCTGGCTATCTATACAGGAGACACCTATAGACCTGGCTATCTTAACTGGGGACATCTATAGACCTGGATATCTTAAATGGGGACATCTATAGACCTGGTTATCTATTCTGGGGACACCTGTAGATTAGGCTACTTATACTGGGGACACCTATAGACCTGGATACCTGCACTGGGAAAACCTATAGACCTGGATACTTCCACTGGGGATACCTTTTGACCTAGTTACCTATACTGGGGGCACCTATTTTGGGGGAACTGCTGCCAGATTAACTATTTTTGGGGAACTGCTGCTGCCAGATTAAGTGTATTTTGAGAAACAGCTGCCAGATTATGTGTATTTTTGGGGAACCGCTGCCAGATTGTGTATAATGGGGGAACTGCTGCTTCCAGATTCTGTGTATTTTGGGGGAACCACTGCTGCTCCATGTATTTTTGGTGATCCGCTGCCAAATTATGTGTATTTGGGGGAACCGCTGCTGCCAGATAACGTCTATTTTGGGGGAACGACTGCCATATTATCTGTATTTTGGAGGAACCTCTGCCAAATTGCATTGATTTTTGGTGAAATGCTGTCAGATTACATGTATTTGGGGGGGAAACACTATGGCAGAGTTCACACTTCCCCGGCAGACCTTTTACACCACTGCTAAGGTCATGTATAGTTTGCCCCACCCATGACCACGCCCACATTCTGTTGCGTGACCACACCCATTTTTTTGGCGCGCCGCGCAGGGATTTTTGTCAGTGTACAATATCTCAATATAACATATTTACTGTTGTCAATAAATGATTATATCTTAGTCTGTAAAAATATAACGTGAAAGGTGGGAAACACTGGTATGGGGGCCCCATAATCTCCTATTGCCCGGGGGCCCCATGAGTTGTCAGTCCGCCCCTGGTCTACATATCCTTCTCACTTCAGTTGTCTTGTAAAATTCCTAAGCGTTGGCAGTTAAGAGACGAATTTCATGTTACATACTTTTAATCAACAAAATTGTAATATGCAAATTAGAGGAGTCTGAGTGGAGGAGTCGGAGTCGGTGGAATCCTAAACTGAGGAGTCGGAGTCGGTGGATTTTTGGACCAACTCCACAGCCCTGCTACAATCAACAGCATCCTGTCTAACCTTTTTGGACAGGGTAACCCCATCATGCATTCAGAACACACACGCACACACAAATACCAGAATGTAACAGTCACTATGAAATAAATGAGGCTATCCTTCTGATCCTCTGCCTCTAATACTTTAAGGCAGGGAACATACTTGACTGTTTTCATACGCGTTTTCTGCACAGAAGAACTGAAAACTCATGTTAATCAAGGGGCTAGTTCACACTTAATGTGTTTTTCTTGCACAGAAAAAAAAACTGACATTCTGCATGATAATTCTGCTCATTTTGTCAGTTTTCTGTATCAATTACATTAACTGTTGTGAAAAAAGCACACATTTTTCTGCATAGAAACACACTTGGTGTGCAGAAAATGTGCGCAGAAAAAGCTGAGTTGAAAACTGAAAAACAAGTGTGATCCCTGCCTTAGCCATAGACCCTGAACAAGCAAGCAGATAAAATATCTATGACACATCTGACAAGATTAGCTGCATGCATGTTTCAGGTGTGTGATTTAGACCCTAGTGGCCAGAAGGATCAGCAGGATTTCCATGCAACCAGTATTGTTTAAAAGGAAATAAATATGGCAGCCACCACTCTCATATGAATGAAAGCAATGAAACATTTGCAGTGACAATTATAACATAATAAAAGGCTGACAACCTATTAAATATCAGTAGATAGGTACTGAGCTAGAAATATAATGCATTTTAACAACTGAGGTACACTGTACAAGAGAGAGGTTGTTAAATCTGGCCACAGGGATGCCAGCAGTGTAAGGGTTAAAGTGCAGAGAGTGTCATAAATAAAAGTAAGTAAACAGCACACTGAGATAAGGCTGAGGAATGTGTGAATGACAGAGAGCGGAATGGATGGGAGATTGTAACGATCGGTGTAACACAGAGAGGATCTGACTACCGGTGATCTGCAGAATCACCGAGAATACAGATATATGCCCGATTATTGATGATCTGCAGTATCACCGATAATCAGATATATCTCTAACCTCTGGACACCAGGCAATATGAATGTTATGTGCAACAGTAAAACTTTGAGGAGAGTACCCGTATAGAGGGTGCAAGGCAGTAAGGGGTACTGCCCAGAGAACAGGCTCCTTCCAAAGGCCTGAGGCTCCCCAAGGGGCGGAGTCAGACTGAGAGTGGGAAGGACCAGAGTGTGAGTGACACCAATGGAGGGATGTCACAAACAGACTGTGAACTATCTCTAGCTGGGGAGATAGTTCTCGAGGTCGGGCAGGCCAGGTCGTCATCACACAGACAGATAAAGTACAGAGACAGGAGACAGATGCGGAATCCTAAGACTAGCAGAGTTTGGCAACAGAGTATCAGATATAGCGAAGTACCTAATCAGAGATCAGAAGAGTGGTCAGGAAAGCAGAAGGTCATAACAAATAATCAACAATGCCTAGACTTGGGTGTGAACTCCTAGATCATCAACACCCCAGAACTGGTCTAGATGATAACACAGATGTTTAACAGGATTCCTAGACTAAGGTGTGAGCTCCTTGGTCATCAACACCTTGGAAACTAGTCTAGATGATAACTCAGACAATAACACAGATAATAACAGGAGGAGAAAAAGAAAATCGAGGCACTGTGATAGCAAAATGAGGTACCTTTAATCCACGGTGTGACAGACAGCGGGGTACACAGTGGGGGTGAGGGGATGCCTGACAGCTGTTTCGCTAAGAAAGCTTCTTCAGAGGCAAATATAAGGAACAAGGAAACCCAAGTGACAACTGGCTTTAAATAATTTCACTTGACGGTGGGCGGAGCCTAAATGCCGGCGGCGATTTGTGGGCGGTGTACCCTGCCGAAATGGCGGTGAGTGAAATTATTTAAAGCCAGTTGTCACTTGGGTTTCCTTGTTCCTTATATTTGCCTCTGAAGAAGCTTTCTTAGCGAAACAGCTGTCAGGGATCCCCTCACCCCCACTGTGTACCCCGATGTTCCGCATTCTTGTGCGAGTGGAACATCTGTAAGATCTGGAGACGAAATGGCAGTGGTACAAACATAACCCCTTCAGGCTTTCCCTCAGGGACATCCTGCTGGAAGGGACTTAAAGTCTCTGTCCAGTCTTTCCAAGTCTCTGTGGCTGCCAACACAACTTTCTGTGGGATAATAGTCCCTGGGTCTGAGGGCTGTGCTGTCTCCGGTTCAAAACATCTGGACATCCGCTTTAATGTTTTTACTACCCGGAGTGTACGTAATAATAAATCTAAATCTCGAGAAAAACAGTGACCACCGAGCCTGACGGGGGCTTAATCTTTTAGCCCCCTCAATGTATTCCAAATTTTTGTGATCAGTGTAAACTGTAATCGTATGTTCTGCTCCTTCTAACCAATGACGCCATTCTTCAAAGGCCAATTTAATGGCTAGGAGCTCTCTGTTGCCTATATCGTAGTTTTTCTCTGCTGGTGAAAACCTACGAGAGAAATAGGCACAGTGGCACACGGGTGTAATCTTCCCTGCAACCCGGAGCGCTGAGACAGCACAGCCCCTACCCCGACCTCCGAGGCGTCCACCTCCACAATAAAGGGATAGGAGGTGTCAACATGTCTCAGGATGGGTGCTGAGCAAAACAATTCTTTCAAAGTGGAGAAAGTAGCCAGGGCTTCGGGGGACCAGTGGTTGGTATCTGCCCCTTTCTTTGTGAGACTGGTGAGGGGTGCTATGACTGTGGAGTACCCCTTTATGAATCTTCTATAGTAATTGGCGAATCCTAAAAATCTCTGGAGAGATTTTAGTCCCACTGGCTGAGGCCATTCCTGGACAGCAGAGACCTTAACAGGATCCATAGAAAGGCCCGAGGTGGAAATTATGTACCCCAGAAAAGTGACGGATGTTGCCTCAAAAATGCATTTCTCCAATTTAGCGTAAAGCATGTTCTGTCTTAGCTTGCTCAGAACAAATTTGACATGAGCCCTGTGTTGGGTGAGGTTGTCTGAGAAAATAAGTATATCATCTAGGTATACCAGGACAAATTTACCCAACACTTCTCTGAATACTTCATTAAAAAGTTCCTGGAAAATGGCCGGGGCGTTACACAGGTGTGTTAAAGGCCGTTTTCCACTCATCGCCCTCTCTGATCCGCACCAGGTTGTATGCCCCTCGCAAGTCCAATTTCGAAAAAATCTTAGCGTAAGTGACCTGAGTGAATAAATCGTCTATCAAAGGCAATGGATAGCGATTTTTTACTGTGATCTTATTCAGACCTCGGTAATCAATGCATGGCCGAAGGCCTCCGTCTTTTTTCTTTACAAAAAAGAAGCCTGCTCCAGCAGGTGACCGGGAAGGGCGGATGAATCCTTTAGCTAAGTTTTCACGGATGTACTCCTGCATGGCCACTTTTTCTGGCCCAGATAAATTGTAGAGATGACCTCTAGGGGGCATACAACCAGATCTGAGATCGATGGGACAATCGAAAGGGCGGTGTGGAGGTAATTTAGCGGCAGCCTTGGGACAGAACACATCTGAAAACTCGGAATACTGTTCCGGAACTCCCTCTACATGAATCCTGGTCTGACCCAAGGTCACCTTCACTAAACAATGATGGAAACAATGGGCTGACCAGCTTGTTAGCTGACCAGTGGCCCAATTTATCTGAGGAGAGTGAAGGTGTAACCACGGCATGCCAAGGATGACTGTGGAGGTTGTCATGTGTAACACAAAAAACTGCAATTTCTCTCTGTGCAGCACCCCTATAGTGACCTCCACCTCTGGTGTTTGAGACAGAGGATGGTTACGTTGCAGGGGGGAATCATCCACTGCCGTAACCTGGATGGGTGGATTTACCGGGGTGAGCGGAATACCCAATTTCTTAGCAAATTCGTAATCCATAAAATTAGCCACTGAGCCCGAATCAATGAAGGCCTCAGAGACTTCCGATTTCTCTTCCCATGTAATCGTACAAGGAAGAAGCAACCGTTTACCCTCTAGGGGTAAGAGTCGTACGCCTAGGGTATTACCCCCAACTACTCCTAGGCAGTAGCGTTTCCCGACTTTTTAGGGCAATTCCGCACTCTATGACCCCCCTCTGCACAACAAAGACACAACTGCTCAGAAATCCTGCCTCTCCGCTCCACTCGAGACAATCTGGACCGACCAATCTGCATTGGCTCGGGTGGAGGTGAAACGGAAGGAGGTGAGGTCACAGGAGGCGCAGCGTAGGACACCATCTTAACATTGTTTCTACCCCGGGTCTGCCTTTGATAACGTAACCTGCGATCAATCCTAATGGCCGATGAAATGGCCTCATCGACGGTTCTAGGTTCAGGCTGACTTAACATTAGATCAGAAACCTCATCTGATAACCCTGATAAGAAACAGTCTAAAAGGGCATAGGTGTCCCACCTGGCTGAAACTGACCACCTCCTAAATTCTGCAGCATACTCCTCGACCGGACTCTTGCCTTGACGCAATAATTTGAGCTTCCGCTCAGAAGTCGAGGCAATGTCTGGATCGTCGTAAATTATTGCCATAGCTTTAAAAAATATTCATCTACCGAGGTTAAGGCTAAATCTCCAGCGGGTAGACTGTACGCCCAGGTCTGAGAATTGCCTGATAATAAAGTTTTAATAAATATAACCCTTTGGGCTATAGCTCCTGAAAAATTAGGTCTCAACTCAAAGTATGATAACACTCTACTCCTAAAATTTCGGAAGTCAGATCTGTGACCAGAAAATTTTTCAGGTACTGGCATACGGATGTCTGTGCTAGGAGGAGATCGCACTTCATCCACAGCCGTCTGGAGGGTTTGTATAGACCCGGACAAAGCGTTAATTAACGCCCGGTGACTACCCAGCACTTGGTTGATGTTATCCACCGAAGTGGTAAGTGCGTTTTTTTGCATTTGCATTTTTGGTCTGGCGTTCTGTAACGATCGGTGTAACACAGAGAGGATCTGACTACCGGTGATCTGCAGTATCACCGAGAATACAGATATATGCCCGATTATTGATGATCTGCAGTATCACCGATAATCAGATATATCTCTAACCTCTGGACACTAGGCAATATGAGTGCTATGTGCAACAGTAATACTTTGAGGAGAGCACCCGTATAGAGGGTGCAAGGCAGTAAGGGGTACTGCCCAGAGAACAGGCTCCTTCCAAAGGCCTGAGGCTCCCCAAGGGGCGGAGTCAGACTGAGAGTGGGAAGGACCAGAGTGTGAGTGACACCAATGGAGGGATGTCACAAACAGACTGTGAACTATCTCTAGCTGGGGAGATAGTTCTCGAGGTCGGGCAGGCCAGGTCGTCATCACACAGACAGATAAAGTACAGAGACAGGAGACAGATGCAGAATCCTAAGACTAGCAGAGTTTGGCAACAGAGTATCAGATATAGCAAAGTACCTAATCAGAGATCAGAAGAGTGGTCAGGAAAGCAGAAGGTCATAACAAATAATCAACAATGCCTAGACTTGGGTGTGAGCTCCTAGATCATCAACACCCCAGAACTGGTCTAGATGATAACACAGATGTTTAACAGGATTCCTAGACTAAGGTGTGAGCTCCTTGGTCATCAACACCTTGGAAACTAATCTAGATAATAACTCAGACAATAACACAGATAATAACAGGATTCCTAGACTAAGGTGTGAGCTCCTTGGTCATCAACACCTTGGAAACTGGCCTAGATAATAACACAGATACTGACAGAAGGTCTGAGTGCTACCACGTAGTGATCGCAACGCCAGACACCAGAGAAATGACCAGCACCCAGTATATATACCGCAGCGCTCTCCAGCGCCACCCCTAAGTGCTGGACCAATGAAAACTGCTGGAATTGTCAGCTGACCGGCTTGGTCAGCTGACACCCTTCTGACTGTCATAAAGGCTCTGCCTCTCCGCGCACGCGTCCTCCTGACTATCAGTCCCAGACACACCAGACATGTGTTGTAATGTTTCTGCTGTGTTGGATGCGGAACCAGCCGCCCCGCTGTCCAAGCATGCGGCGGTTCCTCCGCGTTCAGCAGTACTGTCAGAAATATGCCTATGCGTGCAAACTTCCGCGTCTGATGCGGAATCCGCCGCCTTGTTCATAAGGCATGCGGCGGTTTCATCGCGCTCCATCATGCCAGTGGATGCCGACCCGTTGGACGCGGAATCAGCCGCCTTGCTCTGAGTACCCGCGGCGGCTTTTCCGCGTTTTCTCACAGAGATCTTGTAACCTCCATTTGCGGCGGCACAGCAAGCACAGTTGCCCCAGTATAGGGAGTCTAGTTACCCCGGTACAGCTAGTATAGTGCCCAGTGTGCCCCAGTATAGCTGGTATGGTGCCCAGTGTGCCCCAGTATAGCTAGTATAGTGCCCCAGTATAGCTAGTATAGTGCCCCGTGTGCCCCAGTATAGCTAGTATAGTGCCCAGTGTGCCCCAGTATAGCTAGTATAGTGCCCCAGTATAGCTAGTATAGTGCCCCATGTGCTCCAGTATAGCTAGTATAGTGCCCAGTGTGCCCCAGTATAGCTAGTATAGTGCCCAGTGTGCCCCTGTATAGCTAGTATAGTGCCCCAGTATAGCTAGTATAGTGCCCCATGTGCCCCAGTATAGCTAGTATAGTGCCCAGTGTGCCCCAGTATAGCTAGTATAGTGCCCCATGTGCCCCAGTATAGCTAGTATAGTGCCCCAGGATAGCTAGTATAGTGCCCCATGTGCCCCAGTATAGCTAGTATAGTGCCCAGTGTGTCCCAGTATAGCTAGTATAGTGCCCCATGTGCCCCAGTATAGCTAGTATAGTGCCCCAGTATAGCTAGTATAGTGCCCAGTGTGCCCCAGTATAGCTAGTATAGTGCCCCAGTATAGCTAGTATAGTGCCCCATGTGCCAAAGTATAGCTAGTATAGTGCCCCATGTGCCCCAGTATAGCTAGTATAGTGCCCAGTGTGCCCCAGTATAGCTAGTATAGTGCCCCATGTGCCCCAGTATAGCTAGTATAGTGCCCAGTGTGCCCCAGTATAGCTAGTATAGTGCCCCAAGTGCCCCAGTATAGCTAGTATAGTGCCCCATGTGCCCCAGTATAGCTAGTATAGTGCCCAGTGTGCCCCAGTATAGCTAGTATAGTGCCCCAGTATAGCTAGAATAGTGCCCCATGTGCCCCAGTGTAGCGCCCCATGTGCCCCGGTATAGCTAGAATAGTGCCCCATGTGCCCCAGTGTAGCGCCCCATATGCCCCAGTATAGCGCCCCATGTGCCCCAGTGTAGGCCACCCTCCCCCCCGCGGCCGCCGCTCCTGTCACCTTATGAGCTGGCGGCCGCTTCTTGTCACAGATTCCCCGTAGCCGCTCTCCTCCGTGCAGCATCTTCTATTTACAGCAGCGCGTCGCACGGCTGCTGTAAGGAGGGAAGGAGGCGGGGCAGCGGTTCCCATGGTAATGGCGAACGCCGCTACAGGAAGCTGCTGCCCCGCCTCCTTCCCTCCTTACAGCAGCCGCACAGGAAGCGCTGCTGTAATAGGATGATACACAGAGGAGAGCGGCTACGGGGAATCTGTGCTCATAAGGTGACAGGAGCGGCGGCCAAGGGGGGGGGGGGGGAGGAGGGGCGAGAGGCCAGACCCACCGCGGCCCAGCTGGCAACTGCCCACGGACCGTCAGTGGGCCGCGGCCCGGTGGTTGGGGACCCCTGCCTTAGAGTCACCTTCAGTATCCCTTCTAACAGTCTGTATCAGATCACCCCTCTCTATTCTACCCACCTCCTCCTGAACACCATTGTGACATGGTGCATTATCCTGCTGGACGTAGCCATCAGAGGATGGGTACATGGTGGTCATGAAGGGATGGACATGGTCAGAAACAATGCTCAGGTAGCCTGTGGCATTTAAACAATGCCCAATTGGCACTAAGGGGCCTAAAGTGTGCCAAGAAAACATCCCCCACACCATTACACCACCACCAGCCTGCACAGTGGTAACAAGGCATGTTCTCATTCTGTTTACGTCAAATTCTGACTCTATCGAGACTCATCAGACCAGGCAACATTTTTCCAGTCTTCAACTGTCCAATTTTGGTGAGCTCGTGCATGTATGGATATTTTGAAACAGCAGACAATCTACAGTGCGATTGCCAACACACATACAAAAATACAGAACAAAAAATAAACTATCAAGCGTCACTTATTCTTCAGCCTGTATCAACATTAAAGTGGGATGCGAAAGTTTGGGCAACCTTGTTAATTGTCATGATTTTTCTGTATAAATCGTTGGTTGTTACGATAATAAATGTCAGTGAAATATAGCATATAGGAGACACCACCGTGATATTTGAGAAGTGAAATGAAGTTTGTTGGATTTACAAAAAGTGCGCAATAATTGTTTAAATAAAATTATGCAGGTGCATAAATTTGGGCACTGTTGTCATTTTTTGATTCTAAAACCTTTAGAACTAATTATTGGAACTCAAATTCGCTTGATAAGCTCAGTGACCCCTGACCTACATACACAGGTGAATCCAATTATGAGAAAGAGTATTTAAAGAGTAACTGTTAGGCAAAAAAAGCTAATTTAAATCTTTATTTTCCTGTGTTAAACAGTTTGGACGGTTGCCAAAAAGGCAATACTGAAGTTAAAAATCTATCTTACTTCTTCGTATGCTGATTAACAATCATCTTTTTCCCCAAGCTCCTAAGGAGGCCGCAGGCCACATAACAGATGTTGCAGAGCATGCTGGGAGGGTTTTTTTTCTCTCTACTGCCCTCCCTGTTCCTCCTCTTCATTTCCCTACCCCTCCCTAATTATTTACTGCAGCCTGATTGGCTGCTTCCTCTATCCCTCCTGGAGGACTTGTGCAGCCCGCACCCCCTGATGCTGTCCCTGTCAGCTCAACCCCCCCCCCGCTGACATAGCTGTATCGGTGCACCCCCCCCACCCCCCGCTGGCAGATCTGTCTTGCCCCCCCCCCCCCCCCTGGCATAGCGGCATCGCCACAAACCCCCCCGCTGGCAGATCTGTGTCGTAGCCACCACCCCCACCCACCCCCCCTCGCTGACATAGCTGTCATGTTGTCACCACAACCCCCCCCCGCTGACATGGCTGTCGAGTCGCCACCAACCCCCCCCCCCCCCCCCCGCTGACATAGCTGTATTGCACCCCCCCCCCCCCCGCTGATAGATCTGTCTTGCCACCACCCCCCCAAACCCCCCACCCGCTGACATAGCTGTCATGTCGCCACCACCTACCCTGCCCCCCCTCCGCTGACATAGCTGTCATGTCGCCACCACAAAATCACCCCCCCACTGACATAGCTGTCGTGTCGCCACCCCCCCCCGCTGACATAGCTGTCATTTCGTCACCACCCCCCCCCCCCACCCCCGCTGACATAGCTGTCATGTCACCAATATCCAACCCTGTTTCGTCTCACGGGAAGGGTTTTCGAACCCTCTAACTTCGCTCAACACCGTAGTGGGTAAAATGAATTGCAGCAACACATGAGGAAAAATTCAATAATAATATTTATTGAGCTACAATCCTGTTATAATAATTATCTAGGCTTGCAGAATCATAGTTTAAGGGTTAGTAATTATTAGTAAGCATGCAAAAACATTCCTTTACCAAGTGTAGCAATATCACCCAAGGAAGAGGGGACTCCGTCAATCCTCCATAGGGGAAACACCTGGCGACACAATCCATCACGTCTGTTGGTCTCAGCAAAAAGTCCCGGAGTCCAGGCGTTTTCCCAACCCAATTATACTCCTTAAACCATAACACACGCAAGCGCATATCGGTCGCTGTCGTAGGCGCGTGATCACAGTACAAATCTATGATATCCGCTTTTGCGCAATACAACACAGCCGAGTGTGTACACCTCGTGCTCACTGTATGTGAAAACAATGGCTTACTTAGTACGCCTGCGTATTTCATGCACCATTATCCCACGACTACCCGCTCAAACTGGCTGTAGCAGGATTCAGGAATGCATCAACATTCTTCACTGAACCCAAATAGCATCCAGGACATCTGGAATTTAACTCAGATAATACCCAGGTACTGAACTCCAGTATCCAGAAGCAAAGACATATGATAGTGAACACTAAACATACATACATACGACATTCATGTCACTTGTGTATCTCATTCAGCCCCTTGATTAGTGTTCACGAACCATATGTTGCAAACCCAACCTTGGGCAGACGGCACAAGCGATAGGCCACATACAATAATAAGAATTAGTACTTAATGTATAAGAGAGTTTAAGACCTTGGTTGCACCAGGAGAAAATCCTAAAAGGACATCTCACCAATGGTGCAACATGGCATCAACGATTGCCAAACCAATCTTAACCAGTTCATCAGAAACCGTAGTCGTAGAGATAAGATCCCATGCAAGGGTAGTGTTCAACAATTGAATGTGGCGATGAACCTCTTCGGAGCACCACAAAATACTATGCAATTTAGTTAACTGTGAGTCCCGATTAGGCGATGAAGGCACCAATAGGGACCAATGTTGTTGCGCAGCAGCCTGTAATTTGGTTAAATTGCAGGCAAAATAATATTTTTTTCATAAGGAGACGGAATCCCTCTTATCTTTACATAAAAGTTTTGTTATGCCAAGTTAGTATAAGGGCATTAAATAAACATCCAGCAAAAGCAATGTTATGTTTCCAATTACTTCCGTATTAGTAATTATGCAAATATGCTATGCAGCTATTTCAACTAACGGGATAGGACAATGGTAAAACTGTCCTTTTACAAGTAATTTACATATCTTTCCTTGCACAAAAGGAAAGATCGCGCATTCTGTTATTTCGATCCACATATGGATCACAAAATTCTACCTGCAAGTAATGTTGACCTCCAGAGGAACCCATCATTAAGGGTAGGAGAACATATTTGCATATAAAAAAGGTCTTGGAAACATTATATATATATTACCAACATTTCTACACACATGGGGCCTGATTCACAAAGTGGTGCAAAGTGTTTGCACGCGAGTGAAAACCCCTTTATCACGCCTAAACTCAGTTTAGGCATGATAAGAAGAAACTCGCGCGAATTTTCCGCGCGCAAAGTTTTGCGCGCGCAAGCGCGCAGGCGAGCGCGCAGCACCCGGCACTTCGCGCGAAGATCCCATTAAGCCCTATGGGACTGTTCGCGCGTACGCGCGGTAGCTTCGCGCGAGTTAGAGCACAAAGCGGTGATAACTTTGCTAGTGCAAACTGAGTTATCACCGCTTTGTGAATCGAGCCCATGGTGTCTTTACAGATCTGCTTAGTAGGTTCCAAATGAAGCCAATATAGCTGTGATAGATTGCGGAAAAGCCGCCGCGCGGACTGACAGCAAGGCGGCTGATTCCCGCGTCCAGCTCGGCGGTTTGCACGCAGCATCGTGCGTCTGATGTGGCTGGGTCTGTTAGTGCACACAGGTTGAGGAATATGCACGCGCGCGCTGAGAGGCAGAACCTTTATGGCAAACGAGGAGGGATCAGCTGACCAGGTTGGTCAGCTGATCGCAGAGCAACTTCAGACTAGTTCCAGGGTCTTGAGACCACGGACCTCACACCCAAGACTAGGGATACTGTGTTATCATTGTGTTATACTTCAGACTAGTTGTGGTGTGTTGAGACCACGGACCTCACACCCAAGACTAGGGATACTGTGTTATCATTGTGTTATACTTCAGACTAGTTCCAGGATGTTGAGACCACGGACCTCACACCCAAGACTAAGGATACTGTGTTATCATTGTGTTATACTTCACACTAGTTCCAGGGTGTTGAGACCACGGACCTCACATCCAAGACTAGGGACACTGTGTACCATCATATTATACTTCAGACTAGTTCCAGGGTGTAGAGACCACGGACCTCACACCCAAGACTAGGCATTGTTTGATATCTGTTATGACCTATTGCATTCCTGACTATCCCTCCGCTTTCTGATTCTGTACCTACGCATATCTGATTACCTGTTGCCAACCCTGCCTGCCCCTGGTTACCGAATCAGCCTTCTGTCTTTGTACTTTATCTGCCCGTGTGTTGCCGACCTGGCTTGCCCGACCTTGAGAGCTATCCCTCTCCATTGAGAGATTAGTCTCCAGACCTGTTTGTGACGCCAACCTTCCAGGTGTCACTCAGCCACAGGGCCATCCTGCTATTCAGCCTGGGGCTCCACCCCATTGGATGTCTCAGGCTGCTGAAAGGTCTTTGTACTTTCCAGAGGGAGGTATTTCCCATACTGCCAAGGACCACCTGCTCCTCGGGTGATCCCACTCAAAGTCATTACTGTTGCACCAAACACTCACACTACATAGGTGTCCAGAGGTTAGTTATACTTGTATTATTGGTGATTCTGCAGATAATCAATAATCAGGTATATATCTGTATTCTTGGTGATACTGCAGATCACCAATAATCAGATTCTCTCTGTGTGCTGACACCCATCGTTACAATAGCACTTTTATTAAAGAAAGTTCTTCACACATGTTCACTACCTGTCATCAGAGCAATTTGCATGTGGTCCTTATGTTGTACCTGATAAAATGATCTGAAAATATACAAATTGGACCATATTTGTATCAAAACAAACATAATGCAATATATCTGCAGTTAAGCAAACTGGATCCCAGATTGTAGGCATCCACCTGGCTTGCAAAGTTAAAGCTTCATTTATTTTATTACCAGCATTATGCAAGCAATTTGCTAAAGTCTCTATATCAAAACCATTAAGAGTCCCAGTTAGTGACCCATAATCTCCCAGTAAGGTATCATACCAAGTTCGTTTTATACGGCCCCTTGACAAATTTTAGATTGTGGGAATTGGAAAGTCACTTGTGCATGCACCACAGTCTTCTGGACATTTTGTCCAACGTTTTCAAAAGTAGATGAGAGTTTCTCTTGTGTCCAGAGTCAATGTTAGACATTAATGTTCACAAATTCTTGTAGGGGAATGGACACATTAAAAATATCAGTATTAAAAATAAATAAATAAATAAAAAAAAATATCAGTATTATTCTTACACATATTTAACCTCACTGAAGCTGCGGTTCCTGGTGACACAGGTAGATATTAGGACACCCCTCATCTCGATGCAGTGCAAAGAATGTTCCTACATCCTCAAGCTTCTTATCACCCAATTGAAGTACACATGGGTAATGTGATCTTTTAGTCTAGGCGCCTGCCACACAGTTCCAGGAAGAAATAAATTAGCAACTGTACAGCAGCCTCCAGTTAGGCTCTCCCGATTGGACTGGTCTTTGTGCGGTTTATCATCATCCATTGGGAAGCAGTTGAATTTATAGGCTCTAGCTTAGTACCCGGAGTTCAGGCTCCAACCCCCGAAGTGACCAAAAACACGATATCAAGGAGACCGAGCATATGACATGCTTGACATTGATCTAAAAGTACAAACAAGTATAAATCATTCTTGAAAGTAACATTTTTCTTGCGGGACATACTCCCACTGCTCTTTTCCAAACAAAATTATCAATAAAGTTTTACTTCCCTACAGCAACTACTTCAGCTTTATCTGGAGGATTAGTCCGTCCTTGAACCCAAATTTTGTATCCAACATTTACCACATTAGTGGAAACAAAACATTCATCACCCCTTACTGAAGGGCTTCCCTCTCTACAAATAAAGGAATTAGGATCCCTTTACACTTAATCAGCTGCTGTCAGCTGTAACCTGAAATAACAACTGATGTACAGTCCGGCGTCCGTGTTCGCCATGGCCTCTTTCACACTATACACTGAAAAATTAAAGCCGTTTCACAGTGCATTGCCATTGGGTATTTTTTTTTTTAATAAAAAACAACAACAACAAAACTGTATGCGTACGAATGCATACCAACTCATTAAGTGTAAAAGGGCCCTCAGGAGAACCTGGGCTATACGACTCTTTGGCCTGTGTATACACAGTGTCCTCCCCTAGAAACTTTGATCCATTCTAGCTCTTACCACCCGACCAGCTAGATTCTGGTATATATCTGTTATCTTCACAGTTTGTTTGTATCATTGTATCATTCTAAACTAGAATATGCATACATTCTAGCATCTTTAACAGAGGTATTCTTAAACCTATAATATACTCTATATCAGTAAGGTCTCAAACCAAACTTCATACAATTCATTAGAAACAACTCAATTCACACTTCATCATCAACACCTTCTGCTACTTCATGTCATTCAGCTAGTCAGTACAGCATTCAACCCTACAGAAACCAGGCATTTCTCTGCCAGACACACAAACCTCATTTAGTAACTAGTGACCTTAGCCCGTTTAAAAACAAGCTAGGCCTTTCACTGCGCATGCGTGCGTCTGCCGTGCGCGAGCACGCACCCGCCGTGCGCGTGTCCTACGCCACCACGCACACGCTCGCTGCTTCTGGCCCCATCCTCCATCAGCTCTCCTCAGTGTCTCTGCGTCCCTCCCTGCACATGCGCAGCGCAAAAAAAAAAAAAACAACAACACTGACACAGGAACATAACAGACGCAGAGACACAGGCATATTATATAAAGAGATTGTGTTTTTCAGTCTAACTATGCAATATGTTCATGCTACATTGCCATTTCACATACAATGTAATTTCTTTCAGACAGTCTCATCTAATCTAGCTTTTAGCTCAACAGGTAAAAAGTTTCACTCCTGCACAATTATAGCTAGAAAACAAGGGAACCAGGGGAAAAGTTGCTGGCACAGATATCACCCTGACATCAACAGAATAGTCACATTTAACCCTGTAACCAAAATATGAGCATTTGCCGGGGTTTTTAAATTCTAGCAAAACCCCAAATAATCATCCATATTCTTTGCCGGTCTATAATTTCCCAATCATCATTCAATTTATTTCAACACTGACTTCAGTAACAAGCTTAAATAAACAGTACACTCACAGTGCTGCATCCAACAAGAGACACACACACACAAGAAAGTTGCGTTATTATTTCTCATCTCTTTAACCTTTTATTTCATCAAATAAGATGCATATCCCATGAAATAAGAGTTAAAGGTCAATGTTTTTTTTACAGCATGTACTAATGCCTAATGATGTTGATCCAGGGATTTTATCTGATTGCCATCTGGAGTCAGGAAGGAATTTTTCCCTTTTGGGGCTAATTGGACCATGCCTTGTAAGGGTTTTTTCGCCTTCCTCTGGATCAACAGGGATATGTGAGGGAGCAGGCTGGTGTTGTACTTTGTACTGGTTGAACTCGACGGACGTATGTCTTTTTTCAACCAAAATAACTATGTAACTATGTACCCCTGAATTAAAAGTAATGCTTGCCAAGCGCCCCCAGCTGAGAAGAGCAGCATCTCAAACACTCACTGGCTCGCACACATTCCTTAGGAGCACTCAACACTCGTGCACAATTTTTTTTCAAACGTTCAACTATGCATTCAGGTAAACAAAACCAGACATATGAATACACAATTAATGTGGACTCACTATAACGGATTCACCATATAAAGCATTCACTAGAAACAACAAAGTTAACCCACCTGTCTTGTCCAGATTATATTACCATTTCAACTCTGCCAGTGCAGTCGGGTACTGTCACTTTAAGGAATTTGCTTTACAAGTTTAACCACAGCACTCCAAGTTTCTGTGGAGCATATACTCCGAAATTTATGCAACAAAGACACAGACTGTATTAAAAAAAAAACTTAGCAGTAAGAGCTGAGATTCACTTTCAGGTTACTCTGTACCTTGTTTTTCATCCCAGTGTTATCATCAAGAGTATGGGGTTTTCCTTAAAAGGGACAAAAACAGCAGTAATAACCTGAAGAAAGCTTCCTAGTCTTTTCAAATCCAACAAAATACATCTGTGCTAAAATCTTCCAAAAAACAAAACAAGCCAAACAAAAAAAAATAAAAAAATGATTTCACTAAACCTGATATACTTATATTAAACCCAGTTAAATGCACACTGTCCTATTTCTTGTGCAATGGTCAGTGGCAGAGTTTGGCTTCTTTTTATTTACAGAAGCTCCCTGCTCCACTGATAACAATCCAAAATGTGTCATCACAGGAGCTTTTTCCCCAGCTACTTCCTCCAGTACATTTATTATTCCTGCTGCAGATTCTGTTACATGTTGGTATTTATCCTGCAGCTGCCTATGATGACACTTGTGCAACTATCACTCTGCCATCCTGCTCTACTTCCTTTTTCCAATAGGAATACCCTCAAGTAATGTAACAACATTGAGGGATTCTGATTCTTTTAACTTACACAATCTTTGTTGAAACTTTCTGTAAGCTGTCAACAACATCCCACTACGTCGCCCGAGAGCTACATCATCACCTGCTTTAACAGGGATTCCCTCTAGAGTTTTATCTACATCTAGAGGAAACAACAACATCACCCGCTTTAACAGGGATCCCCCTCTAAAGTTTCATCTACATCTAGAGAGAGCAACACCATCACCCGCTTTAACGAGGACCCCTTTAAGTACATTAAACAACATTAGGGGTTCTGCCCTAAGGCATTTGCATCACCTGACTTAACCGGGACCTCCTCTAGAGTTTTCACTACATCTAGTGGTTCAGAATCTCCTAATTTACTCTCCCATGACTCTGCAAGCCCACAGCACAAATTTGCTTCTGCCAAAATATTGTAGGGGCTCTCGTTCCAGCCGGGAACCCCTACTTCTTCTTTGGTTTTTTTGATCCTTTCTTTTAAACATCTTAAAACACTAAATTTTGAAATTAAAACAGACTGTGGTATCACAAAATATACTACTCAGTAATAAATATCAACACTCTTCTATCACCTCAGGCAAATCTCGTGAGGGTTAGCTCACAAGGCCTTGTGTTACACGCTAACTGTAGACCAGGGTTCCCGGGCCATTAACCAAGTGCCCACACCAATGAACATGCTCAGCCTACCCCGGGACAGACCTGAATCTACCTATTAAAAAAATACTACAATCCTGTTATAATAATTATCTAGGCTTGCAGAATCATAGTTTAAGGGTTAGTAATTATTAGTAAGCATGCAAAAACATTTCTTTACCAAGTGTAGCAATATCACCCAAGGAAGAGGGGACTCCGTCAATCCTCCGCAGGGGAAAACACCTGGCGACTAGTGTTGGGCGAACAGTGTTCGCCACTGTTCGGGTTCTGCAGAACATCACCCTGTTCGGGTGATGTTCGAGTTCGGCCGAACACCTGACGGTGCTCGGCCAAACCGTTCACCACATGGCCGAACTAAGAGCGCATGGCCGAACGTTCCCCGAACGTTCGGCTAGCGCTGTGATTGGCCGAACGGGTCACGTGGTTCGGGCCCGAACGCGCTCTGATTGGCCGAACGGTCACGTGGTTCGGGTAAATAAATACCCGAACCACGTCATATCTCCGCCATTTGTCTGTGGGTTTAGCTTTGGGTAGGCAGGCAGGGTAGTTCGCTCTCCAGCCACGCTAGCCAGGGTCCCCCCCAGTCATTGTGTGTCGCTGCTGGGAACAGTAGTACACCGCTCGCTCAGCCACACTATATATAGCATTGTTTACTGCCACTGTGTACCTCGCTCAGCCACGCTATATATAGCATTGTGTTTTCTGACACTCTGTGTACACGGCTTAGCCTGGCTATATAGCATTGTGTGTACTGCCACTGTGCACCTCGCTCAGCCACGCTATATATAGCATTGTGTTTACTGCCACTCTGTGTACACCGCTCAGCCAGACTATATACCATTGTTTACTGACACTCTGTGTACACCGCTCAGCCAGACTATATAGCATTGTGTGTACTGCCACTGTGTACCTCGCTCAGCCACGCTGTATATAGCATTGTTTACTGACACTCTGTGTACACGGCTCAGCCAGACTATATAGCATTGTGTGTACTGCCACTCTGTGTACACGGCTCAGCCAGACTATATAGCATTGTGTGTACTGCCACTCTGTGTACACCGCTCAGCCAGACTATATAGCATTGTGTGTACTGCCACTCTGTGTACACGGCTCAGCCAGACTATATAGCATTGTGTGTACTGCCACTCTGTGTACACCGCTCAGCCAGACTATATAGCATTGCGTACTCTGCCAGTCAGTGTGTATATTGCTGGGATCAGTAATACTCCACTCACCGCCAACCACTATATGAGCTCACCATGAGTTCCTCAGAGACCTCCGCTGTGAGCAGCACTCCCAACAACAGCAACAGCCAACGCCCCACGCAAGCTATAACATCCACCCGAGCAGCCAGTGGTCAGCAGCAGCCCTCTCCGGAGGAGAATGTTGTGTCCATCGGTCCGTCGCCAGAACGATTAATGAGGGCTGCCATTGAGGAGATGATGGGGCCTGATGTGGAGGAGGAGGTCTGGCTCAGGCCAGCATCCCAAGTTAATGTTGAGGACGATGAGGGGTCTGTGTCTGGGGATGTTGGGGTGGCAGAGGTGGTGGGTGGGTCAGACTCAGGAGAAGAGTTGTATGATGAGGATGATGATCGGGACCATCTGTATGTGCCTCAGAGTCCGACCCCGGAAAACATGTTGTATCGTGTGTTTAGGTACTAAAATCTGCGTTCCCACTTCCCAGTACTGCCCGCAGTGCCCGGTTCCACGGATCCATATAATTTTTTGGGCAGCACTATCAAACTGTGGTACTATGAGTGAGTTGCCATGGTCCTTCTGTGCTGCCTGTCACACTCACCGTCTGTCTGCAGATGGATTGTTCAACACAGCTACGCCATCTGACATGTAGTCCTGGACCTTGACCATCTTCTCCAGGCGATTGGTGTTGGAGGACGTGGAACTGCCCGATTGCTGTTCTGTGGGCTGCTGCATGGGTGTCAGAAAATGTTCCCACTCCAAGGACACTGCCAATACCATTCCCTTTTCGGCACTAGCAGCAGCTTGTGTTCTTTGCTGCCCTCCTGGTCCTCCTGGGTTTGCTGAAGTCAGTCTGTCGGCGTACAACTGGCTAGAGAAGGAGGAGGATGTCAATCTCCTCTCTAAAGTCTCCATCCTCAAGGGCCTGCTGGAATTGTTCCATTTTTGACCTGTCTGACACTTTCTTCAATCAGTTTTTTAACATTGTGTTTGTATAAACTGGGTATAAACCCAGTAATTGGTGTTGTCCAGATTCCAGAATAATGAATAATAATGAATAGTGAATAATGCACAGGCCGCGTTCAATGCAGTCTAGCATGAATTGAGCCATGTGTGCCAGAGAGTCCTGCCAGACTCCTCTGTCTTCATGTTCTTGTAAGCGTTGTGATTGTTGTGATGCACCATATTCATCACCAGCATCACTTTCTTCCTCTTCTGCTGTCCTTTCCCGCTAAATTGTGGAAGTCCAACGTGCACCGCTCTGTCCCTCGGCAGTGGGGGCATCCAATTCCTGCTCCAACTCCAGCTGTTCCTCGTCCTGTTCTTTGTCATAGCTGGGACCAGCGTTTCCTGAGGCAGGTTGCCTGATGTTGGTATCATCACGCTGATCGTTTTCATCTTCAGAATCCCCCACTTGCATCATGCCAGCGGTTTCCATCTTCAACATTGATTTCTTCAGTAAACACAGCAGTGGTATTGTAATGCTGACTGTAGAGTTGTCACTGCTCAGTCACAAGCAACGTGGATTGCTCAAAATTTTGGAGAACTTGGCAGAGATCCAACATGGTGGCCCAATCAGATCCACAGAAGCTTGGTAGCTACTAGCTGCTGGAATGCGCCTCGGCACTGCGCAAAAGCGTGCTAGCATGTGCAGTGTAGAATTCCAGCGCGTAGGCAGGGACATCACCCAGCGAGCGATGGTGCGCTAGATTGAAGCGCTCCTGCACCTCTTGGTGAGTCCTTCAGAAGCAGTACTGGACTTTTAACAATGTTTTTTTTTTTTCCTTCAACAGAAGATCTGCCACGTTGGAGTGAGGAGGACGCCGCCGACCCCGACACCAAGCTGAACCCCGGCGAACTCCAAGCAGAGGATCTTCAGGAACCCTCTCAGCTTTGAGCAAGCTGAGGAGGATCAGCAGTCCCGACGAGACCTCTCCTCATATGCGACTGAGTGCAGTGGAGCTCCCCAGAACAACCTCTCAGTTGTCACTTTGTCACTGGTCACTTTGTCACTTTGTCACTTTGTCAGTTGTCACTTTGTCACTTCTCACTTTGTCACTTGTCACTTTGTCATTTTGTCACTTGTCACTTTGTCACTTGTCACTTCTCACTTTGTCACTTGTCACTTTGTCATTTTGTCACTTGTCACTTTGTCACTTGTCACTTTGTCATTTTGTCACTTTGTCATTTTGTCACTTTGTCACTGGTCACTTTGTCACTTGTCACTTGGTCACTTGTCCAGATGATCTCGGTACACCTCCTGAGATTCAAATTCCTGCACACATTGCTCTGGGATTTGGGTGTGATAAATGATGCATCTAACTGGCCACCGGAGGCAATTAAGGCCTTCAAAACATTGAAAGCAGCTTTCTGTTCCGCCCCCATTTTGCGTCATGTTGAGTTGTTGACGTCATGTTCATTCTCGGCCTCGCCTTGCATTTCAGTGCGAGGTGCATTTTCCACAGAAAAAGGTTGTGAATCCGGGCACAACATTTGTGGCTGTTCCATTGACCTTTCACAGGTAGAAGATTGTGGGGGTGGGAATAGCTCCTCCGAATAGCCCATTGTGTCCTGAAAACTACTCATTGCATTGCTTTGCGCACACATTTTTTTGTCCTCATGCAAGGCCTGAGTTGCACCTGAAAGCGTGGCCTTCTCCTCCTGCGCCTCCTCCTGTTCCATCACGTCTGCTGCTGCTGGGTTAGCGTTGACGCCCGGTCCCTGTTTATTGAACCTCTTATCTTTATTACATTTATGACTGCATGGCGGTAAAAAGCATGCTATCCGCACGCTTCTTGTCCTCATGCAAGGCCTGGGTTGTTGTGTCTCAAAAAGCATGGCCTTCTCCTCCTGCACCTGCTCCTGTTCCATCACGTGTGCTGCTGCTGCTGGGTTAGCGTTACCGGTCCCTTTTCCTGGAACCTCTTCTCTGTATTACATTTATGACTGCATGGCGACAAAAAGCATGTTACCTGTGCAAAGAAACATGACATTTTCCACATTTAAAAGACAGTTTTTCCTTTGAAACTTTACAATCAATTTTCTCAAAAACTATAAGCTCTTTTTCAAATATTTTTTTTCCTCTTGTACCCACTCCCAAGGTGCACATACCCTGCTAATTTGGGGTATGTAGCATGTAAGGAAGCTTTACAAAGCACGAAAGTTCGAGTCCCCATTGACTTCCATTATGTTCGGAGTTCGGCGCGAACACCCGAACATCGCGGCGATGTTTGGCGAACGTTCGCGAACCCGAACATCTAGGTGTTCGCCCAACACTACTGGCGACACAATCCATCACGTCTGTTGGTCTCAGCAAAAAGTCCCGGAGTCCAGGTGTTTTTCCAACCCAATTATACTCCCTAAACCATAACACACGCAAGCGCATATTCGGTTGCTGTCGTAGACGCGTGATCACAGTACAAATCTATGATATCCGCTTTTGTGCAATACAACACAGCCGAGTGTGTACACCTCGTGCTCACTGTATATGAAAACAATGGCTTACTTACTACGCCTGCGTATCTCATGCACCATTATCCCATGGCTACCCGCTCAAACTGGCTGTAGCAGGATTCAGGAATGCATCAACATTCTTCACTGAACCAAAATAGCATCCAGGACATCTGGAATTGAACTCAGATAATACCCAGGTACTGAACTCCAGTATCCAGAAGCAAAGACATATGAGAGTGAACACTAAACATACATACATATGACATTCATGTCACTTGTGTATCTCAACCCCCCCGCTGACATAGCTGTCATGTTGCCAATACCCCCCCCCCCCCCCGCTGACATAGCTGTCAGGTCGCACACCATCCCCTCCCCCCCACTGACATAGCTGCATCGCCAACCCCCCCCCCCCCTGACAGATCTGTCTCGCTGCCACCCACAACCCCCATCCCCCCACCCCCACTGACATAGCTGTCATGTCGCCAGCACAAAACAACCCCCTACGCTGACAAAGCTGTCATGTCGCCACCACAACACAACCCCCCACGCTGCGCTGACATAGCTGTCATGTTGCCACCACAACTCCCCCCCCCCCCCCGCTGAGATAGCTGTCATGTCGCTACCCCCTCCTTGACAGAGCTGTCACGCCGCAGCCACCCCTGGAGGGAGTGTCTGAGGGAGTTGGGAGGGCTAATGAATGCTTAATCAGGAAGCAGGGTAAGGGAGGATATTACATCACGACCGGCTTCAGACACAGACAATCAAAGATGGAACCTGCCAGGGACTGTCAGGAGCATAAATCTCTGCAAATAATATATAAAAAATCTCTAAAATCCAAACATGGACAGTGCAAAGCATATGTAATGTAAGTACAGCCAATATTTAGCTACTGATATGTGTTTTTTTTCTTTGAGACCCTATACCTAACAGCTCCTCTTTAAGGGTGTCAATTGTAAGTTTCCCTTCTCTTTTAATTGTCTCTGAAGAGTAGCAACATGGGGGTCTCAAAACAACTCTCAAATTACCTGAAGACAAAGATTGTTCACCATCATGGTTTAGGGGAAGGATACAGAAATCTGTCTCAGAGATTTCAGCTATCTTTTTCCACAGTTAGTAACATATTGAGGAAATGGAAGACCACAGGCTCAGTTCAAGTTAAGGCTCGAAGTGGCAGACCAAGAAGAATCTCGGATAAACAGAAGCGACGAATAGTAAAAACAATCAGAGTCAACCCACAGACCAGCACCAAAGACCTACAACATCATCTTGCTGCAGATGGAGTCACTGTGCATCGTTAAACTATTCTGCAAACTTTACACAAGGAGATGCTGTATGCGAGAATGATGCAGAGAAAGCCTTTTCTCCACCAACAGCACAAACAGAGCCGCTTGAGGTATGCTAAAGCACATTCGGACAAGCCAGCTTCATTTTGGAATAAGGTGCTGTGGACTGATGAAACTAAAAATAAATTATTTGGGCATAACAAGGGGCGTTATGCATGGAGGAAAAACAACACAGCAATCCAATAAAAACACCTGCTACCCTACAGTAAAATATGGTGATGGTTCCATCATGCTGTGAGGCTGTGTGGCCAGTGCTGGGACTGCGAATCTTGTCAAAGCTGAGGGACGCATGGATTCCACCCAGTATCAGCACATTCTGGAGACCAATGTCCAGGAATCAGTGAAAAAGCTGAAGCTGTGCCTGGGCTGGAACTTTCAACAAGTCAACGACCCTAAACACTGCTCAAATCCACTAAGGCATTCATGCAGAGGAACATGTACAACATTCTGGAATGGCCATCTCAATCTCCAGACCTGAATATAATTGAAAATCCATGGTGTGAGTTAAAGAGAGCTGTCTATGCTTGGAAGCCATCAAACCTGAATGAACTAGAGATGTTTTGTAAAGAGGAATGGTTCAAAATACCTTCAACCAGAACTCAGACTCTCATTGGAGCCTTCAGGAAATGTTTAGAGGCTGTAATTTCTGCAAAAGGAGGATCTACTAAATATTGATTTCATTAATTTTTTGTGGTGCCCAAATTTATGCACCTGCCTGTAACGATTGTGGAACTTTCTCCGTGATCAGCGCACAACGCGTGCGCTGATACGGCGGAAATCCTCCACAAGCATATAATTGCAGGAACCCAGCAAAAGGTGCTACGCACCCATAGAGGGAAGTTCCTGTCGGCAGATGGTGCTGAGGAGTGCAGAGGAACCAATCCTCTGTACCTCCACAAATGCCAGACAGGAATTGTACGAAGCACAGAACGCAATCGCAAGAGAAGCGATTGCGAATGAGAACGAGCAAAGGGACAGGTTGTATGTGTGTGCGCCAATCCAGTCGCCACCTCGCGACAGCGCACACACAACAGCAGATACGAAACAGAAACGCAACCGCAAGAAAGGTGATTGCCAAAAGTGACACAAGGCAGTTTAGAACAGAATACGAGGATAGCAAAGGCACAGCAAATCATACAATGAGGAGATACGGAAAATAACAAACGCTAACTGAACGCGAACACCGCACTCATTCGCAACAGTGCACGCGTTCATGCGCGGTCTCCACATGATAAGCACAATAGAGACAAGCACGCCTAGCTAACCATCGACAGAAAAACATGTAACAGAGGACGCGAGCGCTTGCTTAACTGTTACCTCACCGAGCCTCCAGCAAGCGTTCGTAGCAGACAAGACAGACACACGAAAACAGGGACAAGCGAGAGATAGGATCCACAGCACTAGCGAAAGTGGCTAGCTCGATCCAGGAAGACAGAACAGAAGGATCCACAGCACTAGCGCTAGGCGAGTGCGATCCAGGCAGACAGAGTAGCAGAACAGAAGGATCCACAGCACTAGTGCAGGATGCTAGTGCGATCCAGGAACGCAGAACAGAAGGATCCACAGCACTAGCGGAAAGTGTCTAGCGCGATCCAAGGAGACAGAACAGAAGGAAGATGCTAGTGTGATCCAAGTGAGACAGATCAGAAGAGATAGCTGGTAGCAACCGCTGCACCAGCTATACTCCAAGAACAGAGATCAGAACGATTTCCTGTCGACCACCGCTGGGACAGGACAATCGCAACAGACCAAACAAAACAGATAAGCAATCCTAACTGTACTAGGGAAACCTGCCTAGTGCAGTTTTCCAGGAATTACTCTAAGCTGATCTTCAAACAGAGAGTAAGGCTGACACTCCTCCAGGAGTGTTTCACAGGATGGAATCCTTATGACCAGCCAAGCATTGTGGGAAACACATAGTACTTATAGTACACGCCTCCAATGAATGTGGCCAGGCAATTTGCATGACAACGTATGCAAATTACTCAGCAAGCACAAGCTGCAAAACTGACAGAAGCTCTTCTTTCCAGAGTCCTGCAGCATGCAAACCTAAACAATGGTCAAAAAGCTGCCTGCCTGCACAGGCAGCTGAGCAGATCATTACAGTACCCCCCCCCCCCCCTCCAGGGTCGAATTCCAGACGACCCTCAAAACTGCTATCAGCAAAAGACTCCAAGCGAAGACTCATGAAGGTCGGGACAGCCCGACAAGGTCCAATTCCAGAGTCAGTCCACCCGAAACCGACCTCATCGGAAACAGAAGCCACCGAAACATGCCCATCAGCACTACAAGTCTCAGCGTAACACCCATCAGGACTGTGGATACCAGAGAAGAAGCCACCGACACCCTCCAGACAATACCCACCACCTTCCAAGGAGCGTCCGAAAATACCAAATCTGCCACAAAACCTGTTCGAAGTGTCTCTTTCAAAACAAAAGCCGCTGTCGATCGTATTCAGGGCACCAAGCAAAACTTCTCTCGGAATCTCCCAGAACGCCTTGAAGCTCCGCAGAGATTCCAAGAAGCCAGAACGCTCACCAGGCTCACGTGGAGAGCTACCAAGCACCCCCATGGAACCTATGACAGTTCCAGATTCAGAATTAGCAGGACACCCATCAAGATCAGGACTTTCAGGGACCACTTCTGGGCATGCAAGCAGGCAGGCTAAATCAGAACATGTCTCCACCGAGGAAGCATCTGAGTACGCTGGTAACCGAGGCACACTTGGGCTTTCTGGGTCACAGAGCACACTGGGGTACACCAGCACAGGAGAAACCTCAGGACACGTCGGGGAACTGCCAACCTCAGAGTCCGGCACAACCAGACCAAAACCAGGACCGGGCAGAAAATCATCACGAGTAGAGGTCACAGGTACTGGTATTTCAAAAGAAGACTCGGTCTCTGGCTTAGAGATCTCAATGACTGTAATGGTATCTGACAGAAATTCATCATTGACTATCCATGACTGAAGCTCCACCAGAGCTGAAAAGGTAGCCAGCAAGGCAGCAATGCCTACGGAAGAGGGCAACACCTCAGAAGGACTTGGGGGGCAGGAGACATCTCCTACAAGTTCTGCACCCTTTGGGAGGAACTCGGAGACCTCCAGAACATCAAACAAGACCTCAGGAACATCATTTTCCAGGTTTTCTAAGAAGATTTCTGAACTATCCATGATACAGGGCTGAACATTAAATACCTCCTGCAGGCAGGGCAGATGTCCCAGGAATGGTTCCACCATAACCTGAGACTGAACTTCATCATAATTAGCGGGATGTACAGGAATATTTACTGGAACACACACTGACTCCCTAACTTCATTTTCACTGTACCCAGAATTCTGTGTGGCAGTCAAACTAGCTTGTAACTCCAAAACTGCAGAAAAACAGGTGAGTATAGTGGCAATACCTAGACGAGCCTCTAGGGACACTGCAGGGGATTCTGAGCAAGGCCACATTGACTCACCAGAGTACAGGGTGCAGAATCAGCACTTCCCTCAGAGCAAGAAAGGGGCTCACAAACATCAGTGTAAAAGGAAAACATATTTTCATTCATGGTACAGGGCAGGTTCAGAGAAAGCGTCTCTGAACAAGGCAAAGAAGGCTCAGCATCAGATTCGCAAAACCGAAGCGCTGTCTCACTCCTAGATTCGGCCAACAATGTCGAATCCGAGGAATCAGAACGCAAAATCTGCGAATCAAAAATCACTTTAGGTTGTGAAACTGACGCTTCCATAACGCAAACCTCCGCGATCTGCGGAGCAGACTGCAAGGTGTTTAGGACAGAAACACTGGAGCAACTGTCATCAGACAACGGGCCCTTACAGGTGTGAACAGGATGAGACAGAGACTCATCTGCAGAAGAAATAGCGACATCAACAGGATAAACTTTATTAGGAATATTAATTTTACTTTTGACGCTGCACAGTCGAGAAATTTTCCCCATAGCAGGGTCACAGACGGAATATCTCAAAGATCTGTTTCTAAATGAAAAAGGATCCCACACATCCTTGAGGAAACCGGCAGACTCATGCCGATCACAATCTGCAGGAACATCCGAGAAACAGGCATCAGATCGCACAGATTCAAACTGCACACTGTCAGGAGCAAATCCTTCAGGATTCGCACAGGAATCAACCGCAGCGGCACACTCATTCATTTCAGATTGCACAAAGTCAAGACTCTCATGCTTTACCCCAGAAAGGCAGGAACAATCATCCGACAACGATGTCTCTTTATTGGAATCAATTGGTTGGTGTGTGTGCAACTCATCCAAAATCGTCTGCCACACATAAATCACCAGATCCACATCACCCTCGTCACATTCATCGGACTCAATCAAAAGGTACATAGAATCGAGACAATCATTCAAGACATCCTCGCTTTTTGCGATGTAAAAATCGCAAAAGGCTTTCCAATCAAAATCGAATTCCTCCAGCAAGGCCCCAACATCCCAGGAAGCAAATGGGGGTTCAAACAGGCCAGTATCCAGATAATCTCCATAGGGGTGGAGTTCAGGAACAAGAACAGATTTTTTAACTGCTTTAATATAGTGTGTGATCCTACCTATAGTAGGATCCACATAAGCTTTGGATTGGGGCAAAAAACCAGGAGACAGATCAACATCATGGTAAACATCAATAGGGAGTGTTTTATTTCGATGCTTGCGTTTTTTAGTTTTTCTCTTTTTAGCCACTTTGCATGTCTGCTGTTTAAAACCTGAAGTGGCAACAGACACATTGAACTGATTGTCATACTGAAAAGTTTTGCATGGAAGGGAAAGATCAGCTGACTTATCAGCAGCTACACATTTAATCAGAGCAGGTGGTAAGCCAGGCAGTTTAAACTAGTGAGAGAATATCACTGCAAGAAACTGATACAGATTATCATTCCAAGAATTGTTTTTTAGCACATCATACGCCCAGGTGAACAGATCGTCTTTTAAGAGCACATAGGCAAACTGAAGAGCCGACGTAGACGGATCAGCAATCTGAAAGGTGGGATCCAGGCAAAACCTCACACATTCAGAGAGAAATTCCGCTTTGGTCTTTGAGTTTAGCCTTTTAAAGCTCTTAAAGACACAGGACCCATACTCGACAAAATCGTACAAATCAGAAATTCCCTCTACACTGGGAATTTTGGTTGGGCTGGTCATACTGTAACGATTGTGGAACTTTCTCCGTGATCAGCGCACAACGCGTGCGCTGATACGGCGGAAATCCTCCACAAGCGTATAATTGCAGGAACCCAGCAAAAGGTGCTACGGGGGAAATTCCTCTCGGCAGATGGCGCTGAGGAGTGCAGAGGAACCAATCCTCTGTACCTCCACAAATGCCAGACAGGAATTGTACGAAGCGCAGAACGCAATCGCAAGAGAAGCGATTGCGAATGAGAACGAGCAAAGGGACAGGTTGTATGTGTGTGCGCCAATCCAGTCGCCACCCCGCGACAGCGCACACACAACAGCAGATACGAAACAGAAACGCAACCGCAAGAATGGCGATTGCCAAAAGTGACACAAGGCGGATCAGAACAGAATACGAGGATAGCAAAGGCACAGCAAATCATACAATGAGGAGACACGGAAAATAACAAATGCTAACTGAACGCGAGCACCGCACTCATTCGCAACAGTGCACCCATTCATGCGCGGTCTCCACGTGATAAGCACAATAGAGACAAGCACGCCTAACTAACCATCGACAGAAAAACATGTAACAGAGGACGCGAGCGCTTGCTTAACGGTTACCTCACCGAGCCTCCAGCAAGCGTTCGTAGCAGACAAGACAGACACACGAAAACAGGGACAAGCGAGAGATAGGATCCACAGCACTAGCGAAAGTGGCTAGCACAATCCAGGAAGACAGAACAGAAGGATCCACAGCACTAGCGCTAGGCGAGTGCGATCCAGGCAGACAGAGTAGCAGAACAGAAGGATCCACAGCACTAGCGGAAAGTGGCTAGCGCGATCCAAGGAGACAGAACAGAAGGATCCACAGCGCTAGCGCAAGATGCTAGTGCGATCCAAGTGAGACAGATCAGAAGAGATAGCTGGTAGCAACTGCTGCACCAGCTATACTCCAAGAACAGAGATCAGAATGATTTCCTGTCGACCTTCGCTGGGACAGGACAATCGCAACAGAACAAACAAAACAGATAAGCAATCCTAACTGTACTAGGGGAACCTGCCTAGTGCAGTTTTCCAGGAATTACTCTAAGCTGATCTTCAAACAGAGAGTAAGGCTGCCACTCCTCCAGGAGTGTTTCACAGGATGGAATCCTTATGACCAGCCAAGCATTGTGGGAAACAGGGGCCAGGGCTCAACAGTAAAGCAGCCCAAGTCTCAACCAACACCGCTAAGGATAGGGAGCTCAGACCTGAACAACTCAGACTGTGTGCGCAGCCTGGGAGTACTGATTGATGGGAAATTAAGCTTCAGGAATCAAATCTCAGCTGTTGTGAAACATTCCTTCTTTCACCTAAGGAATATTGCAAGGATTAAACACCTAATTCCTTCAGAGGATCTTCTAACCCTAGTTCATGCCTTCGTCACATCAAGGTTAGACTACTGCAACGTCCTCTACACAGGCCTGCATAAGAAAGACTTACGCCGCCTGCAATTAGTACAGAATGCCGCCGCAAGGCTGTTAACGAGCCAACCCCGCCATTGCCACATAACACCAACCCTGAGCTCACTCCACTGGCTACCGATAAAATGGAGAATTCTGTTTAAGATTGGCTTACTGACATTCAAATCCTTGCACAATCTGGGCCCTGGATACCTGAAGGACTTGTTGCAACTACATCACACCCCCCACAATCTTAGATCAAAAGGACGTAACACCTTGGTCACCCCCAGAGTCCACCTCAAAACCTTTGGAGACAGAGCCTTTTGTCATGCTGCCCCTACACTTTGGAACTCCCTGCCACACCCAATCAGGACAGCCCCATCCCTGGAAGCATTTAAGTCTAAACTGAAAACCTACCTTTTCAGTCTGGCATTCATGAACATCTGACTATCTCCTCTGTAACACAACCCAGCCTGAAACCCTGTATTAATCTGAGACACAGCTATGCGCTTTGAGTTCTATGGGAGAAAAGCGCTTTACAAATGTTATTGTATTGTTTTGTATTGTAAACACATAGTACTTATAGTACACGCCTCCAATGAATGTGGCCAGGCAATTTGCATGACAACGTATGCAAATTCCTCAGCAAGCACAAGCTGCAAAACTGACAGAAGCTCTTCTTTCCAGAGTCCTGCAGCATGCAAACCTACACAATGGTCAAAAAGCTGCCTGCCTGCACAGGCAGCTGAGCAGATCATTACACTGCCTAATTTTGTTTAAACAATTATTGCACAATTTCTGTAAATCCAGTAACCTTCATTTCACTTCTCATATATCACTGTGTGTGTCTTCTATATGATATATTTAACTGACTTTTTTTTTATCTTAACAACCAACGATTTATACAGGAAAATCATGATAATGAACAAGGTTGCCCAAACTTTCGCATCCCACTGTATATGTGGTATGAAAAACATTATCACAAGATCTGAAACATTATCATTTTAAAGAAACTAGGCTTTGGGGATGGAGATGGCTTATCATTATATATTACTACTGAACAGGAGTATGGATGATTTTCTTCTAAACTTTAAGAAAAGATTTCTAACAAAACGCATAGAGCCTTATGGTAGACTCAAAATACAGAAAAATGAGAATGACGTCTTAACTTATAAGCAATACGTGTTGTGTGATATAACAGATAACAATGTGACCCAGAGTTACATGTGTTGCCTTAAAGAGAACCCGTGACCAAGAATTGAACTTCATCCCAATCAGTAGCTGATTTTTACATGAGAAATCTATTCCTTTTCACAAACGGATCATCAGGGGGGGGGGTTGTATGACTGATATTGTGGTGAAATCCCTCCCACAAGAAACTCTGAGGACCGTGGTACTCCTGGCAGTTTCCTGTCTGTGAACCTTGTTGCATTGTGGGAAATAGCTGTTTACAGCTGTTTCCAACTGCCAAAACAGCAAGCAGCAGCTACATCACTTGCCAGCAGTAAAAATGTCACCATGTGATAAATATCAGAATGTAAATCAGGAATTTAAAAGATTTTACAATGGGCAGACACTGACTAGATCATTTATACATAATTATTGTAAAAATGAAGCACTTTTTTCATTACATTATTTTCACTGGAGTTCCTCTTTAACAGACCGTTAATGCTGTTAGTGCATGCAGCAATCTGCACACCCTGTACAGACATTCTAGGTAGCCTCAGTGTTTCTCCGTAATTTCTCCAGATGAATATGGCTTTCATAGTTTTACAATAATCTCTAAAATACAAGTACAGACAATACATAATGTAATATTTCCTCAACAGTGGCATTTAGAAATATTGATGTTACAATAGCTCTGCTTTATCAGTGTGGTTTGGAGGAGCAGTTCTTTTATTAACCTCTGGGTGGCAGAGAGGGGGTGTGGCATTATACTGGCTGGGCAGAACAGCATGTGGAGCAAAGTCGGACATGGTGCAATTGCAAGACAAATAGAATTTCAACAATAAGGTCACAATGACTCTACATACTTATCTGCTGGGATTTGTGACAAGATTTCACAAAAATACAGTCTAACAACCATGTTGCAATATTCAGAAAGAAACTTTTCACGGAGCACCATTCAGTAAAAGTATATAAATCCATATACCTCTGAAGAATTAACTGCATCAGGTATATAAATTCTGTTCAAAAATGAACACTTCTACTTAACTTACGACTTAATTTACCTATCAACAAACACTATGGCAAAACTGTACTTTAAAGGGACTCTAAAAAATAAAAGTTGTACTCACCCGGGGCTTTTTCCAGCCCAGTGCTGGTCGGGAGGTCCCACGACGGCGTCCTGGCTCCTCTCCTACTCCCCGCTCTGGAATGGCTGACCGGCCGCAGCCCGGGCGACACTCGGCCGAGTGTCTGGCTGCTAATTCCGCTTATGACGCGGCTGACGTCAAACGCCGGCCACCTCGCGTCATCACGGCGGCCGGCGTGGCAGTACCGGGGAGTAGGAGAGGAGCCAGGACGCCGTCGTGGGACCTCCCGACCAGCACTAGGCTGGAAAAAGCCCTGGGTGAGTACAACTTTTATTTTTTAGATGAGCTCGGAGTCCCTTTAATCACATGCATTCTAGGTCTGGGCGACAAATGTTACCATATTAATAATAATAATTGACAAAAAGGTTTAATTAACAGTTCGCAGATGCTAATCTATATGTGAAATCTACTGACAATTAAACTTATTAGTGCTTTGCGTTCTAGAGAAAAAAATCGAGAGAAAACATCTTGCTCCTAAACTCCTACAAAAATACTAATAATAAATCATTATATCTATAAAAAAATATTATTCTACCTAAGGACTATGATAAGCCGCTGACGTAGCACTATTCTCTCACCCTGGATGCTTTCAAAATTTAACTGCAGAAATAGTATGAGAACGCTTAAAAGAGACAGGAAATCTCTGTCTACAAATCTGTAAGACAATCAGGCAAAAATGTTACAAGAAAAATCAAACAAAAACATGTAAATCATCTACTGTCTCAAATTGTATCAATACAGTTATTCTAGGATTCTATCAAAAAGTTAATCTCTAATACCCAGATTTAACACAACAACCTGCTCATATTGTGGAATGAATATTTAAAGAAACAGCAACAATATTTACCCTAAAGATTTTCGTTATACGTAAATACATTATTGGGGCCAAAGATATTAACTAAATAATTTTACTTTAAACTCATTTACTAAATCTTCCTAATCTCCTCACATCTATAACACTCTCCATCTTTCTCATTTGAAAACTATATACCAGCACTTAGAAATCGGGTTCTAACAAACCCCCAAATAATCAGCAATATTCTTTTACTAATTATCTTTGCTGGTCTATAATTGGTCAATCATTCTTCATTTCTATACGACCTCGGCATTCTCTACCAAAGCTTGCCTTATGCTGGATACACACGTTGCGTTTCCGCGTCGATGCGGCGTTCGATTCGCGTCGATTCGATTATTTCCAACATGTCCGATTCGCAGGTCGATGGATCGTTAGGTCGATTTGCCATACTTTACATGGCATTCGACCTAAAAATAATCGAAATGCGCTCGGAAATGCTCGGAAATAATCGAATCGACGCGAATCGAGCACCGCATCGAACGCGGAAACGCAACGTGTGTATCCAGCATAAGGGCTGGTTCAGACGGACGCTTGCAGAGTGTTTACTGCCAGCGTTCGGGACTTGGCGCTTAACGCTCCCATTCAAGTGAATGGGAGCGTTTACACCGAGCTTTTACACGCGTTTACACGAACGCGGTGTTCAGGTCCCGATTTTCACTAGCGTTCGAGCTGCCCCTGGAAGCGACATGTAGCTTCCAGGGGGCGGCCAACCTCGACAGCTAATGTCCCCCTAGGGGAAGAAAAAACGCGACCGCATCGGAGCGCGACGCGAAGGCTACTGAAAGCCTGACCGCTCAGCCGCCGCAACGCCCCCAAACGCGATGCCGCACAAACGTCCGTTTGAACCAGCCCTAAACACTACATTCTCTTCACCTCCTAACCTGTAAAATCTACATACCTCTGAACTTTCTACACTTATTTAATCAATCTTAAATAATCTGATACATTTCCTAGCTCATTAGATAAGTACAAAATATTTGCAATACAGCTTGACTAATAGACAATGGCCTCAATTCACTAAGCTTATCTCCTGTCTTCAATAACGTTTCTAGAGTTATCACCATGGTGATGAGGCATGTGAGACATTTTACCTCAGGCAAACCTAAAGTTAACTCTTCTGTCTTTAAGTTAACTCTTCAATCCTTAAAATAACTCCAGAGTTAAAGATAGGCTGTTTATTAACTGCATGTGAAAATAACTACAGAGGAGGTAAATTAACTACAGAGGAGGTAACTTAAGGAATGAAGAGATAAGATAACTCTCTCAGTGTGTGGAGGTAAGTTTTCTCTTGCCTTATTATCTCCAGCATGATCTTAGTGAATTGAGGCCAATGTCACTTCTGATTTAAGAAAGACTCAGAGTCATCAGCACCTGAGAAGGAGAACACAGAGACCTCATAACTTAAACACAAATCATAAAATATGTTTGCACTCTGCAGGGCCGGGTCGAGGCAGAGGCAAGAGAGGCTCCAGCCTCAGGGCGCAGTGTAGGAGGGGCGCACAACTCACTCAGCTATCATTCCCCTATTGTGTTTTAAGCAGAGAGAAATAAGAAAAGGGGATACATGGCAGTGACTGCAAGCCAGATAACTAGAGATTAAGGTGTTGGGGGCCCTGGGGTGCTTCTTAGTCTAATAGCAATCATTATGTGATGGCTGCAGAGGGAGGGAGGGAGGGGCGCACTTTGGTGTCTCAGCTTTGGGTGCTGGAGGACCTTGTCCCAGCTCTGGCACTCTGCTAGTAGAATAAAAATTAAATGTCACCCACTATTCTGGAAAGGAAAAAAACTCGCTAACTAGGCTGAAGCTCAAACCACTACGTAACAAGTTAAAGCCAATGGGTACCAGTTTAAAAATAAAAAAGTAAGATACTCACCTAAGGAGAGGGAAGGCTCGGTCCTAATGAGACTTCCCTCTTCTCTCCTGGTGCCCTCGGTGCTGCGCTGGCTCCCCCGTACGCGTCAGCCGCCACAGGGACTTCGGAGGTCTTCGGGAGCATTCGGGCTTCCGAAGATGGGCCGCTCCATACTACGCACGCGCGATTGCGTCATAGAGGACGCTCGCGCACACGTACTATGGAGCGGCCCGTCCTCGGGAGCCCGAGTGCTCCCGAAGGCTTCCGAAACCTCCCTTCAGTGGCGGAAATGGCAGCATCGAACTGGTCGAATACTGCTACTCGGGATCCTGCACGGGACCGGGCACCGTGAGAGGAGAGGGAAGGCTCATTAGGACTGAGCCTTCCCTCTCCTTAGGTGAGTATGTGACTTTTTTTTTTAAACTGGTACACATTCACTTTAAGTTTCACTTTTAGGTGAACACGTCTCCCAGCCTGAGAAAGAATCATCCTGTCTATTTAATTCTAACTACCTAATGAAATGCCAAAGACACAAACACAGTTCCCTCATCCATAGCTTGCCACAATCTCTCATACACAATACACGATGCCCTTAAAGGACCAGACATACTATATTCTCCTATGTATGGTCATCTTAATACTAACCACACATACAACAAACAAACATGCAACATGTTTTCTCAATTACATTCTCATTGACCTCAATCTTTTAACCAACAACAATAATTCAACCAACACACATTATGTACAAATCCAACATACAACTAATATTTATAGCCCATACACATACATTCCTCATCCAATACCGATTTACCAACAATTATACACAATAATACTAAGATACACTGAAAGGTGAATAGTCACATTATAAATTTCCAAACTATAAACAAACATTTATATAACAAAACAAACACGTGTAAAATGCATTTACCTTTCCTTGGTATTATTACCACGATACCACGATTTTATTTACCTTCTGTCACGGAACAGCCGTGAGAAACGAGAACGCAATCGGTTTATTGCGCCGATTACCCTTGATTGTAGTCGGGCCAGCAATTAGAGGCTGACATTCCTGTTTTTTAAAGAGGCATTTTTTTCCCCCTGTTAGCAGCTGGCAGGAAGACTGGCCCTGTGACTTGCTGATTAAGCCAGAGGGGTAACATTTAGATGTTAATTAGCCAGCAAAGAGCTCACTCTGCCCTTTTGGGAACAGACAGGATGAGCTCACAGCAGGGGGCTATTCAAAAATCTGCTCTGCCCAGACCGGCCGGAGCCATGTAAGACACAATAAGAAAGCATGGAGTTTAGGATTTTGAGCATGTTTAAGCAATACCGTTCAGGTGAGAAATGTGAAAGTTATATCATTCTGCTGGTCCGGATCTTGTGAGTATTTTGATATTAAATTTGGGCCACTGGCATAACCAGAACTCTGGGAATTCCACCGTTTTTTTTAACCGGGCATGCAAACATGCCCAAGTTTGATATCATATGAATCAGTAGGTTCTAGGGATCGAGAATATGTTATTATTATTTGTGTGCCGGCCGCGTAGGTCTGTCTAGAGAAGTGTCAGGGTTATGAGGTTGCTAAAGCCCCTGCCCCAGATGTGATTACCATAGTCCGGCCCGGGGGCCGACTCTGGGAGCCCGCCTCTGAACTCAGCTCCATTAAAAGTGAATGAGCTGCATGAGCAATTGATTCCTCCATTTTAATATCTTCCTGAACACACACGGCCACTGTGAGGAACAAGTGGTGGCCATCTTGCTGGAGCTGAAACAAAAGACATCCTCCATTTTGTTTGGATTTTACACCTTGCTGAACTTTGAATCTATCTCTGGAACAAAGAACTTTAAGAACTTGAAACCGTTTGCTTGGACTTGATGATTTTCCCACAAAAGGACATATTTCCACAAACCCTAAGTATTTTCCCCCTTTTTATTTCATACTGGCTATTACTGTTTTAATAATTGTTGATTCTAATAATTGTCTGTATATATTAATTATTTATATTGCTGTGAATAAAAGACTTCCTCCAAGTCATTCACTGTTCCGCTACCCTGCTTTTCAGCCATACGCAGAAACTGATCCCAGGTCTCTGGAGAGACGCTACTATTGGTTGTTTTTGGCTAGACAGAATACAGCGTGTTTTAACTGTTTTTATTCGCAGGATCAGTCAGGCAGTCGGGTCCACGGGCCCCTACCCGTGGTGGTGGCAGTATACCCTGAATCGTGTGTGAGTTGTAATTACCCGTATCTCACAGGCTCCCTTCTGGTTTGTCTGCGGCTAATTCCCAACGGTTCCTGCGCATTGACTGCGACCAGAGTTCGCACGATCCGTGCGCTGGCACCGTTTGGAAGGCCATTTGCGGTCAGCCCCGAGGGCTCCTGTGACACCTTCCCACTGACATTAGTGAGGATTCATAATAACTGTGTTACGTTATTTCCGAGATTGGTTTGAGGCATCATATGACACAACACAAGAAACCCGTCCAGACAAAATGGCAGTACAGGGTACTGGATATCCATCTATGTAGCTACATTTTTTTTTCACACTGGTTGACCTCTTGTCCTCGACCGCGCTGTCTGTCCCAGCTGCAGGGGTACTGTCATATTAATTTTTCTAATACTATCTCTCTCGAAAATAAAGTAAGACCTGTCGCTGTGCAATAAACTTACAGGAAACTTAAACTATGTCACATTTTCAAACAACAATCTCTTGTATACCGATAATACTATACAATAAATAAGGATTCTGAACACAATATTAGTTAAAGTTTATCATATTATTATTATCACTCAGTGTCTGGCGCATCACTTTTTATTCCGGCCATTCTTTTTTAATGTATCTGTGGGTAGAAATATATATGCCCTATTATAGTAATTTTAAGGGTTGAATAATGAATATTGAATAACATTGAATAATATATATTAAAGTGTCCTATATATTTGACCTCTGAAAAGAACCCCCTCTTACGGGTGGCATAAATTGAATTAAGGTCTAGATTACACAAATCAGTCCACTGGTGTCCATTCTGACTAAAAAGGAAAAGAACCTCTTTGGACAGATACAAGTATATCAGGTGTCTAGTGTAATGACAGCAGTGTACAGCTGAGCTGAGGGGCACTCTGGATAATACCTCAGACTTGCACAAGCACATTCTCTTATAACATCTAAACTATTATGAAGAGTAAGGAAAAAAAGTGAAAGATATGATCAAACCATAGACCAAATCTTATAACTAATAACAAAGACAAAATATGAATCTAGCAAACTATAACTACCATTCCTTCTCTCTCCAGGAATGCCTGTTCCCTTTCTCGCCAGGAACGTCCGCTCCTTCTCTTGCCAGGAGCACAATAGTGGAGTGATCAAGCCCACTTTCTATCACTTAAAAACCCAGTCAAGTGTGACTGCCACTATATACACAATATATAAACAACATTTAGACAGACAGTGCTGAGGAAGCAGCAGAAAAGAATTCCCTAAGAGGGGGAAGGATTCTGTACTTACCCAGAACTGCCATCCTTGGCCGGCCGGACTTCTCCTGCAGCAACCTCTGATCCGAGTCACAGCACCAAACTATAAGTAGTCACTTTATACAGTACTTAAAGGGACCCCGAGCAGTGCAGAAACTATGGAAAGATGCTTATCATTTTAAAGCTCTCTTTCTCCTCTTTCCAATGATATATAAACTGCCACCCTACGCCTTTTAGTTTTCTCTATTTTCTCGATCGAAATTGCCTCGGCCGCGACTTCGATCGCGAAAATAGAGAACACTAAAAGGCGTAGGGCGACGATTTAGGTGTCGCCAGAAAGAGAAGAAAGAGAGCTTTAAAATGATATCCATCTTTCCATAGTTACATTGTATTACACAGGGCGACTTTTTGTGCTGAATGGAGCTGCTGACTTTGAGAAAAAGTCGCCCAGTGTAATACAATGTAACTATGGAAAGATGGATATCATTTTAAAGCTCTCTTTCTCCTCTTTCTGGCGACACCTAAATCGTCGTCCTTTTAGTTTTCTCTATTTTCGCGATCGAAGTCGCGGCCGCTGCAATTTCGATCGCGAATATAGCGAAAACTAAAAGGCATAGGGCGGTGGTTTATATATCATTGGAAAGAGGAGAAAAAGAGCTTTAAAATGATATGCATCTTTCCATAGTTTCTGCACTGCTCGGAGTCCCTTTAAAGGACTTACGAGGCGAATTGCTTAAAAAAAGTTATGTACCTCATTGCTAAAGCAGACCTCAGGGCAGACGAACAGCACCTTCCTTTTCACTATCAGGTGTTTTATCAGCCTAATTCAGGTTTCATTGTAGCTCCCGACCCTCCACAGGGTCGCCTTAGCAGAATCGGCGCTTTAAGATTCTACCTCCTGCGCAGCACGCATAGCCGTGGCTGCGCAGGATTACAGCCCCACTCGTGTCACTCCGTGCGCTCTATGATACATCATGTGGGAGGCTCCACATGAACACCCACATGACTGACTACACTGCCAGCCAGCCACGCCCCCTCAGCAGAGAATACAAGCGCTGAGCGAGCAGGTACTTACTCGCTCAGCGCTTGCATTCTCTGCTGAGGGCGCTGAGAGCGCACGGAGTGAGGGCAGACACGAACGGGGCTGTAATCCTGCGCAGCCACGGCTATGCGAGCTGCACAGGAGGTAGAATTTTAAAGCGGCGATTCTGCTAAGGCGACCCTGTGGAGGGTCGGGAGCTACAATGAAACCTGAATTAGGCTGATAATGAAAAGGAAGGTGCTGTTCGTCTGCCCTGAGGTCTGCTTTAGCAATGAGGTACATAACTTTTTTTAAGCAATTCGCCTCGTAAGTCCTTTAACACTGGTGCATGCATGAATGATGCATCCAGGGCTGCCATCAGAAATTTCTAGGCCCGTACTTAGCAAACCTACATGGCACCAACCCTAATCTAAATCTGCTGAAAAAAAAAAGCTTTTTGAACAAAACAAAAAATAGCAGTGTTTCCCACAAAATGCACCACCTGACAAAACTAGGCAGAGTACCCCCTTAAATGCCCAGTATACCCTGGTAGTCCAGTGGTAGTCCAGTGGTCCCCCCTCTTCCCTTACAGTATTTCTTGGCGGTCTAATGGTCATCTAATCTCCATATAACTTTCCCTGCTAGTGTTGTGTTTCCTCTCAACCCCCTAACAATATTCCCTGGTGGTCTGGTACACCCATACATAGCTCTTCCAGGTGGTCCCCCAAAATCCCTCATAGTATTCCCTGGTGGTGGTCCAATGTCCCCCCTTCCCACTTAGCTTTCCTTTTCCTGGTGGTCTAGTGGTGGTACCCCAGTAGACGCAGAGCTACGTGCTGTCCTCACTGTAAGCGGTCACTTTATACTTAACACTATAATACTATTGATCAGATAAAAATGTTAATAATATAGAAATAACGGTCTATAATTTGATTATTAAGGCATGCCAAGATTCCATTCACATGAATAATACACGGACAAAAGTGCTGTCTGGTATAAGTGAACAGAATCACATGTTTATTGAATTCTCAGCTTAAGTAGACATTAACCGCTAAAGGCACATGAGCAGTCATTATACATCTTATAAGGAAACATTTAAACTTATAAAAAAAATCTAAAACTTCTATTACAGGAAATATCAGAACTAGTGAACAGGTGTGAAGCTCTTTGGCTGTGTCCCCAGGACATGTGGTGGGCCATTAGGGGAAATTTATCATAGGTGTGATAACGGATATAAGCTTGTGGTTTTTGGCTTCAAAGATATTACATTTAATATCAGAGCTTAACTAAATACATTATCCTAATTTACCTTATTTTATAGAAGATAGAGAAGTATATAATTATCTTAAGAATATGGACTCCCATGGATAACAATAGCATCTTTAGCCCTACAAAGCACTCCTGCTAAGCTTCAGTGTGTCTGTGTGTCTTGCTGTTACTAAACTAAGCAGAATACCCTTAACAGTATGATTTTAATAATGCAGTTGCGTTCCTACCATTGGGCGCAGGGGGGCGTGGCGCCCCAGGTGACTGACAGCCAGGGGAGTGTCGACACGACCCCCCATAACGGTATATAATTTGATCATATTGGCATGCCGTCACCATCACGTGCCTCTTCTGCACCTCCAATGCCGTGACCAGCATTGAAGGCGCAGAAGAGGCACGTGACGGCAACGCGTTTCAGCAGCTGGAACGCGTAATTGAAGTGAGTATTCTCCGCCCGCCCGCCTGCCCGCCCTGCCTGTTTGTTGCCCGCTGCCTCCGATGTCAGAAGGAGGCGACCCAGGTGAGGAAGGGGGGGGGGGATCTGTCCCCCCTCCCCGCCACCCCTCCTAGCTATACTGGGGGGACCACTATACTAGCTACACTGGGGGGCCACTATACTTCCTACACTGGGGGGCACTATACTGGGGGGGCCACTATACTAGCTACACTAGGGAGGCCACTATACTACCTACACTGGGGGGGCACTATACTGGGGGGGGCACTATACTAGCTACACTGGGGGGGGGCACTATACTAGCTACACTGGGGGCCACTATACTAGCTACACTGGGGGGGGGGCACTATACTAGCTACACTGGGGGGGCTCTATACTGGGGGGCCACTATACTAGCTACATTGAGGGGGCACTATACTAGCTACACTGGGGGGGCTCTATACTGGGGGGCCACTATACTAGCTACATTGAGGGGGCACTATACTAGCTACACTGGGAGCCACTATACTAGCTACACTGGGGGGGGGGTCACTATACTAGCTATACTGGGGGCAGCTATACTATCTACACTGGGGGCCACTATACTACCAATACTGGGGGCCATTATACTAGCTATACTGGGGAGGCCACTATACTGGGGGGCCACTATACTAGTTACACTGGGGGGGCCACTATACTAGCTATACTGGGGGGCACTATACTAGCTACACTGGTGGGCACTATACTAGCTACACTGGGAACCACTATACTCGCTACACTGGGGGCTGCTATACTACCTATTTTATTTATTTATTTATTGTATTTATAAAGCGCCAACATATTACGCAGCGCTGCCAACATATTACGCCTACACTACATATTACGCCTACGCTACTATAGTGGCCCCCCACTATAGTAGCAAAACTGGGGGCCACTATCCTACCTATACTGGGGGCCTATTTACTACCTATACTGGGGGCAACTATACTAGCTCCAACTGGGGGCAGCTATACTACTTACACTGGGGGGCCACTATACTACCTATCTTGGGGGTAGCTATACTGGGGGCCACTATGCTAGCTACATTGGGGGCCAGCAGCACTACCTACATTGGGGGCTGCAGCTATGCTGCCTATCCTGGGGGAAACTATGCTGCCTATCCTGGGGGCAACTATGCTGCCTATCCTAGGGGCAACTATACTAGCTATACTGGGGGCAGCTATATTGGGGCAACTATACTACCTTCACTGGGGGCAGCTATATTGGGGCAACTATACTACCTTCACTGGGGGCAACTAGCTACCTATACTGGGGGCAACTTTATTACATATACTGGGGCAACTACAGTGATGTGAAAAACTATTTACCCCCTTCCTGATTTCTTATTCTTTTGCATGTTTGTCACACTTAAATGTTTCTGCTCATCAAAAACCGTTAACTATTAGTCGAAGATAACATAATTGAACACAAAATGCAGTTTTAAATGATGGTTTTTATTATTTAGTGAGAAAAAAAAACTCAAAACCTACATGGCTCTGTGTGAAAAAGAAATTCCCCCCTGAACCTAATAACTGGTTGGGCTACCCTTACCAGCAATAACTGCAATCAAGCGTTTGCGATAACTTGCAACGAGTCTTTTACAGCGCTCTGGAGGAATTTTGGCCCACTCATCTTTGCAGAATTGTTGTAATTCAGCTTTATTTGAGGGTTTTCTAGCATAAACCGCCTTTTTAAGGTCATGCCACAACATCTCAATAGGATTCAGGTCAGGACTTTGACTAGGCCACTCCAAAGTTTTCATTTTGTTTTTCTTCAGCCATTCAGAGGTGGATTTGCTGGTGTGTTTTGGGTCATTGTCCTGCTGCAGCACCCAAGATCGCTTCAGCTTGAGTTGACGAAAAGATGGTCGGACATTCTCCTTCAGGATTTTTTGGTAGGCCTTCCAGGTCCTGAAGCAGCAAAACAACCCCAGACCATGACAGTACCACCACCATATTCTACTGTTGGTATGATGTTCTTTTGCTGAAATGCTGTGTTACTTCTACGCCAGATGTAACGGGACACGCACCTTCCAAAAAGTTCAACTTTTGTCCAGGGCCGGATTTGTACTTTTTACCGCCCTAGGCCCATTACCTCCAGCCACCCCATGACAACAACGTGGTTAGGATAGGGTTATCGGTCATAGAAAAGGGGGGGGGGGAGGTTAGAAATACTAATAGATCAGGTTATTAGGTTTAAGTACTTACAAAAAAAAAAAAAAAAAGGGCTTAGGAAAGATTAAAAAATAGGGCTTTTGGCAATTTAGGTTGAGGCTAGGAATTTGAGAATAGCATTATGGGAAAAGGATTAAAATTGAGTATCAGGTTAAAATGCAGCTGGCCATACAATTATAGATTTCTACCCAATTTTCCAAAGCGATCGGCCCCTTTCTGAAAGGAATCTGTTCAGAAGGAATTGATTCCTACCACACACAGCACATTCATTTTTAATAGATTCCAGCAGGGAATCTATTGAAAACTGATCGAACCCCAACGTTGCACTGTTTGATATAATGCAACGCTATGGCCTATCAATCATCTACCACTCCTGCTCCACCCCCAATTGACCAAGACGTCTTGTTTGATCGATACTTAAGATACATTTTTGGTCAAAATCAATGAAATATAAAGGAATTGATTTCCATTTGATTTGATCAGAGTGAACGAATCTGCAGGGAATCCAATTAGAAATGTAATGTGTGTGTATGGGGACCTTTGCTGATCACAATACTAAGGTGATTAAAGGACCACTATCGCGAAAAAAGTAGGCAGTTACAATCTGACAGGTTTTGGGCCAGTCCATCTCCACATGGAGTATTCTCAGGGTTTTCTTTGTTTTCAACAGTATTTCCTGAACAGCAGTTTAACTGCCAAAATAGTAATCTACCAGCCAGCCTCCCTACTCACTTGCACCCTATTTTGTCAGTTACACTTTGCAACTGCTGTTCAGGAAATGCTGTTGAAAACATAGAAAACGCTGAGAATCCCCCACGAGGAGATGGACTGGCCCAAAACCTGTTGTTCAGTCAGATATTAACTGCCTACTTTTTTCACGATAGCGGTCCTTTAAAGTGCTGCAGAAGATGTTAGCACTATATAAATACATAATAATAATAATAATAATGTAGGTCATTAGACTATGACTATGGTAGGATTAGAGTGTGAGCTCCTCTGGGGACAGTCAGTGGCATGACTATGTACTCTGTAACATGCTGCAGAAGATGTCAGTGCTATATAAATACATAATAATAATAATATGGTAGGACATTAGGCTATGGCAGGATTAGACTGTGAGCTCCTCTGAGGACAGTCAGTGACATGACTATGTACTCTGTACAGTGCTGCAGAAGATACCAGTGCTATATAAATACATAATAATAATATGGTAGGACATTAGTCTATGACTATGTTAGGATTAGAGTGTGAGCTCCTCTGAGGACAGTCAGTGACATGACTATGTACTCTGTAAAGTGCTGCAGAAGATACCAGTGCTATATAAATACATAATAATAATAATAATAATAATAATGTAGGACATTAGACTACGACTATGGTAGGATTATATGTATACCACTTCCCCACCTGCAGCGTGACGTCCCTCTCCCTCCCAGCATAACAACAGAATGCCTTGTCAGTTAGGCCCAGTGCACACTGGGTGGATCCGCCGGCCGCATCCGCTTGAAAATTCGCATGGCTAATGTATCTCTATGGGATGGTGCACACCGGCGGTTTGAGGTTTTTAGCAAGCCGCAAACGTGCCTCCTGCTGCACGCTTGCGGTTTGCTTAAAACCTCAAATCGCCGGTGTGCACCAGCCCATAGAGATACATTAGCCACGCAGATGCTGATGCGGATGCGGCCGGCGGATCACATACAAAATCCGCTCGGTGTGCACCCAAAACCGCTAGCGTTTTGACAATCTACTAGCGGTTTTGGTGTGCACTGGGCCTCACACAGCTGAGACACATCTGTACAGTCCAGCATTGTCACCCAAGGGGATTGGGTCTTTATCCCGGACAAGTGACATCAGTCGCAGGTGTGTACGCACCTTAACAACGACCCATAAGTACTAAGAGCGGTACAAACTAATCAGGCAGGTTCAATTAGATAAAAACAAGTGTAATACATTTGTAGTCAACTTTCAAAAGTGCTGTTAACCATGTAACGTAGCTGCAGGGAGAAAGTGCTGGTGCTCAAACATAGATCTAATTAGGTTGATTCATGACGTTAGTGCACTAAGCCGCATGGGTTAAACCGGTGAGCGCACGCTATCAGCGTAGCGAGCGCTCTTGGCTAAGCGTGCTTCTTTGAAGTACAGTGCGATGGTTTGTAGCACCACCGTCATACTTTACTAGTGCGGCCGCTGCTACATTAAATGTAACAGCAGCTGCGTTAGTAAAGTATGACGGTCGTGCTACACACCATCGCACTGTACTTCAAAGAAGCACGCTTAGCCAAGAGCGCTCGCTACGCTGATAGCGTGCGCTCACCGATTTAACCCATGTGGCTTAGCGCACTAACATGTCATGAATCAACCTCCAATATCCTTTAAAAAATAGGGTGAACCAGTGATCTCAGAAGACTAAAAGTGCAATAAAAAAAGGAGCAAGTGTGAATAGCTGTGCTAGGGAATGCAAAAACAAATGACTGTGGGGGGAGGAGAAGGGAAACAATTTTACCTGATGAAAATGATAAAAGGAATGACAGGGTGGCATGGAGAGAAGAGATAAAGCCAGGCTACATGACAGAGGGGACCACCAGGCAGCCCTGTTTTAGTAGCTTCGGAAGTCACAGGCTCCCGGGAAGAGGGAGGGAGGGGGGAGAGAGAGGGATCCCAGCTGGTCACTCATTCCCCAGGATCAGGCAGGCACATCGTGATTCTAATCTAATGTCCTGCAGACACTTCGACTCCCTCCCTTCCCTCTCACAGCTAGCGCTGCCACCATGTACAGATACCTTTGCTGTGCTGAGTAGCCGCCCGTCTTCTTCCTGAAACTGAATCTCGCGGCTTGGCTTCTCTGCTCAGCCCCTCCTCCCTCAGTGTCAGAGTGGAGAGGAAAGGAGGGGAGGGGCGCTTTCCTCCGTGCTGTTCATAGCAGAGACAGGGGACAGCTGATCTGCTGACTTGTGTACAGTGTGCGACAGCCGCCCCAGCTCTCCTGTCGGCTGGTTTCCGCCCTAGGAACCGGCCTAGGTGGCCTGTGCGGAAATCCGGCCCTGCTTTTGTCTCGTCGGTTCACAAGGTATTTTCCCCAAGTCTTGGCAATCATTGAGATGTTTTTTTAGCAAAATTGAGACGAGCCTTAATGTTCTTTTTGCTTAAAAGTGTTTTGCACCTTGGATATCTGCCATGCAGGCCGTTTTTGCCCAGTCTCTTTCTTAGGACTCTTGCACACTGCACGCAATTCCGATTCAGATTCCGCTTTTTAATCAGTTTTTACATCCGATTCAGATTCCGATTTGCAGTGTGCAGGGAGCAAACTGCAAATCAGAATCTGAATCGGATGTAAAAACTGATTAAATAGCGGAATCTGAATCTGAATCGCGTGCAGTGTGCAAGAGGCCTTATGGTGGAGTCGTGAACACTGACCTTAATTGAGGCAAGTTAGGCCTGCAGTTCTTTAGATGTTGTCCTGGGGTCTTTTGTGGCCTCTCGGATGAGTTTTCTCTGCGCTCTTGGGGTGATTTTGGTCGGCCGGCCACTCCTGGGAAGGTTCATCACTGTTCCATGTTTTTGCCATTTGTGGATAATGGCTCTCACTGTGGTTCGCTGGAGTCCCAAAGCTTTAGAAATGGCTTTATAACCTTTACCAGACTGATAGATCTCAATTACTTTTGTTCTCATTTGTTCCTGAATTTCCTTGGATCTTGGCATGATGTCTAGCTTTTGAGGTGCTTTTGGTCTACTTCTCTGTGTCAGATCGCTCCTATATAAGTGATTTCTTGATTGAAACAGGTGTGGCAGTAATCAGGCCTGGGGGTGACTACAGAAATTGAACTCAGGTGTGATAAACCACAGTTAAGTTATTTTTTAACAAGGGGGGCAATCACTTTATATATATATATATATATATATATATATATATATATATATATATATATATATATATATATATATATATATATATATATATATATATATATATATATGTAAGCAGGCAAAAGGGATGTCAGCTAGATAAAACCACAATGCACATATTCCTTCACTTACCTCCTCCAGGGCTGGATGTCTCATCCATCCTCTAATTCAACTGCCCACTCTCTGCCTGTCTTGATTTCCTGCAGGAGAACTGGGCAGTAGACAGCTGGTGGCCACTGTAGCGGATGGACAGGACATCCAGCCCCGGAGAAGGTGTGGCTCTATCTCAAATCCCAGAACTGCACAGAGCTCTGCAGATACCTGGAGAGCAAAGGAGGCAAGCTCTGGGAGAGTGAAGACCCACCTGGTGCATTGCTTCAGCCAAGCGACAGCCAAGATCTTTGTTCTCCCCATTCACCTCACCCACTGTCACAACTGTTCTGCTCTGGTGGCCCTCAGACCCCCCCCCCTCCCCCACTCCCCCACAGCAACACAACATATCGCTAGCCTGCATGCTACAGCTGTATGGGGTCAGCTTACAGTGTCGCCTGAGGAATAGCATACCGCGCCGGGTGACATTCCTCATACACACATGTACAAGGTTTTAAAGTTAGGGTAGGGCTATCTGTTCTGGAATACTGAGAAAGCAGGGGATAGGGGTTAGGATTTTAAATGAGAAGGAGTTATAGTTAGGTCAAACTATCCAACATGGAGATGAGGTCAGGGGAAATTAGCACTTGGACAATTTAGGGTTAGGGTAGGGATTCGTATTATGGGAATAGGGATCAAATTAAAGTGTACCTGAGATGGGGACACAACAGAAAGCCTCAGGTATGTATATTTTTTTGTTGTGGTCCCATCTCAGCTTCCTTTTAAGGGAAGGTATTGAGTTGGCCATACACGCATAGATATTTGCCACATGCCTCTCTGATCTTAATCTCATCAGCAGGGTTGCTAGAATGTACCAAAATTCGATTCGGGTACATTCGAATTCGGGTCTGGAGCAAATTCGGATTCAAATTTGATCGCACCTACCGAATTCGATTCGAATTCGGTTCGGGTTCAATAACTAAATTCAGGAAAAATTTGTTCGGGAATTCGGGTTTTTTTTTTTTTTTTAAAGAAATCCTTCTCCTCCTCCTCCTCCTCCTCCTGAGCTTTCGCTTGGCGCCACGTTCAAATGCTAGTGTTTAGATGCTAGCTTTTGAGGGCTTTGGGGAATCCTTCAAGGCTAGCAGCTCGGGTCTCTGCACTTGTTTCCCGGCGTTGACTACCTCTGAAAGCAACATGTTGCTTTCGAGACGAGACACAACGCTGGGATCTACCACCAGGCTTTCATGAAAGCCTGCAAAAGCCAGCTCTAAACGCTCCAATTCAAGTGCATGGGACGACGGTAGATCCCAAAAAACGCCTAGTCTGAAACTCCGCATTTAACACAGCAAAAAACGTCCATGTGAACCGGCCCTTATATTGGGAACAAAAAGTTACAGACTCTGGCACTCTCCAAGCAATCCCCATTAATTGAACACGTGGCAAACAGGAACAACAACGGCCCCTGGTCTACAACTATTTCACGTGCTAGGCATGCCTCCTCAGGACACACATTTATATTGCGCTTTTCTCCTGGCGGACTCAAAGCACTTGAGCTGCAGCCACTAGGACGTGCTCTATAGGCAGTAGCAGTGTTAGGAAGTATAGCCCAAGGAATACTTTACTGAAAAGGTGCTGGCTGACAGAACAGGAAGAGACGAGATTTAAGACTAATGGGAACTTGTAAAAAAAACAAACAGATACCTAAGGAGAGGGAGAGTGCTCTGGGTCCTATAGAGCCTGCCCGTTCCTCTCACGGATCCTTCGTTCCAGCGCTGTCACCTCCGTAGCAGTATTCGCCCCATCTATCGAGTACTGCTCTCTGCCGCTGTGGGAGGATTCTGAACTCTTTGGGAGGCCGAGTGCTCCTGAAGACAGGTGGCTCCATAGTGTGCCTTGCGCGTTCACGCATGTGTAGTACAGAGCTGCCCGCCTTTGTGAGCACTCGGCTCCTGAAGCCTCCTCCGGCGGGCGATTCAAACAGGGGAGCCAGCGCTGCAACAAGGGGACCGTGAGAGGAGACGATAGGCTCTATAGGACCCAGACCATTTCCTCTCCTTAGGTAAGTATCCATTTGATTTTTTTTGTGCAGGTTCCCATTAGCTTTGAAGGGATACTTAACGATAGCCTGAACTGAAAATTCAAAGTCAAAATAAACATGCACAGGTCATACTTACCTCTTGTGTAGTCTGCTCATCAATCTCTTTCTCCTCTGCGGCATCCTGTTTGTCCACTATGTTCAATGGAATTCTGTGTCCTCCATTTTGAAAACGGCCATTACCACATAACAGCTTCCTGGTCAGCACACTTGTTAAACTGTAATATCGCCCACTTGAGCCATAGAGAAGCATGGACATTACCTTGCACATTCAGTTGTGACTGACAACAGCTGATATATAATTGACAGCAACTGGTATATATCAGTTCTGACAAAATATTGTCAGAACTGGAAGGGATTACTGTAAGAAGAAAATGATGAGCTTCTGAGAGGTAATGTTCATTTGCAGCTACGTCAAGTTTTTATTTTAAATCATTTTACTCGCTTCAGGTTCCCTTTAAGTGTTAAAAACAAAAGGCAGTCTACTTACCTGGGGCTTCTGCCGGCCCCCTGCTGTTGCCCTGTGCCCACACCAGTACTGAACTATCCTCTGGTCCACCACGGCAGCTCAGTTTCAATATTGCGGACTGAGCATGACGCTGACCACAGCACCAGTGCGGCATCACTGCACCTGTGCGGCCCTGGCCTTGCTTGTCCTCGTTCTCACTCCCATCACCGTGATCATCCTGTGCAGGCACAGTACGAGAAAATCTCTAGGGCAATGCAGGCACAGCAGCTGGCGACAGGCTCAGTTGCGTAAAGCGAAACTGAGGGGGGGACCGGAAGAATTGTTCAGTACCGCATGGGCACAGGGCGACTGCAGTGGGCTGGTACAAGCCCCAAGTAAATAAAACTGACTTTTTTTTATCACTTAAAGGGATACTGTAGCGGGGTCAGGGGAAAATGAGTTGAACTTACCTGGGGCTTCTAACGGTCCCCCGCAGACATCCTGTGTTGGCGCAGCCACTCGCCGATGCTCCGGCCCCGCCTCCGGTTCACTTCTGGAATTTCAGACTTTAAAGTCTGAAAACCACTGCGCCTGCGTTGCCGTGTCCTCGATCCCGCTGATGTCATCAAGAGCGCACAGCGCAGGCCCAGTATGGTCTGTGTCTGCGCAGTACACTCCTGGTGACATCAGCGGGAGCGAGGACACGGGCGTGCAGGCGCAGTGGTTTTCTGACTTTAAAGTCAGAAATTCCAGAACTGGAGGCGGGGCCGGAGCATCGACGAGTGGCTGCGCCAACACAGGATGTCTGCGTGGGACCGTTAGAAGCCCCGGGTAAGTTCAGCTCATTTTCCCCCAACCCCCCTACAGTATCCCTTTAAGTATCCCTTTAGACCAGTGATAGCGAATGTTGGCACTCCAGCTGTGACAAAACTACAAATCCCATCATGCCTCTGCATCCCTGAGTTATGCTTAGAGCTGTCAGAGTATTGCAATGCCTCATGGGACTTGTAGTTAAACCACAGCTGGAGTGCCAAGGTTAGCTATCACTACTTTAGACCCAGGTCTCCTGTGTCAGAGGTAGAGCCCTCAGGCCGGCTTCAGACTATGGATTGGCGTCAGCGTTGTGGTGCGGCCCGTACTCCACACTGCAGCGCACCGCCAAAAACAGGCATTTGAGGATTAGCGCGTTAATATGCGGTAATACCCTTCTGGCTCAGATCCAAACAGGAAGTGACGCTCACTTGTGAAAATAAATACAAATACGCTTCCATGCATGTGTGCCGCAACGGTAACATTTTGGCAAACCCTGCACCGCCATAGAGTTACATGACTTCCGGTCTGCTGCACGTCATTGCAGAGGTCATGCAGTAACGTCAGTATGGCCATACCCCCAACTGTCCCGTTTTCGTCGGGATTCTCCCAATTGGGGGGCCCTCCTGCTCTCCCGGGCCCCCCCTCTTGAATCCCGAAGGCTGGGCAGAGAATGGAGGCGGAAATAATGATCGAGGCTCCAGCCGTGGTAATGAGGGATGCGGGAGCCGGCTTTATTACTTCCTCCCTCCCTCCCTCTCTCTTAATGCCCCCCTGATGTGTCTGTCCCCCCCCCCCCTGTAGGCAGAGTGAGCGCAGCGGTGTGAGCAGTCGAGTCGTCTTACTGCTGATCCACTCTTACTGGCATCGGACTTCCATCTGCTTCCTGTTTACTATGACGTCACAGGAAGCAGATGGAAGTCCGATGCCAGTACGAGTGGATCAGCGGTAAGAGGACTCGACTGCCCGCTCCTCTGCGCTCACTCTGCCTACAGGGGGGGGGGGGGGGGGCAGACACATCAGGTGGGCATTCAGAGAGAGGGAGGGAGGAAGTAATAAAGCCGGCTCCCGCATCCCTCATTACCACGGCTGGAGCCTCGATCATTTTTTTCCGCCTCCATTCTCTACCCAGGCAATCCCCCCCACCTAAAAGTGGCACCCTCCTCCCCACCCACGGGCATTCTCCCCCCCTCCACTGACAACCCTCCTACCTACTAGCACCCTCCTCCCGACCAAGTGTCAGTGTACCCTTCCCCTGGCCCCTGCACCCTGCCCCAGGCACCCTGCCCCAGGCACCGTGCCCCTGTCCCCTGCACCCTGCCCCAGGCACCCTGTCCCTGGCCCCTGCACCCTGCCTCAATCACCCTGGCCCCTGCATCCTGCCCCAGGCACCCTGGCCCCTGCACCCTGCCCCAGGCACCCTGGCCCCTGTACCTTTCCCCAGGCACCCTTTCCCCAGACACCCTGGCCCCTGCACCTTTCCCCAGGCACCCTGTACCCTTCCCCAGGCACCCTGGCCCCTGCCCCAGGCACCCTGCCCCTGGCCCCTGCATCCTGCCCCAGGCACTCTGCACCCTGCCCCAGGCACCCTGTCCCTGGCCCCTGCACCCTGCCCCAAGCACCCTTCCCCAGGCACCCTGCACCCTTCCCCAGGCACCCTGCCCCTGGCCGCTGCACCTTTCCCCAGACACCCTGTACCCTTCCCCAGGCACCCTGGCCCCTGCACCCTTCCCCAGGCACCCTGCCCCCTGCACTCTTCCCTAGGCACCCTGCACCTTCCCCAGGCACCCTGCTCCTGGCCCCTGCACCAGGCACCCTGCACCCTTCCCCAGGCACCCTGCACCCTTTCCCAGGCACCCTGCACCCTTCCCCCGGCACCCTGCCTCTGGCCCCTGTACCCTTCCCCAGGCACCCTGCACCCTTCCCCAGGCACCCTGCTCCTACCCTCTGTCCCAGGCACCCAGTCTCTGCCCCCTGTCCCAGGCACCCAGTGCCTGTCCCCAGTCCCAGGCACCCAGTCCCTGCACCCTGCTCCAGGCACCCAGTCTCTGCACCCTGCTCCAGGCACCCAGTCCCTGCTCCAGGCACCCTGCCCCTGGCTCCTACACCCTTCCCCAGGCACCCTGCAACCTTCCCCAGGCACCCTGCACCCTTCCCCAGGTACCCTGCTCCTGGCCCCTACACCCTGCCCCTGGCCCCTGCACCAGGTACCCTTCCCCAGGCACCCCGCACCCTTCCACAGACACCCTGCACCCTTCCCCTGCACCTTTCCCCAGGCACCCTGCAGCCTTCCTCAGGCACCCTGCTCCTGGCCCCTGTCCCAGGCACCCAGTCCCTGCACCCTGCTCCAGGCACCCAGTCCCTGCACCCTGCTCCAGGCACCCAGTCCCTGCACCCTGCTCCAGGCACCCAGTCCCTGCACCTTGCTCCAGGCACCCAGTCCCTGCACCCTGCTCCAGGCACCCAGTCCCTGCACCCTGCTCCAGGCACCCTGCCCCTGCACCCTGCTCCAGGCACCCCGTCCCTGCATCCTGCCCCAGGCACCCTGACCCCTGCCCCAGACAGACACCCTGCCCCAGGCACCCAGTCCCTGCACCCTGCCCCAGTCCCTGCATCCTATCCTGCGCCTGCACCCTTCCCCAGGCACCCTGCCCCAGCCACAACTAAAAAACCAAGAGGAGGAAATAGTCTGGCACTATAGTTTAATATGCAGCAAAGTGACACAATGCAGCTCTACCATATATTATCCCAGCCACAACTACCCTAACCAGTACCCTGCCCCAGCCTGAACTGCCCTAACCAGCACCCTGTCCCAGCCACAACTGCCCTAACCACCAGCACCCTGTCCCTGCACCCTGCCCCAGCCTGAACTGCCCTACCCTGCCCCTAGCCTGAACCACCAGCACCCTGTCCCTGCCCCAGCCTGAACTGCCCTAACCAGCACCCTGTCCATGCACACTGCCCTAACCAGCACCCTTTCCCTGCACCCAGCCACCAGCCTACACACTGCCTTAACCAGCACCCTGTCCCTGCACCCATCCTGCACACTGCCCTAACCTGCATTCAGCCAACAGTTGGGGGTCCGCTATGGCTACCTAATATCTAAGGGCACATTTTTCTACCTAATCCTGATATCTATGGGCACATAGCCATCTAATACTTTTATTTGGTGAATATGGCTGTTTAATTTATATATCCAGAGTGGACTTGGCTACTAATTGTTTTTATCTTGAGGCATCTGTCTATGTAATTTGTTTATTGTGAGGCACCTGGCTACTTAATTTATCTGGTTGACTGTTACAGCTTTATTTTTATTGGACAGCATGTGACTACTTGATGAATTATCTGATGGCATGTGACTACTTGATGAATTATCTGATGGCATGTGACTATTTGATGAATTATCTGATGGCATGTGACTACTTGAATTATCTGATGGCATGTGACTACTTGATTTTTATGATGGCATGTGACTACTTGATGAATTATCTGATGGCATGAGACTTCTTGATTAATTATCTGATGGCATGAGACTGCTTGATGAATTATCTGATGGCATGTGACTACTTGATTAATTATCTGATGGCATGCGCCGTATTACCCAGATATGCCTCTCAGTGTCAGCCTCCTCTTTGCCCACTGACACCCTCCTCCTTCCCACTGACACCCTCCTCCTACCCATTGGCACCTTCCTCCCCACCCACTAGCACCCTCCTTTCCACCCAGTGTCACCCTCTCCCACCCACTGGCACCCTCCCCCTGCACACTCACTCCCATTGTCACCCTCTTGCAAAAGCAGGGGTGTGGCTTAAGGCCGCACAGGGGGCGTGGTTTAAGTGTCCCTCTTTCGCATCTTCAAAAGTTGGGAGGTATGAGTATGGCCACGCTGTAGATCGGCGACTTCCGGCGCACCGCACGCTGTATGGAAGCACCAATAGGCTTTCATTAGCATAGCATTTTGATGCGGTAAAATGACCCACCACACCGCACCACTGTGAAAGGGGCCTCAACAATTACACTACCCAGAGAAAGGGGAGCAAAGCTGAAAGAGAGGAAAGAAGCTATTTGCCTCACCAGGATTGCACTTTTATTTAGCTTTCCTGAATAACAAGAAGACACAGACACCCAGCACTAGGGGAAAGGGGGAAATAAAGATGAATGAGGAAGAGGAGTGGAGAGAAATTGAGAATAGCCTGAGATGGAGCAGAGAGCTTATCTGTATTGCAGCCCCACATCACACAGAGGCTACTTGCATGTAATATGACTCCTGTCCCTGCCAGCTTCACACTAGTCTCCAAGCAGCCTTCCTGGAGTCTAGGGACTGTCAAAAACTTTCCAACCTGTGTAATACCTTATCTAGGTGCCCACATGCAGAGTTTACGCTGGTGAGAGAGCACTGCAGACAGAGGTTTTTTTTTCTACACGCCCTGCAGGAGGAAAGCTTCTGCTCTGCCTCATGCTGTGTACATTAACCAGCTTGCCCCACCCTCTAGTTACACAAATCCAATCCAGATCCAAAAAAGCTTTATTGGCAGGACCAAATACATGTAGCATTGCCAAAGCAAATCAAAGCATTAACAAGGGGAGGGGGTTCACCCAGCCAGCCAGGTCACAATGCCCTGTACAAAAACTTCACCTGAATTCACCAGGCACTGCCTGCCCCCAGCCCTAAATCATTCAATGAGAGGTTGCCTGGGGGAAGTCGCCTTCCTTCCCCCCTGGCTAGTTCCCTCCTGTGTTCTACAAACACGTCTTCATGTTAGTTCCGACATTACCATGCCTTGTATTTTTGGTACTGTTGAACACGTGTTAAATCATTGCCTGAAAGATCATACTGTATTGTATATTGTGGCCTGTATGTGTACGCTCACACTTGTGCTTTGATCTTTCAGGACAATGCTTTACAAACACGCCTTCCTGTTTGCTCAGACATTCCTGTAGTACTGCAGGCAGCAGGCAGTGTCTGAACAGGTGTTCAAACAGCCTGAAAGATCAGTGCATTGCACGACAAGCATGGCAGGGAGACGTGCTTCTACCCGAAGTTGCAGAGCCAGCGCAATGTCCAAAGAGGAGATGATTACCATGATCTGTATCCTTGACAACAAGGATTACGACGGGCGGCAGGCTATATACCACCGGCCCAATGTCCGCAAGGACAAGATTATGGCCAAGGTCATACGGGTACTGAGAAAAACTCATGGGACCAAACGCCAGAAGAAACAGCTCCGCCAGCGCTGGTCGGACCTGAAAAACCGAGAATATGATGTCCTAACAAAACTGCGCAAGAAGATCAGGAGACGTGGTATGTTTACTGGCAAATACTCACTTGGTTGTTTATACAGGATTGACAGTATGCCCCACTCGTCCACAAAGTGACAATTGAGACCCAGTATAGGCAGCCAGATGTGCCCCAGCATTAGGTAGGTCCCTTCCTCAATATAAGTAGCTAGGTGTGCCCCCAGTTTACCACAAAGGGGTTTTCCCCCTTATCCTTATGGACCAGAGCAATTTTAACATTTTGGCGCTGGTTCCCATATATTTGCCAATAACTTTAACACTATTTATCACACTACTACTTATCTATATCTTGTTTTTTGCCACCAATTAGGCTTTCTTTGGGTGGTACATATTGCTAATAATTATTTTATTCTAAATGCATTTTAACAGGAATAATGAGAAAAATATGGAAAAAAAATGTATTCTTTTCTATGTCCAGCCATTATAGTTTTAAAATAAAACATGCTACTGTGGATAATATACACACATTTTATTGGCCCATTTGTCCCAGTTATTACAATGTTTAAATTATGTCCTTCATACAACGTATGGTGACAATATTTTATTTGGAAATATATGTGTATTTTTTCAGTTTTGCATCCGTCACTTATTACAATACCTTGTTAGCAAAAATAACAGTAATAGACCCTCATGACATACATTATAAAAAGTTGAGTTAACTGTTTATGTATTTTTTTTTAAATATCATCTTTTTATATACAAAGGTTTTATTTTCGTAACTATAAATTGAATGTGTTAGAGAGTAATTTACTATTTGGTCACTAGATGCCCCCCCCCCCTCCGGTGTGTACACAGATGAAGTAATGAGTGTATGTTTCACTTTCACTTTAGTCAATGACTACCGTCATCTCATTGATGACGGTGATCACCGAACTGTGTTCCCATTCACTGATCTGTGTACTAACAGGTGGTGACGAAGGTGCATGCGGCGGACAATCGTGGTGGCAGACGCCAGGGGTGAGCCTGGGGTGCCTGGCACCTGGGTGCAAGGTTTTCTCTGGCGCCTATGGGAGTGGTTAAATTAACCGCGCCCAACCACATAACCACACCCATGTCCTGCCTAATCACACCCACACCTTCCACCTCTTTACGCATGCATGTGATACCCCATTCCTACCCTACTTCCATGGGCTTGCTCCTGGCTGGCTTTGACTGCGTGCAAGTCTGCTAGTCTCTGGACTGACTCAGGTTGAGAGGCTTTGCGAGTGCGTATTTATGGCTGCCTGCGGCCACCATACTCTCGCTCGCTGTCGTCGGCTCCTCCCCCCGCCAAGCCCAAGCGTGAGGTGGACTGCCTGTATCTTTTCCATTGCGCCGCACAGCCTGCCAGTGTTGCCAACCTTTCACGTTATTTTTTACTGACAAAAGATTATTTTCACTGACAAAATTTCCCCAATAAATGCACATAATGACAGACAGCCTTTCATCAGTAAATGCACATAATGAGAGACAGCTTTTCCCCAGTAAATGCACATAATAAGAGACCGCTTTTCCCCAGTAAATGCACATAATAAGAGACCACTTTTCCCCAGTAAATGCACATAATAAGAGACCACTTTTCACTAGTAAATGCACATAATAAGAGACCGATTTTCACCAGTAAATTGTAACGATCGGTGTAACACAGAGAGGGTCTGATTACCGGTGAACTGCAGTATCACCGACAATGCAGAATATACCCAATTATTGATGATCTGCAGTATCACTGATAATCAGATATATATTCTAACCTCTGGACACCTGAGCAATGAGTGAGTGTAAATGCAACAGTAATACTTTGAGTTCACACAGAAGTAAGTACCTTCCGTGGCCTAGACTCTCCCGGGGGAGGAGCTAAGCAGAGAGAGGAAGGACAGAGTGTGAGTGACACCAATGAGGGAGTGTCACTAACAGATCTGGGAACTGCCTCTAACAGTAAGGCTAGTTCTCGAGGTCGGGCAAGCCAGGTCGTTAACACACAGACAGATAAGGTACAGATTCAGGAGACAGATACGGAATCCAATGAACAGGCAGGGTTCGGCAAAGGAGTATCAGAATAGCAGGGTACAGAATTAGGAGGCAGATACAAAGTCCAGGAACAAGCAGAGTTTGGCAACAGGTTATCAGAAATAGCAAGGTACAGAATCAGAGATCAAAGGAATAGTCAGGCAGGCAGAAGGTCATAACAAATAATACAGTATAATTTCCTAACGCTAAGGTGTGAGATCCTTGGCCGTCAACACCTTTGGAAACTATGCTAGAACACAGATACAGACAGGTCTGAGTGCTACCACGTAGTGATCGCAACGCCAGACTCCAGAGGAATGCCCAGCACCCAGTATATATACATCAGTGCTCTCCAGCACCTCCCTTAAGTGCTGGACCAATGAAAGTCGCTGCACTTGTCAGCTGACCGGCCTGGTCAGCTCACCTTCCTCTGACTGTCATAAAAGCCCTGCCTCTCTGCGCGCGCACGCGTCCTCCTAGACCAGTGTGGACTATCAGTCTCAGCCACACCAGTCATGTGTTGTAATGTTGTAGCTGTATGGGATGCGGAATCCGCCGCCACGTGCAGCGTTTCCTCCGCATCCCACCTTATTGAGAGAGGCAGGCCTATGCGTACAAACCGCCGCGTCAGATGCAGCTGTTTCTCCGCGTTCCGCTATACCAGCCGCGGAAACAGCCGCCTCAGCTTGCGTCCATGCGGCGGCTTTTCCGCGTTTCTTCACAGTACCCCCCCCTTCCCGTAACACCCCCCGCCCCTCCCCATCCCCCCCCCACCCCCCCCCAGGTGTGGACTCTGGAAAGCTCCTTCCAGGCTTCTCAGGATGTAAAGCGTGGAATTCACTTTTCAGTTTGTCAGTATGCATGCGACCTTCAGGTACCCATGATCTCTCCTCAATACCATACCCTTTCCAATGAACCAGATATTGTACTGAGTTCTGAACTATGCGTGAGTCTAAAATCTTCTCTACCTCGTACTCAGGTTGGTCATCTATCATCACAGGAGGAGGAGGAGTGGGACCCACATGGACTGCTGGCTTAAGCAGAGATACGTGAAAGGATCTTACGCCACGCATACTGGCAGGAAGATCAATGGCATAAGTAACATTGTTGATCTTTCTAGTTACTGGATGTGATATACTTGGACTTTGCAAAGGCCTTCGACACTGTTCCCCACAAAAGTCTGGTGCAAAAGTTGAGGATGCAAGGACTGGGGAAGAGTCTGTGTTCATGGATAGGGAACTGGATAGGGAACTGGCTAATGGACAGAAAACAAAGAGTTGTGGTCAATGGATCGTACTCAAAATGGGAGACTGTTAGCAGTGGGGTCCCACAGGGGTCTGTTCTGGGTCCAGTGCTCTTCAATTTATTTATTAATGACCTAGTAGTTGCAGTAGTGAGCAATGTTGCTATTTTTGCAGATGATACAAAATTGTGCAGAATCATCAACTCTCAGGAAGATAGTGTCATATTGCAACAGGATCTGGATAGGATGGCTATATGGGCACATACATGGCAGATGAAATTCAATGTTGACAAATGTAAGGTCATGCATTTTGGACGTACTAATGGTCTAGCACCATACAAAATAAATGGGATACAGTTGGGGACATCAAACTTGGAGAAGGACTTAGGAGTACTCATTGACAACAAGTTAAATAATCGTACTTAATGCCAAGCAGCTGCAGCTAAAGCTAACAAAATTTTGGGATGCATTAAAAGGGAAATAAAAACTCGAGATGCTAGCATAATATTGCCCCTGTTTAACTCTCTAGTAAGGCCACATCTGGAATATGGAATTCAGTTCTGGGCACCACATTACAAAAAAGATATTGCAGTTTTAGAGCAGGTGCAGAGACGAGCAACAAAATTGATGCGTGGGATGGAAGGTCTTACTTATCGAGAAAGGTTAGATAAACTGGGTTTATTTAGTCTAGAGAAAAGACGCCTTAGAGGGGATCTAATTAACATGTATAAATACATCAGAGGGCAATATAATACCTTGGCGGATGAGCTTTTTGTCCCTAGGCCTTCTCAAAGGACTAGAGGACATGATCTGCGCATGGAGGAAAAACGTTTTAACCATTTATTTAGGAAAGGGTTCTTTACAGTAAGAGTGATTAAGATGTGGAATGCATTGCCACAGGAAGTCGTTATGGCAAACTCTATACCTGCATTTAAAGGGGGCTTAGATGCTTTCCTTGCGTTGAAAGACATCCATGGCTACAATTACTAGGTAATGCCTAATGATGTTGATCCAGGGATTTTATCTGATTGCCATCTGGAGTCGGGAAGGAATTTTTCCCTTTAGGGGTTAATTGGACCATGCCTTGTAAGGGTTTTTTCGCCTTCCTCTGGATCAACAGGGATATGTGAGGGAGCAGGCTGGTGTTGTACTTTATACTGGTTGAACTCGATGGACGTATGTCTTTTTTCAACCAAAATAACTATGTAACTATGTAACTATGGAAATGGACCCACAAACCTGGGTCCCAATTTGGCTGAAGGCTTGTGGATACCCAGACTAAATCTCCTGGTTGAAATTTCCATTCTAAGGAACGTTTTTTGTCAGCTTGACCTTTCTGACTTTGAAACACTTTCCCCAAATTACTTTCCACAATCTCCCACACGTCTTTAAATGACTTTTGCCAGGCCTCCAGAGCTGGAAACGGAGTGGAAGCGATTGGCAATGGGGAAAATTTAGGCAGCTTCCCAGTAACCACCTGAAATGGACAGAATCCCGTGGATGAACTCTTCAAATTATTGTGTGCAAATTCCGCGAAGGGCAAAAACTTGACCCAATCATATCGCGCCTCCGCGACGTAACACCTCAAAAACTGCTCCAATGATTGGTTGACTCTTTCCGTCTGACCATTTGTCTGTGGGTGGTAGCCTGACGAGAATGACAGCTCCATGCCCATTTGGTGACAAAATGCCCTCCAAAATCTTGACACAAATTGGACTCCCTGATCTGATACTATGTTTTCCGGAATGCCATGCAAACGGAAGATGTGACTGATGAATAAATCGGCCAATTCCTGGGCCGAGGGGAGTCCTTTCAGGGGCACAAAATGGGCCATTTTACTAAAGCGTTCGACTACCACCCAGATGACCGACATACCCTCAGACCTGGGAAGCTCACCCACAAAATCCATGGACAAGTGGGTCCACGGTTCACTTGGGGTGGGCAAGGGCTGCAATGCTCCTACAGGTGCCAGCCAGGAGGGCTTACTTTTTGCACACACCGCACACTCTCTAACATATTCTTTGCAGTCTGTCGCCAGAGACGGCCACCAAGCACACCTGGCAACCAGATCCTGTGTTCTGGAGGCCCCAGGGTGTTCTGCGTTCTTGTGTAAGTGAAACATCTGCAGAATCTGGAGGCGGAATGGCAACGGTACAAACATAACCCCCTCAGGCTTCCCCTCCGGAACGTCCTGCTGGAAGGGACTTAGAGTCTTTATCAAGTCCCCCCAAGTTTCAGTGGTCGCTAGAACCAGTCTTTGCGGGACAATGGTCTCCGGGGCGGAGGGCTGTGCTGTCTCTGGCTCAAAGCATCTGGACAGGGCATCTGCCTTGATGTTTTTACTACCGGAGTGTACGTAATTATAAGCCTGAACCTCGAGAAGAACAATGACCATCGAGCCTGACGGGGGCTTAGTCTCTTAGCCCCCTCGATGTATTCCAAATTTTTGTGATCAGTGTAAAGCGTAATTGTATGTTCTGCTCCTTCCAACCAATGACGCCATTCTTCAAAGGCCAATTTGATGGCCAGGAGCTCTCTGTTGCCTATATCGTAGTTTCTCTCTGCCGGAGAGAACCTACGAGAAAAATAGGCGCATGGGTGCAATCTACCCTGCAACCCTGACCGCTGAGACAGCACAGCCCCTACCCCGACTTCCGAGGCATCTACCTCAACAATGAAGGGATAGGCGGTGTCAACATGTCTCAGGATGGGTGCGGAACAAAACAAATCTTTCAGAGTGGAGAAAGCATGCAGGGCTTCTGGAGACCAGTGGGTGGTATCTGCCCCCTTTTTAGTGAGACTGGTAAGGGGTGCAATGACAGTGGAATACCCCTTTATGAACCTTCTATAGTAATTGGCAAAGCCTAAAAATCTTTGAATAGATTTTAAGCCCACAGGTTGAGGCCATTCCAACACAGCCGAGACCTTGGCAGGGTCCATAGACAGGCCCGAGGTGGAAATTATGTACCCTAAAAAGGTAACAGATGTCACCTCGAAGATGCATTTCTCCAATTTAGCATAAAGCGAGTTTAGTCTTAATTTGTTCAATACAAATTTAACGTGTGTCCTGTGTTCAGAGAGATTGTTAGAGAAAATAAGTATATCATCCAGATACACCAACATGAATTTGCCCAACACCTCCCTGAATACCTCATTAATTAGTTCTTGGAAGATGGCCGGAGCGTTACACAGCCCGAAGGGCATCACCAGGTACTCGTAATGCCCGTCGGGCGTGTTGAAGGCCGTCTTCCATTCAACGCCCTTTCTGATCCGTACCAGGTTGTATGCCCCCCGTAAATCCAATTTTGAGAAGATCTTGGCGTCGGTAACCTGTGTAAACAAGTCATCTATCAGAGGCAAGGGGTAGCGATTCTTCACTGTGATTTTATTTAGGCCCCGGTAATCAATACATGGCCGCAGGCCTCCGTCTTTTTTCTTAACAAAAAAGAAGCCTGCACCAGCGGGCGACCGGGAAGGGCGAATGAACCCCTTGGCTAAATTTTCACGAATGTACTCCTGCATGGCCACTTTCTCTGGCCCAGATAAATTGTAGAGATGACCCCTAGGGGGCATACAGCCAGATCGATGGGGCAATCAAACGGGCGATGTGGAGGTAACTTATCAGCCGCCTTGGGACAGAACACATCGGAATACTCTGAATATTGTGTTGGTACCCCCTCCAACTGAATCCTAGTCTGACCCAGTGTCACCCTCTCTAAACATTGCTAGAAACACTGTTCTGACCAGCCAGTTAACTGACCAGTAGCCCAATCGATCTGTGGGGAGTGAAGGTGCAACCATGGCATGCCAAGGATGACTGTGGAGGTGGTCATGTGAAACACAAAAAACTGCAATTTCTCTTTATGCAATACCCCTATAGTGACTTCCACCTCTGGAGTCTGAGACAGCGGATGATTTTTTTGCAGGGGGGAATCATCTACTGCCGTGACCTGAACGGGTGGTTTTACCGGGGTGAGCGGAATACCCAATTTCTTTGCAAATTCAAAATCCATAAAATTAGCTGCAGAGCCTGAATCAACAAAAGCCTCAGAGACCTCCGTTTTATCTTTCCAAGTAACAGTACAAGGAAGAAGTAGCCGTTTATCTTCTAGGGGTAAAAGTCGTGCGCCTAGGGTGTTACCCCCTACAACTCCTAGGCAGTAGCGTTTCCCGACTTGTTAGGGCAATTACGTACTCTATGACCCCCATCTGCGCAGTAAAGACACAGCTGTTCAGACATCCTACGTCTCCGCTCCACTTGGGATAGTTTCGACCGACCAATCTGCATTGGTTCGGGTGGAGGCGAGACAGGAGGAGGTGGAGTTACTGGAGGCGCAGCGTAGGACACCATTTTTACTTGACTACTACCCCGGGTCTGTTTCTGGTAGCGTAGCCTGCGGTCGACTCGAATGGCCGATGAAATGGCCTCATCGACTGTTTAAGGTTCAGGCAGACTTAACATGAGATTGGAAACCTCATCTGACAACCCCGATAAGAAGCAATCTAAGAGGGCATAAGTGTTCCACCTGGCTGAAACTGACGACCTCCTAAATTCGGCTGCGTAATCCTCGACCAGACCCTTGCCTTGACGCAAAAGCTTGAGCTTCCGCTCAGAAGTCGCGTCGTCGTAAATTACTGCCATGGCTTTAAAAAACTCATCCACTGAGGTGAGGGCTAAGTCTCCGGTGGGCAAACTGTACGCCCACGTCTGAGAATCGCCTGATAACAAAGTCTTAATAGATATAACCCTTTGGGCCTCAGTTCCCGAAGATCGGGGTTTCAACTCAAAGTAGGATAACACTCTATTCCTAAAGTTGCGGAAGTCTGATCTGTGACCAGAAAATTTCTCAGGTACAGGTAAACGCAAGTCAGAGCTAGGAGAGGATCGCACCTCATTCACTGCTGTCTGGAGGGTTTGTAAGGAATCAGACAAGACGTCAATCATAGTCTTGTGACTACCCAGCACTTGGTTGATGTTTTCCACCAAAGTGGCAAGTGCGCCCAGACGGTCAGTGTGTGCGTCCATTTGTATTTTGGTCTGGCATTCTGTAACGATCAGTGTAACACAGAGAGGGTCTGATTACCGGTGAACTGCAGTATCACAGACAATGCAGAATATACCCAATTATTGATGATCTGCAGTATCACCGATAATCAGATATATATTCTAACCTCTGGACACCTGAGCAACGAGTGAGTGTAAATGCAACAGTAATACCTTGAGTTCACACCTTTGAGTTCAGTACCTTCCGTGGCCTAGACTCTCCCGGGGGAGGAGCTAAGCAGAGAGAGGAAGGACAGAGTGTGAGTGACACCAATGAGGGAGTGTCACTAACAGATCTGGGAACTGCCTCTAACAGTAAGGCTAGTTCTCGAGGTCGGGCAAGCCAGGTCGTTAACACACAGACAGATAAGGTACAGATTCAGGAGACAGATACGGAATCCAATGAACAGGCAGGGTTCGGCAACGGAGTATCAGAATAGCAGGGTACAGAATCAGGAGGCAGATACAGAGTCCAGGAACAAGCAGAGTTTGGCAACAGGTTATCAGAAATAGCAAGGTACAGAATCAGAGATCAAAGGAATAGTCAGGCAGGCAGAAGGTCATAACAAATAATACAGTATAATTTCCTAACGCTAAGGTGTGAGATCCTTGGCCGTCAACACCTTTGGAAACTATGCTAGAACACAGATACAGACAGGTCTGAGTGCTACCACGTAGTGATCGCAATGCCAGACGCCAGAGGAATGCCCAGCACCCAGTATATATACATCAGTGCTCTCCAGCACCTCCTTTAAGTGCTGGACCATTGAAAGTTGCTGCACTTGTCAGCTGACCGGCCTGGTCAGCTGACCTTCCTCTGACTGTCATAAAAGCCCTGCCTCTCTGCGCGCGCACGCGTCCTCCTAGACCAGTGTGGACTATCAGTCCCAGCCACACCAGTCATGTGTTGTAATGTTGTAGCTAAATGGGATGCGGAATCCGCCGCCACGCTGTCTGAGCGTGCGGCGTTTCCTCCGCATCCCACCTTACTGAGAGAGGCAGGCCTATGCGTACAAACCGCCGTGTCAGACGCGGCGGTTTCTCCGCATTCCGCTATGCCAGCCGCGGAAACAGCCGCCTCAGCTTACGTCCATGCGGCGGCTTTTCCGCGTTTCTTCACATAAATGCACATAATAAGAGACCGCTTTTCACCAGTAAAAGCACATAATAAGAGACCGCTTTTCACCAGTAAATGCACATAATAAGAGACCGCTTTTCACCAGTAAATGCACATAATAAGAGACCACTTTTCACCAGTAAATGCACATAATAAGAGACCGCTTTTCACCAGTAAATGCACATAATAAGAGACCGCTTTTCACCAGTAAATGCACATAATGACAAACAGCTAGTGTCCCCAGTATATGTAGCCAGCCTGGACCCCCTTTTGTGCAGTGATTGACAGGGAGCCCCTTTAGGCAGTGAGTGACAGGAAGCCCCTTTAGGCAGTGAGTGACAGGGAGCCCCTTTAGGCAGTGAGTGACAGGAAGCCCCTTTAGGCAGTGAGTGACTGGTAGCCCCTTTAGGCAGTGAGTGACAGGGAGCCCCTTTAGGCAGTGAGTGACACGGAGTCCATTTGAGTAGTGAGTGACAGAGAGCCCCTTTAGGCAGTGAGTGACAGGGAGCCCCTTTAGGCAGTGAGTGACAGGGAGCCCCTTTAGGCAGTGAGTGACAGGGAGCCCGTTTGAGTAGTGAGTGACAGGGAGCACCTTTAGGCAGTACATGACAGGGACCCCGTTTAAATAGTGAGTGACAGGGAGCCCGTTTGAGTAGTGAGTGACAGGGAGCCCCTTTAGGCAGTTAGTGACAGGGAGCCCCTTTAGGCAGTGAGTGACAGGGAGCCCCTTTAGGCAGTGAGTGACAGGGGGCCCCTTTAGGCAGTGAGTGACAGGGAGCCCCTTTAGGCACTGAGTGACAGGGAGCCCCTTTAGGCAGTGAGTGACAGGGAGCCCCTTTAGGCAGTGAGTGACAGGGAGTCCGTTTGAGTAGTGAGTGACAGGGAGCCCCTTTAGGCAGTGAGTGACAGGGAGCCCCTTTAGGCAGTGAGTGACAGGGAGCCCCTTTAGGCAGTGAGTGACAGGGAGTCCCTTTAGGCAGTGAGTGACAGGGAGCCCGTTTGAGTAGTGAGTGACAGGGAGCCCCTTTAGGCAGTACATGACAGGGACCCCGTTTGAGTAGTGAGTGACAGGGAGCCCGTTTGAGTAGTGAGTGACAGGGAGCCCCTTTAGGCAGTGAGTGACAGGGAGCCCCTTTAGGCAGTGAGTGACAGGGAGCCCCTTTAGGCACTGAGTGACAGGGAGCCCCTTTAGGCAGTGAGTGACAGGGAGCCCCTTTAAGCAGTGAGTGACATGGAGCCCCTTTAGGAAGTGAGTGACAGGGAGCCCCTTTAGGCAGTGAGTGACAGGGAGCCCGTTTGAGTAGTGAGTGACAGGGAGCCCCTTTAGGCAGTAAATGACAGGGAGCCCGTTTGAGTAGTGAGTGACAGGGAGCCCCTTTAGGCAGTGAGTGACAGGGAGCCCCTTTAGGCAGTGAGTGACAGGGAGCCCCTTTAGGCAGTGAGTGACAGGGAGCCCCTTTAGGCAGTGAGTGACAGGGAGCCCCTTTAGGCAGTGAGTGACAGGGAGCCTCTTTAGGCAGTGAGTGACAGGGAGCCCCTTTAGGCAGTGAGTGACAGGGAGCCCCTTTAGGCAGTGAGTGACAGGGAGCCCCTTTAGGCAGTGAGTGACTGGGAGCCCCTTTAGGTAGTGAGTGGCAGGGAGCCCATTTGAGTAGTGAGTGACAGGGAGCCCCTTTAGGCAGTGAGTGACAGGGAGCCCTTTAGGCAGTAAATGACAGGGACCCCGTTTGAGTAGTGAGTGACAGGGAGCCCCTTTAGGCAGTGAGTGAAAGGGAGCCCCTTTAGGCAGTGAGTGACAGGGAGCCCCTTTAGGCAGTGAGTGACTGGGAGCCCCTTTAGGCAGTGAGTGGCAGGGAGCCCATTTGAGTAGTGAGTGACAGGGAGCCCCTTTAGGCAGTGAGTGACAGGGAGCCCGTTTGAGTAGTGAGTGACAGGGACCTCCCCCCTCTAGCCGCCGCCGCTCCCCCCTCACCTTGCAGACCTCAGGATCAGTGGCGACCCGACCAGTACGAGCGGGCTCCAGAAGCACCCGCTCTATATGCGGAAGTGATGTCACTTCCGCATATCAGTGCAGTGTGCTAGGTCCTAGCGCCCGCATGACTGGTCGCCGCCTGATCGAGGTCTGAGCAGTGACGCGGCGGCTAGAGGGAGGGAGGGAGCGTCGGCCACAGGGAGGGAGTGAGCCACGGCCAGAGGGGGTGAGCGGCGGCCGGGTGGCGCCTGTCAGAGACAGGCGTCTGGGTGCAATGCACCCGCAGCACCTGCACAGGCTCGGCCCTGGCAGACGCATATCTACACCTTTGTACAGGAACTGAAGTACTGCGGGGCGTAGATATACTGCCGCTGATGGCATAAGTGCTTAAAGTATCCCCTTACAGCAGTATAGTCAGCCAGTTGTGCCCTGGGTATTAAGTAGCCCCGCCGGTATAGTTAGCTAGGGGTGCCCCCAGTTGAAAGTAGCCCCCCTACGGCAGCATAGGTAACCAGGTGTACCCTGGGTATTAATTCAAAAACAGAGACTGCACACAAAGGGCTTTAGCGACAAGCTGTATTAGTGAGCATGTAGAGGCACATACACAACATGTTTCGGGCGGATCACGGCTGGCAGGCTTCTGATCACAGCACGGGGGTGGGGGTGATATGTAAATTAAATGTAAACAGTGCTGCGGATCCCCCGCAGCGCTGTAGAAGTGACAGCCTTGTCACTTAACTGTTCCTCGGATGGCCGCACAATCTAATCCCTGCCACAGTCCTATGCCTACAAGTACAAACCTCCGATCGCTGTCTAGGGGCAATTGGAGGGGGGGGGGAGGATTAAAGGGAATAAGGTTTTTTTGTTTTTTTTAAAGAACACTTTTTAATAAATTAAGAAAAAAACAACTAACGATTGCAGGAGCGATCAGAGAGGCCTCCTAGTGACAACTAAAGGAGGTAAGATTCATTTGTGTGCTAAATTGTATGGTTGTGCAGCGAACAGTTAAAGCTGCACCGCACTGTTTTTTGAAAAATGGCCTGGTCACTAGGGGGGTGTAGGGAGAAAGGGAGAGGGAGGGAGCTGTGGTAGGCAACTCATTTGCCTCTCCCACAGTAGCTGCAACCAGGCCAGAATAAAAACCTAAATAGGCCAGGTATGGCCCACGGGCTGTAGTGTGCCCATTCCTGATCTAGATCCTTTCACCTTGAGAATGCCTCACCTTCATTCCCAGGGTCTCCTCCCTTGTAATTTTTGCATTGCATGTGCTGTATTGAAATGTCACACGCCACTCTTGCACTGAAAGTAACCATGTATAGGACATGGGATTGTGTAGCAGCATGTCCCAAAAGCAGTCGTATGTCAGCTATAACAATACTCTCTGCTTCAGCACCCACATCCAATCTCCAAGATCCCCCCATCTCATCAGCTCCCACCTCGCAACAGTGATTGTCATTGGGGACATGTAATGTTTCATTTTCTAATTCTTGTTCTAGCTCGCAAGGAGGAGCGTCAAAGGTGTCAGGAGCTCCAAGAGGGGCAGTCGGGGCCCAGTGGAGAGGATCCAGAAGAGGAAGGGGTGGATACTGGTAAGGGCATGGTGATTCAAGTTGGCTGTCAACTCCCACACGTATCTGCTTCCCATTTGTTCAACAACTTAACTTGGTCAATAATTTTATTGTCTTGTTTCAAAATGTTAATGTAAACCGCCAAGAAAGGATGAGGGACAGCAGCTCAGACCAGGAGGAGGAGGAGGTCGGCCGGTCGCCTGTCAATGCCGAGGTACCGGAGGAGGATGCCCCCCAGAATTGTAAGTATTTGGTGTCCCGTCTACAACAATACTCTCTCCTTCAGCACCCAAATCCAATCTCCAAGATCGTCCCCATCTCATTAGCTCCCACGTTGGGTCCCGCATTGTCTCCCCTCAAACAGTCATTGTCACGGAAGAGCCGTGAGACCAGAAAGCGCAATCGCAATCGGTTTCCTGCACCGATTGTCGTTGTGTTGCCAAATCAAGATTTTATGTCTGGGGGTAGCAGACTGTGAGCCTGGGAGTCTCTGGTTTCATAGCTGCTAGAGGAACTCTTTTCATGAAGTACGTTTGTTGACCAGTGAAGGCATGTTTGTTTAAATACCTTGATCAAAAGAAGTCCCTTCCTGGGCGAGTGACACCGAGGTGTGAAAGCTCTCCAGCAGTAAGCCCCAAATGGCAAGTGTTACTGCCATTTAAAGAGGATAACCTCCGCAGGAGGCCAGACTGCTCGACTCCGTTGGAAGCAGAGAGAAAATTAATGTTGTATATGATTTTTAACCTGTTTAAGGAACACCGTTCATATGAGAGGTATGAAAGTTATCTCATTCTGCTGATCCGGATCTGGTGACTATTTTAATATTAAATTTAGGCCACTGACATACCCAGAACCTAAGGTATTCTGCTACTTCGTAACCGGGCATGCGAAAGCACCCAAGTTTGATGTCATATGAACTGTCATATTCTGAGGAATATGAATCTGTGACTGTTATGTGTGTGCAGGAAGCGTAAGCCGAGCTATGAAAAATGTCATATTTGGTGGGCACCAGAAACCCACCCAGGAGGTGAACCACACCCTGTCCAGCCCCTGGGCTGACCCAGAGACCCCACCCAAAACTTTGGATTATTCAAAAGTGCTTGCCAGGGACTCCTCTTGTATTCCTCCAATTCCATCTTCATGGGAGCCTGCCGCTGCTTTGAGAAAAAGTAGCGGCCATCTTGCCTGAACTTTGGCTCCTGAACTGAAACAAAGAACTGCACGTGTTTTTCTGGGAAAAGATGTATTTCCACATGAACTTAAGTATCCGTATTTTCTTCCCTTTTTATTTTTTATACTGCGCTACAATTGTCTCCATAATTGTTGATTTTAATGATTTTCTGTATATATTAATTATTTCTATTGCATTAATAATAAAACGACTAAAAAGTCATTTTATTCGTTCAGCTACCCTGCTGTTCAGCCGCACAAACTGAACCTAGCTTCTGAGGAGTCGCTACTACTGTTGATAGCTAGATAAATTAGAGTGTGTTTAACCATTTTATTTGCAGGTCTAGAGTCAGTCAGTCAGTGGGATTCTCTGTCCCATGGTAACAGAGATTGTGGCAGCCTAGTATTTTGTGTTTAATAGATCGCACACCTCCCTCTGGTCTGTCTGCTGCCAAAATCCCAGCGGTTTCTGCGCACCGATTGCGACCACAGACTGCATTGTCTGTGTGCTGAAACCAATTGGAAGGCATTGTGGGTTCCGGCCACTAGGGGGTGTGTGACATTCATGAATGCCAAAGGTATACTCATCCATTCTTCACAGTGCTCTGTACACTGGCTCCGTATTTGAAGTCCCATGTGTCATATATTCTGTGGCTAAAAAAAAGGTTGGGCAAGACACACCCACTGCACATCTACGATCTGCTCCACAGGTATATTCTGACCCACCCCCTCTGGCTCTCCAATGACCTCCACTTGACTGTCCTGCTCATATGTCAGTCCTATCCGCATCTACAGCACTTCAGAAAGGGCACAACCACACCATGAAATTCACGCACTGGATGTCACTGGCTAACAGCATGCCGGTAAATCAGCTCTTACTTTCATGCTCAATACCAACCCCAAACCCCACCTCTCCGCCAGGGATGAACTCACGAGTCATTATGAGTAGCTAGATACTCTAATTCGTGATTCTTATGAGGCGTAATTGCTGCAGGGCCAGAGGTGGTGGGTCAGTATATACCTGTGGAGCAGATCGGACATGTGCAGTGGGTGTGTCTTGCCCAACTTCGAATAGCTAGCTACATGTAATGACTCGTGAGCTCATCCCTGCTCTCCGCTCAAACACCAACCATGCCAAAATTAACCTCCTGACAAACACAATAACAAGCATGGTTGTGTTGGATGAACACTATGCAACAGTGATTGTCAATGGTGACATGTAATATTACATTTTCCTATTCTTGCCCTAGATCACTGGGAGGAGCGTCAAAGGTGCTGGGAGGAGCGTCAAACGTGGCAGGAGCTTCAGGAGGGGTGGTCAGAGCCTAGTGAAGGGGATATCGAAGAGGAAGGGGCGGACACTGGTAAGTGCATTGTCTGTGCATTGTCCATGGAGGAAAGATTTCTTCGACAGTGGGAGGGACGAGTACCTAACAAGTTGCATGCAAGCTGTTAGAGGAAACTAACATCCTCCAAGTGGTAGACAGGTCATGCGTATGCTCAGTGTGTATTTTATCCCATAAGTGGGGCTTGCACTCTTTTGCAGGTAAGCATTCATCTGTTTTTAAGTAGCGCTGTTCATTTCTTTGCTATGTTTTGATTTATTTCTGGTCAGCTGCTTCCACTTAACAGTTTTGCCTTTGGCGTATATGCAGAGCCTCTGTTTGGGTTCAAGGTGCGTTTGTAGCTTCTGGGGGTGCTCAGCGCATCTCTGAGCTGAGGCCATTCAGAGGCGGCCTGGTGATGCGCTGATCCCACTTTTTTGCGCAATTCTCAATTTTACTTGGTAGCGCGCCCAGGTTATGCATATGCATAGGTAGGATTTAGTTAGTGTTAGGTCCCCTCCCATGGAGGATTGACTTCTTCGCAGTGGGAGGGACGAGTACCTAACAAATTGCATGCAAGCTGTTAGAGGAAACCAACATCCTCCAAGTGGTAGACAGGTCATGCGTATGCTCAGTGTGTATTTTATCCCATAAGTGGGGCTAGCACTCTTTTGCAGGTAAGCATTAATCTGTTTTTAAGTAGCGCTGTTCATTTCTTTGCTAAGTGCATTGTCTTGTTTCAAATTTTTGATGTAGACCACCAAGAAAGGAGGGGAGACAGCAGCCCACACCAGGAATGGGAGGTCAGCCAGTTGCCTGGCAGGGCGGAGGAAGCAGAGGAGGATGCCCCCCAGAGTTGTAAGTATTTGATGTCATGTCTACAACAATACTCTCTACTTCAGCATCCACATCCAATCTCCAAGATCCCCCCATCTCATTAGCTCTCACCTTGGGTCCCGTATTGTCTTCCCTCAAACAGTCATGAATGCCACAGCTACACTCATCCATTCATCACAGTGCTCTGCATTTTATGTCCTCCCATGTAGCATTATTTTGGGGGACATGCAGTGGCATAGCAATAGGGGGTGCAGAGGAAGCAACCGCATCGGGGCCCTTAGGGCAGAGGGGCCCTTCCTCAAACACAGTATTAGCTCTTTATTGATCCTGTGCTTGTAATAATCACTTCTTTAGATGCTTTGAATGGTAGTAATCACTGGCAAACTGTCCCCATCCCCTCCTAGCCTTTCTGACAATGTGGTTGTCCTTGATTGGTTTTGGTGCTCCGTATCAATTATGTATAGCATGCTTGGGGGGCCCCAATGCAAAAGTTGCACTGGGGCCCACAGCTTCTTAGCTACGCCACTGGGGAAATGCCACATAAGCAAAGGTTTGCACGCAATCACTTACTGAGTGCTGGCACTATATTGTGTACTGTTGAGATTTGATAAATGCAAGTTTAAAAGCCATTGGAGTGCCTCTTTCTTTATTCATTGAGTGCTGGCACTCACTCAGATCTCTCTGGCAGCTCCCATCAAACAAATAGCAAACTGTGTGTCAATGTGTCATTATATAACACTTACATCTAATAAAGCGCTTTACCGAGTTCCGTATTTTTCGGACTATAAGACGCACTTTTTCTCCCCTAAAAGTGGGGAGAAAAAGTCCTTGCGTCTTATAGTCCGAATGCACCAATTTGAATGTGCCCACCGGCTCCCCGCAGCATACCATGTCACAGTATGCGGTGCGGGGAAAAAAAACAGGAAGCTCAATGCGGGCAAATCTGGACAGACAGGAATCCACACTGCAGCCAGAGACGTTTCAGATACCTTTAAGTGTATTGCGCCAGCAGATCTATATGAGGCAGAAAAGCTCTTTTACCCCGCCTGGACCCACTGCAAAGCCACTTTCTACATGCCTGCCGCTCCAGCTCAAGGTTCCCTGTTCTCAACACGTTCCAGCCTGCATGCGTAATGAAGAGGCGCCAGCAACCAATCGCACAGTTACACTGCCATTGTATACGCAGTACAACTACCAATCAGGCGGGGGGAGCTGCCCCGGACCGCCTATCACAGCGCTCACTGCTTCCTGCTCGTTACATTACAGGAAGCAATGGTCTCACGGGTGGGACCATTGTGGCCAATCACTGCGCACATCTGCGCTGGAATGGCAGTGAGCGCTGTGATAGGCGGTCCGGGGCAGCGCCCCCCGCCTTATTGGTAGTTGTACTGTGTATATAACGGCAGCGTAACTGTGTGATTCGTCGCTGGCGTTTTCATTACGCATGCAGGCTGGAACGTGGGGAGAACAGGGAACCTTGAGCTGGAGCGGCGGACATGTAGAAAGCGGCTTTGCAGTGGGTCCAGGCGGGGTGAAAGAGCTTTTCTACCTCACATAGATCTACTGGCTCAATGCTCTCAGAGCCTCCTGAAGGGTCTTTGGCTGTAAGTATATGCATGAGGACAATGGAGCGCACAGGGAAAGAGGAGGGGGGATCACTGGACATAGGGGGACACTGGATCCAGGGGGCACTGAACACGGGAGACACAGGGGTCAATGGACACAGGAAGACATAGGGGTCACTGGACACAGGATGACACAGGGGGTCACTGGACACAGGATGACACGGGGACACAGGACACAGGGGTCACTGGACACAGTAGGACACAGGGGGTCACTGGACACAGTAGGACTCAGGGGGTCACTGGACACAGGAGGACACAGGGGGTCACTGGACACAGGAGGACACAGGGGGTCACTGGACACAGGAGGACACAGGGGGTCACTGGACACAGGAGGACACAGGGGGTCACTGGACACAGGAGGACACAGGGGGCGTTTTCATTATGCATGCAGGCTGGAACGTGGGGAGAACGGGGAACTTTGAGCTGGAGCGGCGGACATGTAGAAAGCGGCTTTGCAGTGGGTCCAGGTGGGGTGAAAGAGCTTTTCTACCTCACATAGATCTACTGGCTCAATGCTCTCAGAGCTTCCTGAAGGGTCTTTGGCTGTAAGTATATGCATGAGGACAATGGAGCGCACAGGGAAAGAGGAGGGGGATCACTGCACATAGGGGGACACTGGATCCAGGGGGCACTGAACACGGGAGACACAGGGGTCACTGGACACAGGAAGACATAGGGGTCACTGGACACAGGAGTCACTGGACACAGGATGACACAGGGGGTCACTGGACACAGGAGGACACGGGGACACAGGACACAGGGGTCACTGGACACTGGAGGACACAGGGGTCACTAGACACTGGAGGACACAGGGGTCACTAGACACTGGAGGACACAGGGCGTCACTAGACACAGGGGGTCACTGGACACAGTAGGACACAGGGGGACACTGGACACAGTAGGACTCAGGGGGTCACTGGACACAGTAGGACTCAGGGGGTCACTGGAAACAGGAGGACACAGGGAGTCACTGGACACAGGAGGACATAGGGGGCCACTGGACAGAGGGGGTCACTGGACACAGGGGGTCACTGCACACAGGGGTCACTGGACACTGGAGGACACGGGTCACTGGACACTGGAGGACACTGGACACTGGAGGACACAGGGGTCACTGGACACAGGAGGACACAGGAGGTCACTGGACACAGGAGGGCACAGGGGGTCACTGGACACAGGGGGTCACTGGACACAGGGGGTCACTGCACACAGGGGGTCACTGGACACTGGAGGACACGGGTCACTGGACACTCGAGGACTCAGGGGTCACTGGACACTGGAGGACACAGGGGTCACTGGACACAGGGGGTCACTGGACACAGGAGGACACAGGGGGTCACTGGACACTGGAGGACACAGGGGTCACTGGACACAGGGGGTCACTGGGCACTGGAGGACACAGGGGTCACTGGACACAGGAGAACACAGGGGGTCACTGGACCACAGTAGGACACAGGGGGTCACTGGACACAGGAGTCACTGGACACAGGGGGTCACTGGACCACAGGAGGACGCAGGGGGTCACTGGACACAGGGGTCACTGGACACAGGGGTCACTAGACACACAAGGACACTGGTCACAGGAGGACAGTGGGCACAGGGAGTCACTGGACACAGGGAACACAAGAGGTACAAGGAAGGCACAAGGGGAACATAATGTAGGGGAGGTCCATAAGATGCTCCTGCACCATGAATGCACCAGATTTTTGAGTTTTCTCCTAGGTGATATTTTTAAACTTGTAAATAACATGCCCTTTAACCTGCTGAGCGGTCTGGACGAGCTCAGCTCGTCCAGTACCGCCGGAGCCTGCCGCTCAGGCCCTGCTGGGCCGATTTGGCTCAAATAAAAAGCAGCACACGCAGCCGGCACTTTGCCAGCCGCGTGTGCTGTCTGATCGCCGCTGCAGTGCGGCGATCCGCCGCATGCAGCGGCAAAAGAGGGTCCCCCCAGCCGCCTGAGCCCAGCGTAGCCGGAACAAAAAGTTCCGGCCAGCGCTAAGGGCTGGATCGGAGGCGGCTGACGTCAGGACGTCGGTTGACGTCCATGACGTCACTCCGCTCGTCGCCATGGCGACGAGGTAAGCGAAACACGGAAGGCCGCTCATTGCGGCCTTCCGTGTTACTTCTGGCCGCCGGAGGCGATCGGAAGAACGCCTCCGGAGCGCCCTCTAGTGGGCTTTCATGCAGCCAACTTTCAGTTGGCTGCATGAAATAGTTTTTTTTTTATTAAAAAAAACCCCTCCCGCAGCCTCCCTGGCGATCTTAATAGAACGCCAGGCAGGTTAAGCCACCAGAAAGCAAGCAAATACCCAAAATACATTTTGATAGTACTTTTTCACGTACTTTTTGGTACTTTTTTAGTTGAAAAGTGCTGAAAAGTTATTTTAAATCGAAGATGAAAAATTATCTCCCAGGAGAACACGGTACCTGGCAGTCCGGCCAGAGAAATTAAAATTTTAAATTGTGAAGATGAGTGAGGCTTGGGGGCCCCCCTGGTCTCTCAGGCCCGGGGGAAATTGCCACCCTTTCCTTAATGGTAGCGCCCACCCTGGACACATACAAACAGTTAACACTTACTTGCCCAGTCTCAAACTATTCTGAATCAAGTGCTGTTGAGCAAAGCTTATATAGACAAACAGCTGACAAATGTTAACATTACGCACATAAACTTCAGTTTTACCGCTCGTAGAGTTCTACACGCACAATGCTGCGCGTAATTCATGTAGCGCTATAGCACTATTCAATAGCACGGTTTAGCGAATCAACCCCATACTGTGTTAACCTGGTGGAGACCCGTGTCTTCTCTTTTTGACTGGCACTTATTCACACTTGTTCTACTTGCGAAAGAGAAAATAATATGTTATGTCTGCTTCTTGTAGATATTCCACTAGATGATGATGATGAATATGCTGATGTCACACTCTGCAGAGGAGTAGGGGGTCAGTATGCCACTACCGTTCCTATGCAACTCACCTGCATACATGCAAAAACAGCCCTAGGAAATTTGGTGCAGGGTGAAGCTGATAAACAGGTCACTGTGCTCCTGCAAAAGTCCCGGCAGTGTTAATTACTATCCCCCTCCTGGCTGGCATGGTCTTAAAGGGAAAGATGTAATTCTGCTGCCAGCTATTGCTGGCGGTCAAATTACGCTTTTTTTGAAGTATTATGGGCTCCGTCTTTTGCCACTGTAGCCTTGATTCACATTACGGCCTATGGAGACGCACGGTGCGCCCAAATTTCCCTGCACCATTTTGTGCTGTTTTATTGGCACCCTATCACCCCCACCCCATCGCCAGCTACTGCACACACACCTTGTAAAGGCAACGCTTATGCTTTATCTATTCAATAGCATTCGATGATGCATTCCAGCCCTTTCTTGCATTGTGGCTGCCCTGGTCTCAGGATCAGGTATCCTGCAATACCACCACCCAGTATGCCACCACATGGTCCTCCTTTCTGCCTCTGTGACTGCCCTGGTGGTCAAGGAGGAGGGGCAAAATATAACACAGGATGCATTTGAAGGTATTTAATTTTACTTGCATTGTATGCATCACAACACATTTTTAGCCTTATTGGACTCAAAACTTCATCTTGTCCTGTCACCCTTTGACCCTACTAAGTATGTGCTTCAAAGAAACAAAGGACCAGATTTATCAAAGCATTGCTGACAGTTTTTTTCTTCTTAACCTCTTGAGGACTGCAGGGCTAATCCCCCCTAGTGACCAGGCCATTTTTAGTATAATAGCCCACTGCAGCTTTAAGGCTAAGCTGCAGGGCCGCACACCACATTACACAAGTGATTTCCCCCTCCCCTCCTTTTCTCCCCACCAACAGAGCTCTCTGTTGGTGGGGTCTGATCGCTCCCCCCATGTTTATTTTTTTTTAAATAAATATTATTGTTAGCTTTTTTTTTTTTTTTTTAAAAGCTGTTTCTTTAAAAATGTTCCCTCCCTCCCCACAGCCAGCCAATTATGGCGATCGGCTGTCATAGGCTTCTGCCTATGAGACCCGATCGCTCTCTTGTCCCCCAGGGGGACAGCCGTGTGACACGGCTGTCCCCAGTACAGCGCTGCTGCCGATCGCAGCACTGTACATAGAAATAGAATATTAGTCTCCCGAGCAGCAATAGCCGCTCAGAGACTGAAGGCGGGGCGGAGCTCCACCCCCCAAGCAGAGATGCGCGCGCAGCCTGCGCGTGATCTCCTGCAAAACAGAGCCCCAGGACTTTACGCCAATTGGCGTTAGGCGGTCCTGGGGCTGCCGCGGCCACTCCCATCGGCGTGACGCGGTCGGCAAAAGGTTAAACAGTTCTAACCAGCGGGACTATTCTGCATGATAATAAGAAACTTCTTAAAACCTTCTTAACCACTTTGGGACCGGCCGCCTAACCCCCCTTAAGGACTAAAGCATTTTGCGGTGGAGGGCGGTGCACGCGTTTGGGGGGGATCAGGCGGCCGGATCCCGTCTGTGGCTGGCTGGGCAGTGTCCCTGAATGGTGGCAAGTGTCCCCCCTTACGCCAGCAGCAATCATTTACCTTCCAGGCTCCAGCGATGAGCCGCAGTAGCCCCCTTCTTCTCCAGCCGGCATCTCCGCTCCAAATGACGCTCAGGTCGGGTCGCGGCTTGATGACGTCATCAAGCAGGGAGTCGGCGCTGACGTCAGACAGAGCAGAGATGCCGGCCAGAGCAGAGGGGGGCGCCAATCATCGCTGGAACAGCAGGGAGGTGAGTAGATCCTCTTCTTTTCCCCCCTGCCGCCGCTGTCCAAGTGATCACTATGATCCGACGGCGATCGTAGTGATCACGTGATCAGCAGCCATACGCGATGGCTGCTGATCACTGAGGGGAGATGCCAGCTGTTGTATGACAGCTTAATCTCCCCTCTCGGGTGCGCACGATCGCGCCGGGACGGTTCTTTAGCGCGGACGTTGAATCAACGTCTGGTCAGAACTGTACCTCCACCTGCTGGACGTTGATTCAACCTACAGTGGTCCCCAGAAGGTTAACAGCAGCAGGAAAGTGTGATTTTCTAGAGCTGCACTACTGTTAAGAAAAGTGCAAATCCATCCCTAAACTGCTGCAGATTAAGAAGTGCTTAATAACAGTTTTACAGATAGTGCAGCAGTGCAGGCTAGGCATGATTTGTGAGGTGCTCCCCCCCCCCCCCCCCTGCTAAATTCCTCCTCAGAGCCTGCCAGTAGCAATACAGCAGATGTATTGGTTACTTCAGGAACAGCAATTTCCCTCACACAGTGCACTGTCTGAGAAACCTCCCTAACTCCTCTTATTTTGCAACAGTTTTACAAGGAACCTGCATCTAGTTATTTCTTGAAGGATACCCGAGGTGAGGTGACATGATAAGATAGACATGGGTATGTACAGTGCCAAGCATACAACTAACTATACTGTGTTTTCTATCTCTGCCTGAAAGAGTTAAATATCAGGTATGTAAGTGGCTGACTCAGTCCTGACTCAGTCACAAAGTGACTACAGTGTGACCCTCACTGATAAGAAATTCCAGCTATAAAACACTTTCCTAGCAATAAAATGGCTTCTGAGGGCAGGAAAGAGATAAAAGGGTCGATAGTTCATAGATCTTAGCTCTGGCATACTTCAATGAATGTGTCATTGAGCAAAACCAATAAAACAGTTAAAACTTAAAAAGTAGATTTAAACATAAAATAAAACTGTGGAATATCTTAACAAGTAATTTTTAGGAGAAGGAAGATAGATACAATCGTTTATTTCATTAGTTTATTTTCACCTCGGGTGTCCTTTATGATGCCTGAGACAGTTCTGCACGGATTTCTAAAAACCTACCAATATTTTGTCTCAGACACTCTTGATAAATGTCCCCCACTGTCTTTTATTGTAAAGAAGCATAGGTCAACCATGCTGCATGTGCCACACAGGGGCATAACTAGAGGGGAGCAGCCCCTACCATCACAGGGGGGCCCATAGCAGTTTTAGGGCCCCAACTACTAACCTTCCCTTCCTCCGATACAGGGGACTATACTTCAGATGAGGTGTTTTTGTGGCCACACTTGTTTAATGCCACACTTGTTTTATAATACTTGTGAGATGGGCCCCAAGGCCGTGAAGAGCACCAATGGGAGGCCAGGGAAGGGGTGTGAACATTGAGGGCCCTATCAAGGTTTTGCTGGTTTGGCCCCATGAATTGTAGTTGCGCCACAGTACTGAACCCACATTACTGTACGATGTCCCTTTGGGTCTACCTCATACTAAATGTGAAACTGTGGCTCTAGGTTTCTCAACATATTGCCATTATACTAGTTTTTGGGGAGGTGAGGACTCCATGTTTTGTACAGCAATGCAAAATAAATAAACAGTTTTGGGGAAAGCTTTGGTGGGTTTATTTGTTTAGTGTTGTCCTTCCATGTGCATCGGTCAACCCAACAGGGATAACATTTGTAATATTGTTTTATTTGGTTATTTGCACAGACTTGTCAAGGAGCGCTCATGCCCTTGTGGACCAAGTTGAAGGAGTCCGGAGAGTCTTGGGGATCCTCCGTTCCTCTATAGTGGCAACATTGGATGAGGCTGAGGCCAACCTCGAGCAACTGCTAGAGGATGCCAAGAAATGTTTTTAAATGTTTTTGTTTTGTTGATGATTGGCTGGTGCTTAGTGACTGTTCAGGGTTTTCCCAGGTCATGTTTGATCTGTTTGCAATGTTTGCACATTTTTATAGCATGTTTTATTTTATTAGCTCCAAGAAAAAAAAATTCTAAATACAGTATTTGAAACTGTACCTTTGTGTGTGCTAATTATTCAAGTTCATAGAGTCCCTGACTTGCTATACATCCTAGGTATTCAGTGTATAGGTACATGTGTGTGTTCATGTTCATATCTATGTATAGCTAAACGCATATATACAAACATATATTTGTTTTTCTTTTTTATATATTTAATAGCTGATGGCCCGGCGTTGCCCGGGTATGTATTTGGCTGGTGTTGGCTCTGCCCACGTTTTCTAACTCTAACACACAATTACTTAGTTTGTGAGCTAGGCGGTCTTTGGCATCAATAATTTGCATTGAAATGAAACAAATCTGATTGGCTGTTTTGGCCCCACCCCCTTTTCTGAATTTGAACCCCAGTCACCCAATGACCAACTGTTCCAGGTTTGAGGCTTGTGCCATTAACCGTGCAAGAATGGCAGCAATGAAATATTTCCCTTGAATATCAATAAGTGAATTTTGATTGGCTTTTGTAGGCTCCGCCCACTTTTCTGAATATTAATCCCAGTCACCCAGTGACCAACTGTGCAAAGTTTGAGAACCCTGCCATTACCAGTGTAAGAAATAAGAATGGCTGCAGTTTACATTTTCTGCCCACTTTTTGCTTATGGGGACAAAAAGTATCCTATAAGTCAGTGATGGCTAACCTTTCAGAGGCCGAGTGCCCAAACTGTGACCTAACATTGACTTATCACCGAATTCCAATGGGGGTTTTGCACCGAAAAATGGGCGTGGCTATGACATTGTATGGGCGGAGCTAACATAATGATGTAACAACAAGGCATAAGAAAGCAGTGTTTCTGACATGATGTGGTGAAACGAGGATTCGCATCATGGGTGTGCAGAAACTGTGTGATGCTATTTATTAGTATACCCGACGTAACCCCAAAGCAGCAAATATAGCCAACTATGACCATTAAATAATAAATGCAGCAACAGTTACCCCAGACACCAGAAAATAAACGCAATGTGGGCAACATTTCAGCAGAAAATAACGCAATGTGGGCAACATTTCAGCAGAAAATAACGCAATGTGGGCAACATTTCAGCAGAAAATTACGCAATGTGGGCAACATTTCAGCAGAAAATAATGCCGTGGGCAACATTTTAGCAGAAAATAAGCAGTGGGCAACATTTTTGCAGACAATAAACACAGTGGGCAGCATTTCAGCAGAAAATAAACGCAGTGGGCCACATTTTACCAGAAAATAACGCAATGTGGGCAACATTTCAGTAGAAAATTACGCAATGTGGGCAACATTTCAGCAGAAAATAATGCCGTGGGCAACATTTTAGCAGAAAATAAGCAGCGGGCAACATTTTAGCAGACAATAAACACAGTGGGCAGCATTTCAGCAGAAAATAACGCAATGTGGGCAACATTTCAGTAGAAAATAAACGCAGTGGGCCACATTTCAGCAGAAAATAAATGCAGTGGGCCACATTTCATGTTGGTAACATTTCGGCAGAAAAGCACGCAATGTGGGCAACATTTCAGCAGAAAATAAGCAGTGGGCAACATTTCAGCTAAAAATAAACGCAATGTGGGCAACATTTCACCAGAAAATAAACGCAGTGGGCCACATTTCAGCAGAAAATAAATGGAGTTGGCCACATTTCATTTTCAACTTTTGCATTTATAATATTAGTGAGATACCAGTATATTTATATACATATGTATATATATATATATATATATATATATATATATATATATATATATATATATATATATATATATATATATATATCACGCTCCCCTCATCATAATCAGTGTGCGCTCAGGATGCACCAGCGCACGCACATTGATTATGACAAGAGGGGCACGCGGTCACAGAGCTGATCCAACATACAACGCATGTGCGGCTACTTGGTCAAACCCTGCCCAAAGGCTTACAATCTAGATGGGGAATTTTCGTGGGAAGTCCTAGTTTCAGGGAAACGGTATGTGAGCAGGGGAGCGGAGGACACATGGAGACAGAAGGGGACACATGGGGGGAACACATGGGGGTACACATGATGTAAAAGGGGGACCCAATAACTAGGGAAGAACATCTACAAGATGCCCCTGCACGCATAGTTTTTTTTCCACTGGTTTTTGCCCTCTACACCTAGGTGTGTCTTATAGTCCAGAGGGTGTTATTTGCTGCAAAGTATGGTACTATGTACAGTACAGTAACATAGTTAACCTCCTTAGCGGTAACCCCGTGTGTGACACGGGGTAAGCCGCCGGAGGGTGCCGCTCAGGCCCTGCTGGGCCGATTTGCTTAATTTTTTTTTTGCTGGACGCAGCTAGCACTTTGCTAGCTGCGCCAGCACCCCGATCGCCGCCGCCGCGCGCCCGATCGCCGCTATCCGGTGCGGCGCGCGGCCCCCCCCCCCCCCCAGACCCCGAGCGCTGCCTGGCCAATCAGTGCCAGGCAGCGCCGAGGGGTGGATCGGGTCTCCCAATGACGTCCCGACGTTGCTGACGTCGGTGACGTCATCCCGCCCCGTCGCCATGGCGACGGGGGAAGCCCTCCAGGAAATCCCGTTCTTTGAACGGGATTTTCTGATCGCCTATCGCCGGAGGCGATCGGCGGGGCTGGGGGGATGCCGCTGAGCAGCGGCTATCATGTAGCGAGCCCTCGGCTCGCTACATGATAAAAAAAAAAAAAATAATAAAAAAAACTGTTGCGCTTCCCCCTGGCGGTATTTTTCATACCGCCAAGGGGGTTAATGAAGAGGAAACACATCAAAGCAAAACAAACTTTATTACTACATATACTATATACAGTATACTACAAAGCTCAGACAAGTGGAAACACAAGGTAAATGGGGAACAAACAATGTTACAGCAGGATGGCACAGAGCAGTGTACTACAAATTAGTATAACTTGCATGAGCAAAGCAAAAGAAGTCCTTGGTAACATCATACAAACATTGCGGATCGTCTTGGTAGTAAACCTGAGGCCTGCATGAGGGCAATTGCCGAGGAGGTTGGTATGGGAGTTGTGACAGTGCGCTGTACATTCCCCTGCAAACATGGGTCCACCAGTCCAGGAGGGGGCATATGGCACTGTGTACCAGAGATGAATAATAACAATTTTTTTATACATACATGGGGCTTCCTCCAGCCCCCTCCGACCTGATCGCCCCCTTGGCGCCATCATCCGCCTTCTTGATCTTCCGTAAGGGATCCTGGTATCTTTGGTCAGATGGGGCCTGTCGGTGCATGTGCAGTGTGGCTGTGCGCGCTCCCTCGTCTCCCACGGCCAGGAAAGCTCTGCGCTTGCACAACAGTACTGTGCAGGTGCAGAAAGCCCCCTGCGATAGGCTAAAAGGCTGTTTCTTTTATAGATATACATATGCATAGCTCCCAACTGTCCCTTTTTTCGGAGGGACAGTCCTTTTTGGAAGCCCTGTCCCTCTTTCCTCCTCATTTGTCCCTCTTTCAGGACTTTGTCCCTCTTTCTATGTAAATATATATATTTCTATTAAAAAATGTGTTTGATTGACTCTAAACTTTATTCCCATCCTTTAAATTAATATATTACTAATTTTAAAATGTTAATATGAAGGAAAATGAACCAGGATAGAAAGGACCAGTGTGGTTTGAATTATAAAACAACATATTTTTCTTATGAAATCTTTATGGTATGCGTGACTAGAGGCGTTGTGAGGGTGTGGCGAGGGGTGTGGCAGAGGCATGGCTTAATTGTCCCTTTTTCTCATCTCAAAAAGTTGGGAGGTATGCATATGCACAGAAGGAGATACTGGTTGCGTGGCAGTTGGAAACAGCTGTTGTTTCCCACAATGCAACAAGGTTTACAGGCAGCAAACTGTCAGGACCTTGGTAATGACATCACACTGTGGGTTGGTTTTCACCACAATATCAGCCATACAGACCACCCAGATGATTTATTTGAGAAAAGGCAAAGATTTTCTATGGGAAAGGGGGTATCAGCTACTGATTGGGATGAAGTTTAATCCGGGGTTACAGTTCCTCTTTAATCTGAGCTATGTCGGCTTGAGTAGTATCCTGCTGCCACAGTTCACTTGCAATGCATTTCCCACAGTTATCAAAATTGCCCTCCTGCCTCTGTAGCGATTGCATTGCTCTGTGGGGTGCAATAGAAGTGTATCCCAGCAAAATAAATTCAAATGTGCTATCTTCAACATGACATGCTCATGAACACTGGCAGAAGGATGTGGCTAGCGTGGGGAAAAAGACAACACATTGGAAGTAGAGAGGAGCTGGCTGCCCAGAAGGTTGGATGCATCGCATGGAGCAGGTGAGTCCATTTACAAAAGGCACCGCTGCGCCAACTCTGCAGGGGAAGACAGGAGGGGGACCCAATGGGGAGGGAGGAATGATGTTGTCCCCCCTCCCCTCAGTGTCACCCACCTCCTCTCACCCAGTGGCACTTATGCCTGGCTATACTCGGGGCACCTATACCTGCCTACCTCTACTGGGGGCACCTATACTAGGCAACTTATACTGGGGGAACTTATACCTGGCTACCTATACCGGGGGCAACTATGCCTGGCTAGCTATACTGGGGACACTGATACCTAGCTAGCTATACTGGGGACACCTAACTGGGCTACCTATACTGTGGCCACCTATACCTGGCTTCCTATATTTTGGGCACCTATACCTACCTACCTACATACCCTGAGAGCATTTTTTACACTGGTGCAAATTGTTGGGTGCTGTGCAGTCTTTCCAAATTGTGGGGGAGGGCCCATCCTCACAAGGTGCCACTTTTGTGAATTTCATACTTTACTTAACTCTCGTTTGAAGACAGTCCTCAAGTTTTGAACTTTGTGTTTAACAAAGGCCGCTGTGGCATCGGCATGCACAGTGCAGCAATGTTCCAACAGTTTTTCATACGCTCTGGCCTTTATGAACTTGTTTGAAATAGGGGTGTAACTAGAAATCACTGGGTCCCCCGGGCAAACGTTTGGATGGGGCCCCATTCCGCCAAACTGCTAGCAGCTTAAGCTTATTACACACACTCTGTCCATCCCTGATGGAGCAGAACTGGCTCTGCAGACCTCTTCAGCATCACTACAGTATAAGCACTTGGGGAAGAGTGGAAAGGTTGGGGGCTGGGCGCTGTACACAAGTTTCGTTATCAGTGGCTGAGCAGAAGCAGTCATTTGAACAATTGCGCAGAAATAGAAAGCTTTTTCTCTCTGTGCCCTGACTCTTCAAGCATCACTTCAGGACTAGAGATGGCCGGCGAACCGATTCGCGCGAACTTCGGTGGTTCGCGTTCGCGGTGAACCGCAAACTATATGCGAGTTCGGCCCGCCCCCTATACTACTCATTAGGGTCAACTTTAACCCTCTACATCACAGTCAGGAGACACAGGGTAGCCAATCAGGCTACACTCTCTCCTGGACCCCCCCCCCCCCCCCCCCTTATAAAAGGCAGGCAGCGCCAGCAATTACAGTCACTCTTGTGCCTGCAGTAATTAGAGAAGGGAGAGTACTTGCTGCTGACTTATGGAAAGCTTAGTTAGGCTCTTGTGTTAGGCTTGTTAGCTTGCTCCTAGCTGAACCTTATTGCTAAAAATCACTCCTCAACAGCTCTTTTGAGAGCTAATGTTGTTCTTGTGATGTATTTTTTGTGTGTGTGTATCCCACAGACACTTGTGTTGCACATACAGCCCTGTCAGTCAGTCGCAGCTGCTGCTGGACTTTGGCCCCTTGGTAAGTCCTACTGTGCCACTGCCAGGCCCAGCAAATTCAGTGAGGAGAGGGCCAGCGCATACCACAAACGCTGCATCTGAAATGACCAACAGCTCACATATGCAGCACTTCTAATAAACTATCTGCACACTTTGCATTCAACTCAGATGCAAATCGTATGCATAACTACGATTACTTACCATGCAAACGGGAAACTCAGGAATACGGGCTGGGAGCAGCTAACCTGGTAGTTACATACTAGCAAAATTATGAAGGGGGGGGGGGGGGGGGGGGTTGCGCATCCCTGAAAACATGCTGCATTTGACTGGTTAATCGCTCAGGCATGCACCACCTCTATTAGGCTGAAAATGCACGCCCTGCGTCCAAACCAGATGCTACATTTGGTTTGTAACTACCAGGTTAGCTGCTCACAGCCCGTACTCCTGAGTTTCCTGTTTGCATGGTAAGTTATAGATATAGTAGTTATGCATATGATTTGCATCTAAGTTGAATGCGAAGTGTGCAGATAGCTTATTAGAGGTGCTGCACATGTGAGCTGTTGGTCATTTCAGATGCAGCCTTTGTGGTATGTGATGGCCCTCTCCTCGCTGTCCATTAAAATGTAGGTTACACAGCTTAGCTTCTCCCAAGGTTATACATATGCTGTTTTTAATTCAGGTTAGGCCACTTGCCCGGAGGTTTGCCTCACCATGGCGCAAGTGTCCAGTATATTATACTTTGCATGCAAACTATATTGGAAGCCAAAGTTCCTCCATAGTATAATTAATGTAGCATTTGGTTTGGATGCAGGGCATGCATTTTCAGCCTAATAGAGGTGGTGCATGCCTGAGCGATTAACCAGTCAAATGCAGCATGTTTTCAGGGATGCGCAACCCCCCCCCCTTTTCATAATTTTGTAAGCACATTCAGTGACTACCTGTGTGTGTGACAGCTGCACATTTGTAATACCAATCACTGCATTCCTACCTGTGTGCAGTGCACCTACCTACATGAGCGCATGCAGTGTTATTATATACCACCAGTCACTGCACCTGTTTACGGTACCTGTGTGTGACAGCTGCACATTTGTAATACCAATCACTGCATACCTGTTCACTGCACCTGTGTGACCTCACGCTGTTTGCATGGTAAGTAATAGTAGTTATGCATATGATTTGCATCTGAGTTGAATGTGAAGTGTGCAGATAGCTTATTAGAGGTGCTGCACTTGTGAGCTGTTGGTCATTTCAGATGCAGCCTTTTGTGGTATGTGATGGCCCTCTCCTCGCTGTCCATTAAAATCAGGGTTGCTCGTAAACTACGCCAGTGCGAATCTACGCATCGTAGTACGCAACTACGCATCGTAGTTCGTAGGCGAAGTTTAAAAACTACACTACGCATTTCCGCGTAGTCGTAGTCCCGCTAAGCGAAGCTTACGCATGCTTAACTGCATCTATATGGATCATTGCGCATGCGCAGAAATTTTATTGCCCTTTATACGCATACAATTCCGCATTGGATGGTTTAATGTATGCTTATATTAGTTTATATATGTGCATAGTTAGCAGATTATTGCGGAAATTTTTCCGCATAAGGGCATAATCGGTCGCATCAACTACGGTACGCACTACTGGAAGCTTGCGTATTTTAACGCGTAGTCTACGGTATGCTAACGTAGCAACGTTGCTGATTTCGAAGCCGTAGATTGCGAAGCGTATTTGCGTAAAAATACGCGTAGTTCCAGCGTAGCGAAGTTGGCTGATTACGACCATCCCTGATTAAAATGTAAGTTACACATTTTTGCTTAGCTGCTCCCAACGTTATACATACGTTGTTTTTAATTTAGGTTAGGCCACTTGCCCGGAGGTTTGCCTCACCGTGGCGCAAGTGTCCAGTATATTATACTTTGCATGCAAACTATAGTGGAAGCCAAAGTTCCTCCATAGTATAATACAGTGGTGTGAAAAACTATTTGCCCCCTTCCTGATTTCTTATTATTTTGCATGTTTGTCACACTTGAATGTTTCTGCTCATCAAAAACCGTTAACCATTAGTTAAAGATAACCTAATTGAACATAAAATGCAGTTTTAAATGATGGTTTTTATTATTTAGTGAGAAAAAAAACTCAAAACCTACATGGCCCTGTGTGAAAAAGAAATTGCCCCCTGAACCTAATAACTGGTTGGGCCACCCTTAGCAGCAATAACTGCAATCAAGCGTTTGCGATAACTTGCAACAAGTCTTTTACAGCGCTCTGGAGGAATTTTGGCCCACTCATCTTTGCAGAATTGTTGTAATACAGCTTTCTTTGAGGTTTTTCTAGCATGAACTGCCTTTTTAAGGTCATGCCACAACATCTCAATAGGATTCAGGTCAGGGCTTTGACTAGGCCACTCCAAAGTCTTCATTTTGTTTTTCTTCAGCCATTCAGAGGTGGATTTGCTGGTGTCTTTTGGGTCATTGTCCTGCTGCAGCACCCAAGATCGCTTCAGCTTGAGTTGACGAACAGATGGCCGGACATTCTCCTTCAGGATTTTTTGGTAGACAGTAGAATTCATGGTTCCATCTATCACAGCAAGCCTTCCAGGTCCTGAAGCAGCAAAACAACCCCAGACCATCACACTACCACCACCATATTTTACTGTTGGTATGATGTTCTTTTGCTGAAATGCTGTGTTACTTCTACGACAGATTTAACAGGACACGCACCTTCCAAAAAGTTCAACTTTTATCTCGGCGGTCCACAAGGTATTTTCCCACAAGTCTTGGCAATCATTGAGATGTTTTTTTTAGCAAAATTGAGACGAGCCTTAATGTTCTTTTTGCTTAAAAGTGGTTTGCGCCCTGGATATCTGCCATGCAGGCCGTTTTCGCCCAGTCTCTTTCTTATGGTGGAGTTGTGAACACTGACCTTAATTGAGGCAAGTGAGGCCTGCAGTTCTTTAGATGTTGTCCTGGGGCCTTTTGTGGCCTCTCGGATGAGTTTTCTCTGCGCTCTTGGGTTAATTTTGGTCGGCCAGCCACTCCTGGGAAGGTTCATCACTGTTCCATGTTTTTGCCATTTGTGGATAATGGCTCTCACTGTGGTTCGCTGGAGTCCCAAAGCTTTAGAAATGGCTTTATAACCTTTACCAGACTGATCAGGCACGTGCAGAGGGGGGTGCTCTGGGTGCCCAGGCACCCCCCCTTTTTAAAATCAGCAAAAAAGGCCCCTCTGATCGCGCAAAATAAGCCCCGCCCCAACCGCGGTAAGCCCCGCCCACCCGCGAGAAGCCCCGCCTCCGTCTGGGGCACTTTCAGGTGAAGAGGCCTGGATAGGAATCCTAGTGTGGCATACTGACCTCACCCTCCACCTAGGACCCATACTGACCTCTACCTCCCCAAGCACCCATAGTGACTTATCCCTCACCCACAGTGACCTCTCCATCCACCTAGCACCCACAGTGACCTCTCCCTCCACAGTGACCTCTCCCTCCACCTAGCACCCACAGTGACCTCTCCCTCCACCTAGCACCCACAGTGACCTCTCCCTCCCTCAGCACCCACAGTGACCTCTCCCTCCCACAGTGACCTCTCCCTCCACCTAGCACCCACAGTGACATCTCCCTCCACCTAGCACCCACAGTGACCTCTCCCTCCCTCAGCACCCACAGTGACCTCTCCCTCCACCTAGCACCCACAGTGACCTCTCCCTCCACCTAGCACCCACAGTGACCTTTCCCTCCCTCAGCACCCACAGTGACCTCTCCCTCCCACAGTGACCTCTCCCTCCACCTAGCACCCACAGTGACCTCTCCCTCCCTCAGCACCCACAGCGACCTCTCCCACAGTGACCTCTCCCTCCACCTAGCACCCACAGTGACCTCTCCCTGCACCTAGCACCCACAGTGACCTCTCCCTGCACCTAGCACCCACAGTGACCTCTCCCTCCCACAGTGACCTCTCCCTCCACCTAGCACCCACAGTGACCTCTCCCTCCCACAGTGACCTCTCCCTCCACCTAGCACCCACAGTGACCTCTCCCTGCACCTAGCACCCACAGTGACCTCTCCCTCCACCAGCACCCACAGTGACCTCTCCCTCCCACAGTGACCTCTCCCTCCCACAGTGACCTCTCCCTCCCACAGTGACCTCTCCCTCCACCTAGCACCCACAGTGACATCTCCTTCCCCAGCACCCACATTGACCTCTCCCTCCACCTAGCACCCACAGTGACCTCTCCCTCCACCAGCACCCACAGTGACCTCTCCCTCCCACAGTGACCTCTCCCTCCCACAGTGACCTCTCCCTCCACCTAGCACCCACAGTGACATCTCCTTCCCCAGCACCCACAGTGACCTCTCCCTCCACCAGCACCCACAGTGACCTCTCCCTCCCACAGTGACCTCTCCCTTCACCTACCACCCACAATCACCTCTCCTTCCCCAAATCTAGCAGTGATCCTGCCTACCCCAGCACCCACACTGACCTATCCTTCCCCCAGCACCCACAGTGATCTTTCTCTCCCCCAGAGGCTACCCTCCTGTCCCCTGCAGCACTTACAGGGACCTCCCATCCCAATTGCAGCTCCCACACTGATCTCTACCAACACACAGCATCCACAACTACTCCCTCCTCCAATAACTACAATGACCTCTCCCAGCACCCACAGTGACCTCCCCTTCCTCCAGCACTCATACTGACCTCTTCCTTCCACAGAACCCACAGTGACCTACCCTTCCACCAGCACCCACACTGACCTCTACCTCCCCCAGCAACCACACTGACCTCTACCTCCCCTAGCAACAACTATGCCATTCATAGCAGTACCCACAGTGACCTCCCACTCCCTGCACCCACCGCAATCCCACCAATATTCAGCACCCACATTACACTCAACCAGTAACCCCCACTATAGCAAGCACCCAGTACTTGCACCAAGCAACTTTCACCCAATACTTATATCCGACCTCCATATGGCACTTAGTACTTGCATCATTCACCCTATAGCTGGCACCCAGTACTCACACCCACTTGGCACAGTACTTGCACATGTTCTGAACTCACATAAACCAGTAATAGCACCCAAAGTACCTGCACTCAGAATCCACATGACACACAATGCCCACCCATAGCTAGCACCTAGTGCAGGCAATGCACCAAGTATTCGCACCAATGTACCTGCACCCAACACCCACATATTTCATCTGCAGTAGTTCCAGTTGCACTAAGCCTCCACTTGGTGCCCAGCACAAGCACCAAACACTCACATATGACATCCAGTACTTGCACCCAGAACTCACAAGGGCTTCAGTAACTGCAATCAACACCTACATGATGCTTGACACCAACCCATACAGCCAGAATGCACATGACACCCTGTGCCAGCACCCAGAACCCACATGGCACCCAGCATCTGCCTTTAGCACTCACATGACAACAAATACCCCACTAGCCATCACCCATTACCCAGATGTTACCATGTACTCGCTCCCAGTACCCACTTGGCACTCAGTATTAGCACCTAAGACCCACATGACACCCTATAACCCCCATAATCAACACCCACATGGCATAGTACTTACACAGCACAAAGTTCCAAAGCCATTATATGCACCTAGTACCCGTCCATGGCCAGCACCCAAATAGCACCCAGTACCCATCCTTGGTCTGAACCCATATGAGACTCGGTACTCTCCCATGGCACACATCCAGACCACACATGGCACTCCCTACTCACTCATGTCCAACACTCACATGGCTCTCTGTACCAATTAGCACTCACATGGCACCCACTATTGTTTATCACCATCTGCTACTCATTCAGCACCCAATACTGCATAGCACCCGCTGCAAATAATCACCCAATACAAACTGAACCTTGGTACCCACAGCAGCTTGACACGGACTGTACTTTGGCACATCGGCACCCACTGCAACTTAGCACAAGCTGGACCTTTGCGTCTTACCATCTACTGCATCTGGGCACCCACTGCACCTTGGCACTTACTGCAGTTTTGCATCTACTAATGCTTAGCAACCACTGCATATTGGCAACCACTGCTTCTTTGCCTGAAAAGAAGCTTGGGTGCTGATCTAGAGGGACAGAGGTCCCAGTAATGAAAGGTGAATCCATGCCTACATCAGGCTCCACTGTGCCCACACTAATAGTGCGCACCTATGACTGCTGATTTGAGGGTGGTGGCACCAAAGAAGTTGGTTGGAAGAAGACACAAAGTCTGCCTGATACTTCTATAAAGGTGTGTGTGTGTGTGGTGGTGGTGGTGGTGGTGGTGGTGGTGGGGGGGGGGGCTTAAGACTGCCTAGTGCTTTCTGGAGAAGGGGTATTACATACACAATTTAGCATGATTTATCGATTAGGGCCCCTTTTTCAAATTTGAGCACCCCCCCCTTGAGAATCCTCTGCACGGCCCTGAGACTGATAGATCTCAATTACAGTACTTTTGTTCTCATTTGTTCCTGAATTTCTTTGGATCTTGGCATGATGTCTAGCTTTTGAGGATCTTTTGGTCTACTTCTCTGTGTCAGATAGCTCCTATTTAAGTGATTTCTTGATTGAAACAGGTGTGGCAGTAATCAGGCCTGGGGGTGACTACAGAAATTGAACTCAGGTGTGATAAACCACAGTTAAGTTATTTTTTAACAAGGGGGGCAATCACTTTTTCACACAGGGCCATGTAGGTTTTGAGTTTTTTTTTCCTCACTAAATAATAAAAACCATCATTTAAAACTGCATTTTGTGTTCAATTATGTTATCTTTGACTAATAGTTAACGGTTTTTGATGAGCAGAAACATTTAAGTGTGACAAACATGCAAAAGAATAAGAAATCAGGAAGGGGGCAAATAGTTTTTCACACCACTGTAAATGTAGAGGTGGTGCATGCCGGAGCAATTAACTAGTCAATTGCAGCATGTTTTCAGGGATGCGCAACCCCCCCTTTTTTCATAATTTTGTAAGCACATTCAGTGACTACCTGTGTGTGTGACAGCTGCACAGTTGTAATACCAATCACTGCATACCTACCTGTGTGCAGTGCACCTACCTACATGAGCGCACGCAGTGTTGTTATATACCACCAGTCACTGCACCTGTTCATGGTACCTGTGTGTGTGTGACAACTGCACATTTGTAATACCAATAACTGCATGCCTGTTCACTGCACCTGTGTGACCGCACACTGTTTAATATACCAGTCCGTGCATACGTGTTAACTGCACTTTTGTGACAGCTTCACATTGTATTGTAATACCAGTCACTGCATACCTTTCACTGCACCTGTGTGACTACACATTGTATTAATCAAGACAGTGCATACCTTTCACTTCATCCCCCCCGATATGGACAAAACAGGCAAAGGCAGAGGTAGACCCAGAGGCAGGCCACCCGGCATGTCTGTTCGAGGTTATGCTGACATGATTTTGTGCAGCCCTGGACCAAAGTACAGTGCTCAGAAGAAGGCACGTCCCATTAACTCCCAAGATTGTCAGGACGTGGTTGACTATTTAACACAGAACACCTCATCTTCCACAGCCACCAGCGGTACTCCAAGTACCACATCCGCTACATTTGACACTTCGCAGGAGTTATTTGGTGGGGAATTCACTAATTCAAAGCCATTATTGTTACAACAAGATGAAGGCGCTAAGCAAGTTAAACCACCTCAAATGTCTGAGTTAGGCGGCACTATGGACGTAAGGTGTGAGGAGGAGGATGCTGTTGGTGCAGTTTTGGAGGTGTCTGAAACAAGCGGAGCTGGGGAGGATTTTTATGATGATACTGTCATGGATGTCACGTGGGTTCCCAAGAGAGGAGATGAACAGGGGGACACTTCAGAGGGGGAGTCAGAGAGGAGACTAGTTGCTGAAAAAAGCAGGGGACGCTTGTCTTTAGAAACAGCTGGTGACAGTGTCTGGCACCATGTATCGCTACCTATGGACAGCCAGCCAACATGCCCTTCAAAATCAGCTGCTGACGCAACAATAGTGCCATCATCCCAGAGTGGCTCAGCGGTGTGGAAATTTTTTTGTGTGTCTGCCAAAGATCAGAGCAATGCCATCTGTACTCTCTGCCACCAAAAATTGAGCTGTGGAAAGGCCAACACCCACATAGGAACAACTGCCTTACAAAGGCACATGCAGAAAAGGCACAAACTGCAATGGGAAGACCACCTGAGAAAAATCAGCACACAAAAGTGAAGCCCCTCCTTCTCCTCTTCCTCCTTCAGGTGCATCATCTTCAGCCGCTTTCTCCCTTGCACCTTCTCAATCACAGCCAACCTCCTCTATTCCACCTCTCACCTTGAGCAGCTCCTGCTCCTCTGCCCACAGCAGCAGCCAAGTGTTCGTGAGGGAAATCTTTGAGTGGAAGAAGCCAATGTCTGCCAGTCACCCCCTTGCCCGGCGTCTGACAGCTGGCTTGGCGGAACTGTTATCCCGCCAGCTGTTACCATACCAGCTGATGGACTCTGAGGTCTTCCGAAAATTTGTGGCCATTGGGACACCAAAGTGGAAGATACCAGGTCGCAATTATTTCTCAAAAAAGGTGATGCCCAAACTGTACTGAGAAGTACAAAGGCAAGTGGTATCATCTCTGGCACACAGCGTTGGGTCAAGGGTCCATCTTACCACGGATGCCTGGTCTGCCAAGCACGGTCAGGGCAGATACATTACTTACACAGCCCATTGGGTCAACCTGGTGACCGCTGGCAAGCAGGGAGTATGTGGCTGTGCAGCGGACCTAGTTGTGACACCTCCACGGCTTGCAGGCAGGCCTCCTGCCACCTCCTCTCCTTCTCCTCCTACTCTTCCTGCTACATGCTCTTCGCTGTCGTCTTCCTCCTCCTCCTTGGCTGAGTGGCAGTACAACTCTACTGGTGCTGCGATCTCCTCTCCCAGCTACACAGCCCCAGCTCCCCAGGGCCTATGCTGCATGCCAGATACGACGGTGTCATGCCATCTTAGACATGTCTTGCCTCAAAGCAGAGAGTCCCACTGGAGCAGCTCTCCTGGCTGCTCTTAACAAACAGGTGGATCAGTGTCTGACCCCGCACCAACTGGAGATTGGCAACGTGGTGTGTGACAATGGCAGTAATCTCATTTCGGCTTTGAATTTGGGAAAGTTGACACGTATACCCTGCATGGCAGTGATGGCACATGTGCTCAATCTCATAATCCAAAGATTTGTGTGTAAGTACCCAGGCTTACAGGACGTCCTGAAGCAGGCCAGGAAGTTGTGTGGGCATTTCAAACAGTAAACAGGAAGTAACATGTAGCTCTTAGAGATCGGAAGACCTCCGGCGAGAAGGAGATATGTGCTCAGCCTGCCTGCCGCTGCTGCCCGCCCGCTGCCACCAATGATTGCAGGAGGGGGAGCACTGAGAGGAGAGCCCGAGGTGAGGGAGGGGGGAGTGATGTCCCCCCTCCCCACCAATCTGCGACCATGCTCTCCTCTTATGCTGTGACCCCTCCTGCCCCACAAAAGTCGCTGAGCGGGCCCTAGGGAGGCCCTGCCCCCCCCCCCCCCCCCGCGGGAGCTGGATGTGTCTGCTGAGGTAGACGCCGACCCATCTGACCCAAGTCAAAGGGAACCAGAGACTGAAGATTCTGAGCGTACAGAGGTTGAGCATCCTGCGGGCCCTGTTGCAACAGTTACGCCAGAGACTGTCAGTGTGGTCCCCAATCCCAGAGTTTCTGAAAGTACTCGCCCGGAACTGGCCAGTACTGGACTGTCCATGGGTGCTGACCCGGTAATGCAGCAGGCATTACGAAAGCTGATGGAGACTGACCTGGACAAGTACCTGCAGTACATGCAAGCGCAGTTGGAGCGCCAATCTGCAGAGGCATGAGAGGAACAGGAACGGCAATGACAGCATGAGCTGAACCTGGCAAAAGTTCAACAGGCCAGCCGGAGTTCGCCGCCCAGCCTCCCTGCTGCAGGAGCTGCACCACCCGTAACTGCAAAATTTAAATTTTCTAATATTGAAAAAGACACGGACATTGACTTGTTTCTGCGGTCTTTTGAAAAAGCATGCCGTCAGTATCGTCTGTCCCAAGACCAGTGGGCCAGACATCTGACACCTTTGCTGCGCTACAAAGCGCTTGATGCTTTCGCAGAGTTACCTGCGGAAAAGGATAATGATTATGCTGCTATAAAAGACGCTATCATTACTAAATACCAGCTGACGCCAGAAGCCTATCGCAAAAAGTTCAGGGCCTGGCAGAAAAAGTCTTCTGATTCGTACTGAGATGTGGTCAGCAGCTTGCTCACCACACTCCGCCAGTGGTCTCTAGGCCTCACCAAAGGGTCTTATGATGTCCTGGAGGACTTGATAGTCCTGGAACAATTTCTGAACATTTGCCCTGCTGATGTACGACAGTTTGTGCTTGAGCGCAAGCCTGTGTCAGCAACTGTCGCTGCAGACCTCGCTGAGACCTTTGCCACTACCCGGGTGTCTGATACACGCAGAACTGTCCCATCCAGCTGGAGAGGAGGTCAGCCCAATACCCCGGCAGACTCTCCTGTCCCTGTGAGCCGTCAGCCACAGAGGCCACCCAGCGCAGCTACTGCACCCAGGCCTGCAGCCCCTGGAGAAGTCACCTGTCACTACTGCCACCAGCCCGGGCACATGAAATTCAACTGTCCGGAGTGGAGACAGACACCACCAGCACCTGCAGCACCTGTATCCCCTGTACCTCACCCACAGCAGAGGCAACCCATCAGCGAACCACAGCCTGGATCATCAGATCTTGTTCTGTTTGCCCGCGGAAAGGAAATCCATGACCGAACCGACTAGCAGCAATTTGTTAGAGTGAACGGCAAAGTTGTCACCAGATTCCGAGACACCGGAGCTGACATCACGTTAGTTCACTCACACCTTGTGCCAAAGGAGAGAATCAGCTCCAGCCGATCCCTTGCCCTTACTGGAGTAGAGGGCACCCTTTTTCACATAGCCCACGCGAGAGTGAAGATCGACTGGGGGGTGGGAGTCCAAGAAAGGGTTGTTGGGGTTATGAAGGATCTCCCAGTCCCTGTGTTGCTGGGGACTGATTTGGGCAAGCTTGTGTCCTACTACGAACCTGCCACGACCGCCTTGTCGCTCACGGAAGGAGATGGACTCTTCACCCACCACCAGGTACTTTATACACTTGGGGGAGCACCAGGGGGAGGTGGGTTGAATGTGCCCAGTTCAAGGGTACCAGATTAAATAGTGCCTGCTTCAAAGGCACCTGAGTTTGATGTACAAACTGCCTGTTGTGATGAAGATGCAACTGTACCTGTGTTTAATGTACAAACGGTCTGTAATGAAAATGTGTCTATGCCTGTCACTGTCATTAGTGCATGCAACGATGATTTAAGTAATGCCAGTCTGTGCCATTCTGAAGGTATACCTGTGCTAGCAGTACCGCGCAGCTGTACTGCTCAGAACCCGAGCTCAGAACAGGTGGAGGGGGTTCCGGCCTCCTCCCCCTCCTCTGACCGCAGGGATGAGACCTCTCAGCCGCTGGCCTCGTGTGACATGAGCCAGGTGGCTGAAACTGACAGCATATTCACAGCAGCTCTACAAAGTGACCCAAGCCTGGAGATGCTCAGGCAGCAAGCCTCTGAGCCCCTCGCAGACGGGGCCGCTTTCAAGTCGTACTGGGAAGGTGGGAGACTGTACAGCAAGTCTGTACAGCCCCCTACTGGTAGATCACATGCGAATACCAAATGGCTTGTGGTCCCGAGTGCGTTCAGGGGACATGTGCTGAAATCCGCACATGATAATTCCCTGACAGGACACTCTGGTGTCCGCAAGACACTTGCCTGTATTCGGAGACAGTTTTATTGGCCCAGGATGAACAGGGATGTAGCAAACTACTGCAAAGCATGTGCCGTCTGTCAGGAGCTGGGAAGGTCCAGGGATTCCCGCGGGGTTCCCGTAGGTCCACAGCCACTTCGCAGGGAACCCCTGCGTGGGCTGGCTGTTGACCTACCCAAACCACTGCCCGTTGTCAGCAGTCCCGGCAGACGCCACATCCGAACGCAGTGGCGCAAACGCCCTGTCCAGAATGGTCCATGTCAGGTCAAACCTGAGGGGAGCGGGCAGCGACCTGTCCAGGGGAACCGAGCCGCAGGCTCCAATAGGTTTTCCCGTCGTGCCGGCAGCCGACACCGGAACGCCGATGGGCTGTCCCGGTATCAGGGGGAACTAGACCCAACAGCGCCAATGGCTGCTACGGCGGATGTCTTGGTGACAACCCCCACACAGCATCAGGAAGGGGAGGTGTCACGGAAAAGCCGTGAGAAACAAAAACGCAACCGCAGTCGGTTTCCTGCCTTGATTGCCATTGCGCTGCCAAATCAGAATCTCATGTCTGTGGACAGGGGCGTAGGAATAGGCCCTGCAGCCCCTGCGCCCGCGGGGGGGCCCGGCCCCCCCCCCCCTGGGGCCCGCTCGGGGACGTTTTGTGGGTGCTGGAGGGGTGGCAGCATGAGGGGAAAGCCTTGCCCACAGTCGGCGGGGAGAGGGGTAGTTCCCCCCTCTCCCTCACCTCGGGGCTCTCCCCTCTAGCTCGTGTCTGTGGGGCTGTGGTGGGCAGCGAGCGGCGGGCAGATACATACCTGCTTCCGTGCGTTCCATCGGAGACTTCTCCCTCTAGCGGCTGACGTCACTTCCGGAAGTGACGTCAGCCGCTAGAGGGAGAAGTCTCCGATGGAACGCACGGAAGCAGGTATGTATCTGCCCGCCGCTCACTGCCCACCACAGCCCCACAGACACTTACGAGCTGGAGGGGAGCGCAGAGGGGAGAGCCCCGAGGTGAGGGAGAGGGGGGAACTACCCCTCTCCCCGCCGACTGTGGGCAAGGCTTTCCCCTCATGCTGCCACCCCTCCAGCACCCACAAAACGGCCGCGAGCGGGCCCCGGGGGGGGGCCGCTCAGAAAATCTGCAGGGGGGCCCGGTGGGGCCTAGTTACGCCCCTGTCTGTGGATACCAGGCAGTCCAGCCTGGAGGGTCTCTGCTGTCTTCATAAGAGCAGCAGAGTTCTTTTCATGAAACCTGGTGCCTGTGACCTGTTAGCCAGAGGTGTAAACTCAAAGCTTGTCCAAGCTGATTTCACATTCAGATGTTAATTAAAGGAACCAAAAGGTCCTTTTCATACAGGGAGATCCCAGGAAGCTAGTCACAGCTTGACACCAGACAGCCTGGCTGCAGCCTTACCAGGAAGAAATGAATGTATTATATAATGTTTTGCCTATTTACAGAATACAGTAAATAGGGTAGTTATGAGAGCGGTATCATTGGATCCGTAGGGTCATGCTGAATCTTTTGATACCAGTCGAGAGGGGCCCGGGGCCCCTAAAACCCAGGTATGAATCTTCTCAGGAACCTGACCCGCTGCCCTAGCCATGTCTGATGTTATATTAATCTGTATTTTCCGGCAAGTATGAATCTGTTATCCCTCTAAATATAACGTGTATCGTTCATGAGTTACGGCATTTTATAAGTTTAGCCCTAAAATCTCTCAGAGGGAATGAACTGTCATTGGTGGGTAACTCAGAGGGGGCCGGCATTGCCACACCCCCAAACCAGCTTCATCAAAAGCACATGGCTGGCAGGCGGGCCCTCAGTCCACCAAATTCCACCTTCACGAAAGCACACTGCCAGTCAGGGGACCATGTGGTTGGCGGCTATCTTGTCTGAGTTGAAACAAAGGACACATGGCTAGCGGCCATCTTGATCGGCCATCTTGTCTGAACTGAACAAAGGACATCTTCCATTTTGCTTGGATTTTAAACTTTGCTGAACTGAACAAAAGGAACTCTACAAGTTTTCCCAGAACGGACAAATTTCCACAAACCCTAAGTATTTTCTCCTTTTTCATTTCATACTGGCTATTACTGTTTTAATAATTGTTGATTTTAATAATTGTCTGTATATATTAATTATTTATATTGCCGTGAATAAAAGACTTCATCAAAGTCATTCACTGTTCCGCTACCCTGCTTATCAGCCGCACAACTAAACCAGACTTCTGAAGAGACGCTACTATTGTTGAGATCTAGACAGAATAGATTGTGTTTAACTGTCTTTATTTTCAGGTCGAGAAATAACCAGTTAGTGATTTCCTCTGTCTCAGAAAACAGAGGTGGTGGCAGTTATACCCTGAAATAGTGTGTAAAGTTGTAATTACCGTACCTTACAGGCTCCCTTCTGGTTTGTCTGCGGCCAATTCCCAACGGTTCCTACGCATTGACTGCGACCAGAGTTTGCACGATCCGTGCGCAGGCACCGTTTGGAAGGCATTTCGTGGTGTGACCACTAGGGCTCCTGTGACAGCAGGGCTATGGGAAGATGCCGCCCAAAGCCGTGTACTGGAGACACAAATAGTCTCCAGTGCACTGCTTCGGATGCCATCTTCCCGTAGCTCTGCTCTGCCTCCCGGAAAACTCCTGCAGGCTAAGGTGAGCTGCGGGTTGCTGGGAAAGAACTGGCGTGGCGCCGCGGCCAGATCAACACCTGGGGGGTCCCACAATTGGGAGGCAGCACTCCCCCCCCCCCCCCCGCACACGGCTCTTCTGCTCCTGCTCCTGCTCCCCCAATGGGCCCCCCTGCGGCTGAAGGGGTTGCAGCCCTTATAGTTACACCCCTGGCCCCATGTGACGAATGGCATATAGCACGTGGGGCGCATGTGTGACATCTCACCCCCCCCCCCGTGTTGGGGGCGCAAATGCGTAAGTACAAGAATACATGCAGACAGTGGCAGGTAAAGTATGATTGCAGGGGGGAACAAGGAGGGGATATAAAACATTAGGCTGCAGCAGGTGGTGAGATATCGTCACAATGCTGATTCCCGCAAGATTTCCTGCTGAAAACGATTGGGAACCGGCCAGTGCTGGGCCGAAATTACGCATTAGCGTAATTACGCATCGTAATTCACTACAAATGCACCGTAAGCGTTACGTGTAAGGTTACGGTATTACGCGTAATTAATTACGCGTAGACCGTAGGGTTACGTTTTACGCGTAACAAATTACGCGTAAGACAGTAAACTCCCATTGAAATTACACAGTCTGCCGTAATCGCGTAATATTACGCTCCCGTATAATATAAAAAAGCCGCCGACTTTAAGGGTTAATAGCAAAGCCCCCTTAAGTGCTAAGAGCCTCAAATTTGGAGAATATATTAAGGAGATCAGAAGGAATAAGAGGAAAATTTTTTTTTTCAAAAAGACCTTATAGTTTTTGAGAAAATCGATGTTAAAGTTTCAAAGGAAAAATATATACACTTAAAAACCCGCCGAATTTAACGGTTAATAGCAAAGCCTGCTTAAAATTTAGGAACACCAAATTCACAGGGTATATTAAGGGGATCAGTGGGAATAAGAGGAAACATTTTTTTTCAAAAAGACCTTATAGTTTTTGAGAAAATCGATTTTTAAGTTTCAAGGGCGAAAATGTCTTTTAAATGCGGAAAATGTCAGTTTTTTTTGCACAGGTAACAATAGTGTTTTATTTTCATAGATTCCCCCAAGTGGGAAGAGTTTTACTTACTTCGTTCTGAGTGTGGGAAATATAAAAAAAAAACGACGTGGGGTCCCCCCTCCCAGACCTCTTTAACCCCTTGTCCCCATGCAGACTGGGATAGCCAGAATGCAGAGCACCGGCCGCGTGGGGCTACGCACCCTGACTATACCAGCCCGCATGGTCCATGGATTGGGGGGTCTCGGAAGGGGAGGGGCAGCCAAGTTTTCCCCTCCCCCTCCGAGCCCTTGTCCAATCCAAGGACAAGGGGCTCTTCTCCACCTCCGATGGGCGGTGGAGGTGGAGGCCGCAATTTCCTGGGGAGGGGTTCATGGTGGCATCTGGGAGTCCCCTTTAAAAAGGGGTCCCCCAGATGCCCACCCCCCTCCCAGTAGAAATGAGTATAGAGGTACTTGTAGTACCCCTTACCCATTTCCTTTAAGAGTTAAAAGTAAATAAACACACAAACACATAGAAAAAGTATTTTAATTGAACAAAAAACATAACCACGAAAAAAGTCCTTTAATATTCTTAATTAACCATTAATACTTACCTGTCCCTTTAAAAGCCAGTTCCCACGCAATATCCTCGGAAATATACTAATCAGTTACAATGTAACAAAGTTATTACAATGTAACAACTATTATATAATTATTTCTTCCTGTGATACAATGACAGCAGCCATGTTTGTAAACATTACACACAGGCAAGCTTATCTGCATCTTCAGCACTCAGTCGGTGAAAAAAATCTAATCCCCCCTCTCCCCCCTCCTCTCTGCCTCTGAAATCTCTGGCTAGAAATACCTCCCCCTCCTCCTGCCCAGACTGAGCTCCCATGAGCCCTTGCTACTGTCTGAAAATGCCAAGGCTCTCTGAAAAGCTGTGGGCCAGGCTTGTTTATGGGGAATTAGAGTATTAAAACAAAAACAAAAACGTATTTGGCTTGAGGAATGCCCTATAAACAACAGGAAAGGAACACAATTATGCAATGAGCAAAAGTTCATCTCGGATCCACTTTAAAGCAGACCTGAACTCAGAACTTAAGGCGCATACACACCTCAAGCTGATAAGGCTGGTTTTGACTGATCCGCTCGGCGGATCAGTCAATTCCAGCCTTATCAGCCTGACAACAGACTATACACACATGCAAACTGTCGTCAGAACGACTGCCCAGCGGGTGGGTCTGACGACCGGTAGTTTGCAAAAATCCGGCGTGTGTACGCGCCTGTACGCTCTGCTCTAATAGATTAGCAAACAGCATAATAACCTTTAACCACTTCAGCCTACAGTGTTGTTCACCTTATGCAACTTTCACCTCCCATTCATTCGCCAATAAATTTATCACTACTTATATCACACTGAAATGATCTATATCTTGTTTTTTCCGCCACTATTTAGGCTTTCTTTAGGTGGTACATTTTGCTAAGAATTATTTTATTCTAAATCCATTTCAACAGGTAGATTAACAAAGACATGGAAAAAAAATCATTATTTCTCAGTTTTTGGCCATTATAATTTTACATTAATACATGCTACTGTAATTAAAACCAATGTATTTTATTTGCCCATTTGTCCCGGTTATTACACCGCTTAAATTATTTCCCTATCACAATTTATGGCGCCGATATTTTATTTGGAAATAAAGGTGCATTTTTTCAATTTGCGTCCATCACTATTTACAAGCCTATAATTTAAAAAATTATATTAACATACTCTCTTGATATGCATATTTAAAACATTCAGACCCTTAGGTAACTATTTATGTTGTTGTTATTTTTTTTTTATTGTAATTTTTTTTTTTTTATTAAAAAATTTTTATTTGGGTAATTTTTGGTTTGGGAGGTAGACAGCTAATTTTAAATGTAATATAATGTATTTATTTATTTAAAAAAATGTATGTGGGTGTAGTTTAACTATTTGGCCACAAGATAGCCACAGTCAAAAAGTCCTGGAAGCAAACAATCTCGCTTCCAGGAACTAGAATGAGGACAGGAAACTTTTTTTACGCAGAAAGACCACGGCATCTGATAAGAGGTGGTCGGTTTTTCCTGCGGGGGACTTAGATCGATGAATGGGAACTATATTCCCATTCATTGATCGGGTGGCTAATGGCAGGCAGCAGCAGCAGCACAGTCTATCGCTGTGGTTTCCAACCTTTTTGAAGTTGTGACACATCACACCAAACGCTCAAATCTCTGTGACACATCACAGGTGTAGGTGCCCTCAGTGAAGGTAGCCAGCTATAGGTGCCCCCAGTATAGGAAATCAGGTGTAGGTGCATTAATATAAGTAGCCAGGCATAGGTGCCCCCAGTATAGGAAGTCAGGTGTAGGTGCATCAGTATAGGCAGCAGAGCATAGGTGCCCCTAGTATAGGAAGTAAGGTATAGGTGCATTAGTATAGGTAGGTAGCCAAACTTATGTGCTCCCAGTATAGAAAGTCAGGTGTAGGGGCATCAGTATAGGTAGCCAAGCATAAGTGCCCTAAGTATAGAAAGTTAAGTATATGTGGCCCCGTATCTGGAGAGGTTACACCACCACAAAGACAGACAAGACCTTGAACCTGTACCGTCTGAGCGCCCACAGCCTGGAGATAGAGACGGGGCGACACAGACAGACATGGAAGCCCCGGGAGGAGAGACTGTGCAGACAATGTGACCAGGGGGTCCTGGAGGATGAGGCCCACTTCCTGCTACACTGCAGCAAATATACACCTTTGAGGGCCGCCCACTTCCAGAGACTCTCCGCCCACATCTCAGATTTCAGCTCCACAGATGAGGAGAGGAAACTCTACATCCTACTGGGGGAAGAGGAAAAAACTGTGCAAATAGCTGCCCAATAAATATGTCACTGCCTGCCACCAACTGATAAAAACATGATACCACATGGACTGTATACCCCCTATACTCCTCTCCCCTATGGACTATATACTTATACCCCTTCCCCTATGGACTGTATATCTCAGACGCCCATACCATCCCTTACATCCTCTACACCCATATGGACTGTATACCTATATCCTTCTCTTATTCCCAAAATCTACCCCATGTTAATGTTTTGTTTTGCTTTGGCAATGCTAAATGCATTTGGTCCTGCCAATAAAGCTTTTTGGATTTGGAGCTCAGCCAATCTAATCGATGTTTCAGTGATGGCGACATTCACACTGAGATAGACAAGACTAACAGGTAGGAGCGAACTAATAGCAACCGCTGCTATAGTTCGTCCTCAAGAACAAGGCTAGAAGGAATACTACCAATCACCAACGCTGTGCTGGCAGAATCTAACTATCAGGATCAGAAGGATTTCAGTGAGCCCCTGCAGGTCAGCAAACATCCAGAGCAAGGCATTATACATTTACAATAACAACTTTCACAGCATAGACCCAATGACAACTCAGAGAGCTGACCGCTATGATGGGTGAGGTCTAAAAGGGGAGGCAGATTTTTATGCTGGCATTGACCAATGGATGCAAGCATGCAAATCTCCATACAGCTGAATGGTAATCATTCAATCCTGAGCTGGCTTGATTACCATTTGCAAATGACAATGTGACTCATTACGAATGCACAACCGAATGCAGGCTGACAAGCCAGAACTCTCCGTTTGCACCTCTACCGCAATGGACAGAACACGCCACAGGAGGAATCCTTACAGATTGCTTTTGGCCACGTTTAGGGTGCATACACATTCAATTTTGATTGTCCAATCATTACCCAATTTTACTACTTCCAGACACCTTACCTGTGCAATCTGCTCATTGCATTCAAAATCTGTTGGGCAAACATTGGTCAATCAAAATTTGGATGCGTGTTGTGTGCACCTTAAGGAGAGTGACGTTTGACTAAAGCTTAGCAAACACTTTCAATTATGATTTGCCAATCTTTGACCATGTAAGGTACCCATATATCAGGTGACTTTGGAAGCTGATTGACCAAAAAATGTGATTATTATTATAGAATTGGTTGAAAATCGATGCCGCCTAGTGCAGGCCCAACCAACTATGTGACAAATTGTGGGGCGAAATTGGTCGTGTTACTCGATCGCACCAATTGCAAGGTGTGAGGTCGAAGTTGGTTGGTCAGGTGTGCGGCAGTATGGCAGCCAATTTCAGAACGAGTGACGAAACGACGAAAAAACACAGCCGGCCGCCGCTGCCCCCTATGTATAAATGTGCCCCCCGGTGTGTGCATTTATACATTACCTGTCCTGTGTCAGCCTCCGGGTGGCTCTGCCGCATACACACTAGCGGCAGCGCATAGCATGTGACACTGTGTGCCGCCACCAGCGTGTATACGGCAGGGTCACCCAGAGGACAGACTGACACCACGTGGAGGCTGACACAGGAAAGGTAATGTGTAAATGCACACATTGGGAGGCAAATTTATACAATTTATACATTAGGGGGCAGCTGCAGGGCGTGTGGTCGTGTTACTCGATCGCACCAATTGCAAGGTGTGAGGTCGAAGTTGGTTGGTCAGGTGTGCGGCAGTATGGCAGCCAATTTCAGAACGAGTGACGAAACGACGAAAAAACACAGCCGGCCGCCGCTGCCCCCTATGTATAAATGTGCCCCCCGGTGTGTGCATTTATACATTACCTGTCCTGTGTCAGCCTCCGGGTGGCTCTGCCGCATACACACTAGCGGCAGCGCATAGCATGTGACACTGTGTGCCGCCACCAGCGTGTATACGGCAGGGTCACCCAGAGGACAGACTGACACCACGTGGAGGCTGACACAGGAAAGGTAATGTGTAAATGCACACATTGGGAGGCAAATTTATACAATTTATACATTAGGGGGCAGCTGCAGGGCAGATACAGCAGACTCAGCCGATTCCCTGAAGATTTAATGCTGTATATGGCAGCTCGACAAAGATGCAGATCTCTCTCTAATCAGATTCGTCATGCGGACGCGCTTTACGGCTCTTTACGACGGTGAATGCGGAAGAAGAAGACGCTTGGCCGGAGGACGACTGGCAGTCGGCCGAAAATGAAACTTAGCCGCGGAGGGAGACCGGAGGGCACCGAAGGACCGGCGCGGGCACAGGACGGCTGCAGGAGGCTTGGGAAAGCCTCAGGTAAGTGAATTTTTTTTTTCGCCCACAGTTAAGGTTCCCTTTAAGTTTAATGTAACAAATATTCATATACTATGAGCACATTAGGTAACTCCTCATATTACATGGAGTTGGTAAACTTGGTCAGTGATTGACCAATCATAATTGAAAGTGTGTATCAGGCCTTAGGCCTTGTTCACATTAGGCAAGGCATATGGCCGTGCATTTGGGACACAAGCGCACCCAATCGCACGCCATTCGCATTGCGCAGCAGATCCTATTAATTACAGTGAATGGAATCAGCAAGGTGCTTTGGCAAAAATGCATTCAGTAGTGCGATAACGCATCACACTGCTGCGCAGCACGCAGTCTGAGCGTCAGCAGTGCTCTCTATGCACATCTGATGTTCTTGCTGATCGCATATTATACTTGCTGCTGAAATGTGCACGGCAGCGCGTATGGTGTAAATAAGGCCTAAGGGCTTGTTTACACTGAGCGTTTTTGATTTTTCTTTTAAGCGCTAGTGATTTTAGATAAAAGCGCTTGTGCAATGATTTTCTATGAGAGTGTTCACATGTGCGCGTTTCGATTTTATTAAAATCACAAACGCGCCACATGTACCATTTTATGAGCGCTTTAGCTCAATGGAAGGTATAGGGAAATTGCAAAGCGCTTGAAAAAGTGTTTTGTGTGATTTCCTGAGTGCTTTTATGAATAAATAGATTATATTTATTCATTTCCGGGTTAAACAGTTCACTTCCTGAATGACGTCAAGAAGTGAAAAAAATCTTCACTGAGCAAAAGCGCTTAGAAAAGCGCTTCTCTAAGCAAAAAGCGCTGTCATAAAAAAAAAAAATCACAGAATAAATCGGCTGACAGCACTTGTGATAGCTCTGGCGATTTGTAGTGTGAACGAGGCCTTAAGACTTGTACATGCTTTCAATTATAATTGGCCAATCACTGACCAATATTACCACCTCCATGTAGTATAAGTTCCCCTACACAATTTGCTCATAGTATTCAATATCTGTTGACTCTCATACATGAAAATTGTTCAATGAAATTGGTAAATTGTAATTGGAAGTACCGTATTTTTCGGACCATAAGACGCTCCGGACCATAAGACGCACCTAGGTTTAGAGGGCAAAAACCAGGGGGAAAAAAAAATACTAAGTCTGGTGCATCCGTGGTCCAGGGGTGTCTTGTGGAGCTTCCCCCAAGCTGTCTCTATTTAAGCTATAATGAGAAACAGTTTTCTGCTTACTGAATACAGGATCAAAACATAACTTTTATGTTAATTTAATAATAATAATAATAATGCAAAATGTCTGCTAATTACATGGAAGCCTCAAGAACAGGCCTGGAAGCGTAGGAAAGCGGAGTCTGGAAGGCCACACATGATAGTGTGGCCTGCAGAGGAAGGACAGGGTTAATGGATCAAGGGGGGTGGTTACGGGGAGTGGTGTGAGGTTTGGATAGGAGGCGGGGGGGCGGAGTTTGCCAGTCAGGCTCTAGGAGAGAAAGCTGGCTGGACGCACCCTGTTGCCTGCAGCATGGAGGGGATTGAGGCCTTGGTGACCCGGATTAGAGAGGAGGCGGCTTCCAGGGGACCAGACTGGGTAGCCGGGCAGATCGCCGCCATGTCAGCTGGCCCTAGCGGGCAGCAGGAGGATCTCGGGCGGAGAACATCCAGGCCGCCCAATCGCCTCAGCCCTGAGCCGACCGGAGGGTCGCAGAGGAGAAGCGGGAGTCCAGCGCGGGATCCCCAGGCGCCCCCGGCGAAGAGGCACTCCACGGGGGTTTCGGCCAAGGGGAATCCCAGAGGAAAAAGCGGAGGATCGAGCGGCTGCAGGCGGGGGAAGGCAGTGGAGAAGGCGGGAGCAGCGGCCGCTACGCAGCAGGCCTCTCATGCGGCCAGGAAGAAGAAAGGCGACAGCTCCAGCCGCACGGGCGCCGCCTCATCGCAGAGCGGGGCGGTGGCCCGCAGTTCACCCCAGCGGGACGCTCCGGCCACCAGAAGCAGGAGCCATGACGTGGTGGCTGGGAGCAGCTCTGGGAGCAGCCAGGCACAGAATGTGGCACCCCCCTCCAGCCAGGGAGGGCAGGGGATCGGACAGCAAGGTGGTGACGCGAGTGGAGGCAGCAGCATGGCAGCAGTGACAAGGGGAGCACCAGGAGCACCAGGAATCCCAGCTGGAGCCGGACAAGCGGTCGGGCAGGGCGCCCCCCCCTGCGCCACCAGGTGAGGCTAATGCCAGCTATGTCTTTAATAGTATGCCGGATAGTGGGGGTATGGGATGGCAAGCGGGGAGGGCGCAGGCCACGGGGGTGGTGCCGGGCAATGCGCAGGCCGTAATTCTCCCTGCGCTGGAATCATTCTTAGCAGGCATGAGGTCCCTGTTGGGGGGGGTGCCAGCGGTTCAGGTTACACCTGCGGGGGTCTGGACGGGCCCTTTGCAGGCACAAGCGCCAGTGGTTTGCCAGTTGCCCGAGTGGCAGTCCACCATCCCTGGCGGGGCAATAGCCGGAGTGCCTAGGCAACAGACGGGTATGGTGAGTTCACCGGGGGTTGGGGGGGGGAGACCGCAGCGCAGCAGGCGCAGGCCAGGGTGACGTTGCCTCCAGTTGAGGCAGGGAGCTCTGAGGTTGCGGTACAGACTAGCGAGGGCGAAGTGGAAACGGAGAAGACAAGTGAGGTTGAGGTTATAAGGTTGGCCGATGCGTCAAAAGCAGAAATGTATGTTTGCCTCAGCGGTCCCTTAGGTGTCCATTTAAAGGCAGAGGTACGCGAAAAAATTTGGAAGGGGGAGTTTGTTGAAATTTTCTCCCTTTTGCACCTGGCCAAATTTAACTTGGATAAGGTAAAATCTACCGAATCCAAAAAAAGAGGAGGAGGAAAGGCGCAGGTATCATTTGATTCCGCGCACTTTTCAGAACTGGCTGCAGGCTTTTGAGATCATGGCATGCGTTATTGGGGAGCAGAACCCGGAGTGTTGTTCTGCCCTGTTTTGTTATCAGAATGCTATAGGTGAGGCCTATAGGAGATATGGGGGGGACGCCTGGCTGAGATATGATGAGGCATTCAGGCAGAGGAAGGCAGTTCGCCCTTCGGTGTGCTGGAACCACAAGGATATCGAATTGTGGATGAGCCTGATGATCCCATCTTCCGGGCAGCAGTCCTTTCGGGGCCAAGAAAGTGCAGGTTCCTCGGGAAAATCAGTCAGCAGGACAAAAGGGCTGTGCTGGCAGTTCAATGACGCCACATGTAAGTTCGGCTCATCCTGCCGGTTCAAGCACGAGTGCTCGGGCTGCGGAGGGTCACACCCGGTGTCCAGGTGCTACAAACAGAAACGAGGAAGGACTTCGGAGGCTGGCAACAAGAGGGAGGATGCCGGTGAGAATTCTAAGGATGGAACCGTTTCTATGTAAGTACCCGCGTACGGAAGATGCTAATTTCTTGCGGCTGGGTTTCACGGACGGTTTCGTTATTCCCAGCCAATGTGCATCGCGGGGTGATGGGCCCTATCGCAATTTAAAATCGGCGTGTGCATTGCCTGAGGTTGTGTCAGAAAAACTAGGGAAGGAAATCAAGGCAGAACGGGTGGCAGGTCCTTTTGATGTTTGCCCGATAGATGGCTTGATAGTCTCTCCCCTGGGTGTTGTCCCTAAGAAGGAACCAGGGTCCTTCCGCCTTATTCATCACCTGTCTTTTCCGAAAGGGTCGTCGGTCAATGACGGTTTGGTGGAGCAAGACATATCTGTGGTATACACGTCATTCGACGTTGCGCTCAGATGGGTTAGAAGGTTGGGGCGTGGTTCCCTCTTAGCCAAAACTGACATTGAGTCAGCTTTTAGATTGTTGCCAGTGCACCCTGCTAGTTTTAGGTTATTGGGTATTTACTGGCAGGAGAAGTATTTTGTCGACCTATGCCTTCCCATGGGTTGTTCTATCTCATGTGCATTTTTTGAAAAGTTCAGCTGTTTTGTGGAGTGGGCGGTGAAAGAAGTTTCCAGGGTCCGCTCGGTTATACATTACCTGGACGATTTTTTGGTTCATGGGTGCGGCTGGCTCAGCTGATTGTTATTCTGCGTTAGATACGATGTATCAGGTTTGCAGTGATTTTGGGATTCCTCTCGCCCTTTCCAAGACGGAGGGTCCTTCCACGTCATTAAAGTTTCTGGGGATCCAAATCAATACGGATACCATGGAATGCAGCCTTCCAATAGACAAGGTCAGTGACCTTCGGCTTACTATCCAGGTAATGGCAGGTAGACGAAAAACTACATTGCGGGACCTCCAATCCCTGCTGGGCAAATTGAATTTCGCCTGTAGGATCATGCCAATGGGTCGCATCTTCTGCAGACGCTTGGCAAACGCGACGGCTGGTGCGGTTTCCCCTCATTATCGTATTCGGTTGACTGCGGATATGAGGGGTGACTTGAAAGTGTGGCTCACCTTTTTGCAAGACTTTAACGGCAGAGCCTTCTGGATGGAGGAGGAGGTGAGTAACTTTGAGATTGAGTTATTTACTGATGCCTCCGGTGCCCATGATTTTGGAGTTTTCATGGCAGGTGAGTGGTGCGCGGCCCCTTGGGATCCGTCATGGGTGCAGGCTGGCTTTACGTCCAACATGGTGTTATTGGAACTGTTCCCCATCGTTGTGGCGCTTCAATTATGGGGACGGCGCTTGGCTAACAAGCGCATACGTTTCAATTGTGACAACATGGGTGTGGTATTAGCTGTAAACAAATTTTCGGCTTCCTCACCGCCAGTGATTCGGGCAATGAGGCAGTTGGTCCTATTGTGCTTGCAGTTCAATATTTGTATTTTTGCAGTGCATTTGCCTGGGGTTGACAACATCATTGCTGATGCCCTCTCTCGATTCCAGTGGGACAGGTTTCGGGCGGCGGCTCCTACAGCGGAAGAGAGTGGGGTTCCTTGTCCAGAAATGATGTGGACGATTCCTTTCAAATGATTTCCTTGCTGATTCAGAGATCATTGTCGGAGTCGTCATGGGCAGCGTACGCGCCAGTGTGGAAGGCGTGGGACGTTCTGGCGGCTCAGGTGGGCGATCTGTGTGTGTGCATCTGATGAAGATCGCTCGTGCCTGCTCCTATACTTTGTAGAAAAGAATTTCACGGAGGGCACATCAGCGGCGGCCATGGCTAAAAAATTGGCGGCATTGGCATTCATGTTTAAATATAGGAATCAAAGGGATGTCACGAAGGACTTTAGGGTGATGCAGGCCATGAAGGGCTTCAGGGCCGGTTTGATAAGGAGGGATTCCAGGCACCCGGTCTCGTTCGAGATACTGGGTAAATTGGTTGCGGCGCTGCAGGGTGTATGCTATTGCCAACAGGAGGTGGTGCTTTTTAGCACAGCATTCGTGTTAGCCTTCTTTGGGGCTATTCGGGTGGGCGAGCTGGTTAGCGGTTTAAAAGTTCGGGTGGGGGGCATTCTCGCTGAGGATGTATCAGTGCAGGACGAATCGGTTTCCATAGTATTGAGGAAATCTAAAACAGATCGGTTCGGCAGGGGTAAGGTGGTTACGCTTTTCAAAGTCGGGGGTTTACTTTGCCCCAGGGAAAACGTTTTACGTTTTCTGCCTCTTAGGCCGGCCTCTTCCCCAGTATTTCTAGCTCACGAGGACGGGTTGCCGCTTACCCGCTTTCAGTTTTCTGCAATTTTGCGTAAGTGCCTGGTTAAAGCCGGGCTTTCTCTCAGCGAATTTGCCCCCCACTCTTTTCGTATTGGGGCAGCAACTGAGGCGTCGCGTTGGGGGCTTAGTGAGGAAGTGGTGAAAAGGATAGGACGTTGGGATTCCATGAGATACAGGTCTTATGTTAGAATGCATTTGATGTAGGTTAGCTATGGTAATGGAGACCAGTTTTCTCTGGTTCCGGTTCTCCCCTTTTGTTGTTTTGTTTTTCTTGTCTTGCAGGTCAACCAGCCCTGGTGTGGATATTCGGGCATTCTTATGTCTCTAGAGGGGCGCGAAGAGCTGCGGTCCGCCCGGAAGGGCGCCAGCTGGGATTCCCGAGGCAGGAGGTCCGGGTCCGGTGGCTGGGTTTTCCTGGCATGTTGTGGGCTAGGGTTTTGCCCGAAATTAGGAAGTATGCCCAATGGGATAGGGCACCTGACGTGTTGGTATTGCACGTAGGTGGGAATGATGTGGCGAAGAAATCAACCAGGTGCATTATACGGGATATAAAGTTTGACGTCCTTAGACTTAGACGGGAGTTTCCGGCCACGGTTTTAGTGTGGTCTGATGTGATCGCCAGATCCTCTTGGAGGGGGGCTAGATCAGTGCAGAAGGTCAATAGAGCAAGAGTCAAGTTAAACAAGGAGGTGGCAAAGTTTGTGAGTCAGAACGGGGGAGTGGCGGTCAGGCACATCGAGTTAGAGAGTGATCTCCATTTGCTACTTAGTAGGGATGGAGTTCATTTGAATGATATAGGGACGGATTTGTGGGCGTTGGGGATAGAGGAGGGTATTCAGAGGGCGCTGAGGGTGTGGGCCTCTCTGGCATGAGGGGTCACGCCAGTTCGTGGTGGAGGGGTAAGGGCTCCAAAAAGTGATCGATTCTGGGGTGATTTGCCTAAGGTGCAAATCTACCTGTGGTGATTAACAACAAGTGAGAGTGTCTCGGTGGGCAAGCAGCTGTCCCTGAGCCGGTGACCGCGGCGGGGGCCGGTTACAGGCTGCTTGCCAGTTATCCTGGATTTCTACAGATGGTGTTTATATGGACCCCTTACCTCAGCTCTCTGAAGTTATCTGTTTTAGTTAATATTGTTAAATAAACGGGCTGCTCTGGCCTATTAAATCCAGCTGGCTGTCCGTGTGGTTATTTGGTTATTCATGGTTAGGGTGGTTTAATATCCGGGGAGGCTAGGACACTGACACTATCAAGAACAGGCCTGGAAGCGTAGGAAAGCGGAGTCTGGAAGGCCACACATGATAGTGTGGCCTGCAGAGGAAGGACAGGGTTAATGGATCAAGGGGGGTGGTTACGGGGAGTGGTGTGAGGTTTGGATAGGAGGCGGGGGGGGGCGGAGTTTGCCAGTCAGGCTCTAGGAGAGGAAGCTCCCTCCCTCCCTCCCTTATTTTGGTTTGTTGTCTTCATATGTTTTCCTACAGGTTTTGTTCCTCGATGGACTCTTCGTCATTGCAGCCGGAGGGGTAAGGGCTCCAAAAAGTGATCGATTCTGGGGTGATTTGCCTCAGGTGCAAATCTACCTGTGGTGATTAACAACAAGTGAGAGTGTCTCGGTGGGCAAGCAGCTGTCCCTGAGCCGGTGACCGCGGCGGGGGCCGGTTACAGGCTGCTTGCCAGTTATCCTGGATTTCTACAGATAGTGTTTATATGGACCCCTTACCTCAGCTCTCTGAAGTTATCTGTTTTAGTTAATATTGTTAAATAAACGGGCTGCTCTGGCCTATTAAATCCAGCTGGCTGTCCGTGTGGTTATTTGGTTATTCATGGTTAGGGTGGTTTAATATCCGGGGAGGCTAGGCCACTGACACTATCATGCACTGGAAACTTTAGTTCCTCACCCATTCTCTGCTACCAGGATGTACTGTTGAAAGTACCTACATCCATTTTAAGCATACAGTACATTAATATTAAATACTGCTAGAAAATATCGGGAATCACCTCATGAAGACAGGATACCAACAGCTACTAGCCACGCTCTTCTCAATCGCTCCTCCACAATCCAGATTCCTTCTTGATGGAAATGAGCACACTGACATTTTTTCCCAGTTTGCCTCACTTATTCTGCCTCCTGCACACACAGTCACAAAGATGATAGAGCCCAGTGATTTGAAAGTCCCGCTGAATGACAAGCTGCAGAAACCTCTAAACCCACTTGACACGGACCTCCTCCTAGCCGCCTTCTCCCGGACTCAAAGACCTCTGCTTCCATGCTGGCAAGTTCAACCCTGTTCTCCCATGATATCCGGACTTCCAGCCAGCCTGTCTGGTGTTACAGCATTGTCTTCCCCCTGCACAGATACCCCAAGCAAACGTTCTTGGTGCCTAAGTAAAAGCCAGCTTCCAGCTCTCACAGCCGGCCCAGCCATGAACTCTCAGCTGCTGGATCCCGTGGTCTACCTCCTGTGTCCACGTGGAGTTCCAGGCTACAAACTGCCTTGTTCTTCCCGACCTTCAGCCAGCCTGTTCAAAGCTGCACCACTCCCTGTCAGATCCGACAGCAGCACACACCGATGAGAGAGGGGACAGAGCAGCAGGGCATCCCAGATGACATGCACGATGCAGACCAGGAATCAATAGCGGTAATCCTCCACAACAGCAAAGCCGATCGGGGGTCCGTGCACGCTGCCATAGCATCTCTCTCTGGTCACTTCCGCATTAGTGATATAAGCGGAAGTGACGAGAGAGATGCTATGGCAGCGTGCACGGACCTCCGATCGGCTTTGCTGTGGAGGATTACCGCTATTGATTCCTGGTCTGCATCGTGCATGTCAGCTGGGATGCCCTGCCGCTCTGTCCCCTCTCTCATCGGTGCGTGCTGCGATCGCTGCAGCTGTCGGATCCGACTTCTCCCTCCTCTCAGCCAGGTACAAATTGTCCCTCACTTCTGAGCCGCACACCCGGGGGCCATGGGTGACACAGCTTAAACACTCATATGCTGTGGAATGCCCCTAAAGACCTGGGACAGAGGATGGGACAAGGGACAGCTGCCAGGAGACACATACAGCAGACGGGACTCAGGACAGGGGGCAGACACCCGGCAAAAATTGTTACATTCGGACCATTAGACGCAGTGACTTTTCCCCCCCATTTTGGAGGGAGAAAAAGTGCGTCTTATGGTCCGAAAAATTCGGTATGTACCAGGCTTAAATCACATGCAAAAACGTCAATAATACATTTCTATGTGCCTTCCTCGATTTTAATTCAGCAATGCAATTTTTTTAGTGTTTTAAAAACGGCATGCATTACTTTATCACATGCTGCATGCAGTTTTTCATTGACAATGATTGCTACTGTGAAAAAACGTACACATTTATAATGCAAACATACTTTTGTTTTAAAAATGGCATGTGAGCAATGGTTTGCATTTCCTGTCCTGATGACACAAGTGTGGACATTGACACTAGCACTGCATGAAGCGGAGCACATTTGTCTGTTGTCATGCACGAGTTCTGCACAGGAATACACATTTTAACTGAGAACCAATGTTAATCAATGGACTAGTTCACACTTAAGGTGGCCACACACCATACAATTTTTTTTATATATATTTCTTTTTAATTGAAGATTTACAATCAATTTTTCTGATTGATTGTAACATTCTAAAAAGTAAAACAATGTACCACACCTGTGTTAAATTTTTCCCGAATTATGGAAAAAAAGATTGAAAACTTTGAAAAAAAATTGGTCGTGTCTCTACATTACAAAATTGTTAATCTACCGCGCACGATACAATTTTTCCAAAAATTGATCAGAAACTTACACCACTCACGATCAAGAAAATCATGCTGACAAAGAATAATTTTTACTGACACACACCCCATGCAGTTGCAAAATGGGTGTGGCAACGCAAAAGAACATGAGTGGTACCAAACATACAGGACCTTAGCAGCCAAGTAAGTGCTCCTACAGAGGAAGTTTGAGCACCGCCATAGTGTTTCCCCCCAAAATACACATAATCTGACAGCATTTCACACAAAATGCACGTAATCTGGCAGATTCCCTCCAACATACACATAATCGAGCAACGGTTTCCCTCCAAAATAAACCAATGTGACTACAACAGTTTTTACAATGGATCCATGACTGTTACAAATGTTACCATATATTTATGGATAATATATAAAGGTGGCCATACATTAGGGAACTTGGTGGCCAATCGATCATCCGATTCAATTATAATCAAATCGGACGGAAATCTGTGCTGCCAAGTGCACGCCCGATCAACGATGCAATCAATTTTGTCCTGAAGTTGGTGCATGAATTGGTCAGACAAGCTGCAAGGTGTAGGGCCGACTTCCTCGATCGGGTGCACAGCAGTAACAAAGAGCGATGAAACCCCCGGAGCTGTTTCCACAGTGTAAAAATGTACATGTGTGCGTTTATACATTACCTGTCCCGTGTCACAGTGCCCTGCCCCTTTTCCCTCAGCCCCATATATGCCGTCAGCGTGTGTGATGGAAGAGCGGCGGATTGGGACGCTGGATGGGCACTGCGAAACAGGACACATGTGCACACCAGGGAACAGCAGCAAGGCTGCACATTGGGTCGATTTCCAAAAGATTTTAGCATGAAATTGATTGGGAATCGGCCTGTGGTGTATGGGCAGCTGATGGATCTCTCTCTGATCAGAGAGCGATCTATCCCTTGGTCAAATCTGCCCATCACTGCTTGATGTATGGACACCTTAAAGAGGACCTGTAACTTTAAAAACATCTCCTGGGGGTACTTACCATGGGAGGGGAAAGCCTCTGGATCCTATTGAGGCTTCCCCGTCCTCCTCCATCCCACGTTCGCAGTGCTAGAGGTCCCCGAACAGCAGCCATGTAAATATTAACCTTGCCGGCTCCAGCTCAGTAGCGGCTCTAAGCTCGGGGTCATTCGGAAATAGTCAATCCCAATCAGATCTGCTCTACTGCACAGGCGCAATTCGCTTGCACAGTAGAGTGGTCCCGATCGGGATCTGGTATTTCCACCTGATCCCGAGCAGAGAGCCGCAGCTGCGCCTTCGCTGGGGAAGGTTAATATTGCCACAACCAACTTTCCTTGTGGTTTCGGGGGCCCAGCACAGCCACTGTGGAATGGAGGACAGGGAAAACCTTCAAAGGATCCAGAGGCTTCCCCTTCCCGAGGTAAGTACCCCCCCAGGGGACATTTTTGAAGTTACAGGTTCTGTGTGTGTGATATCCCAGCTGCAGCCTCTCTATTGTCAGGGCTGCCATTGAAATGTGAGCTGCAGCAAAACGGAAAATTGTATACTCACCTTCGGTAATTTTCCTTTCCTTTCAGGTCCATGTCAGCATACTATGGGGTTAATCCCGCCCCTTAACCCCTCCAGGACTTGTTAGTATAAATTTCAGACCCTCCCCCTTCAGAGTGCTTTTTTTACTAGTCCCGACAATAACTGTACTATCGGGTGGGTGCCCCGTATGCTGACATGGACCTGAAAGGAAAGGAAAATTACCGAAGGTGAGTATACAATTTTCCGTTTTCCTTCCATGTCATGTCAGCATACTATGGGGATTTAAGTATAATTGCACAAGGGAGGGAGATCTTAATGCTTAATCATGAATTTTATTGGCGATACACCATAGCATAGAGAACAAACAACGCCTTTCTTGCTGTATGTGCAGGTTCAAAAAGCGTAGGTCTAGTACTGGCCTGAGCTGGCCTGACCTTTTCGCCACAAAAAACAGGGGGGAGTACAGGCCTGTAAATCTCTCTGTTGGCGTCACCTCTGTAATGGCTCTTTTCAGGAGTAGCTCCTGAACGTATTGATGCAAGATGTCCCTTCTCTGTGTTGCTGCCGGTATGGATGTGGCCTTGAAGTGTGGTATTGGAGGTCTCTCCTTGAAGCCCCAAGAATGCCCGACTGTTAGAGTATTTGTAATCCAATCGTCCTTTATTTCCATCGCCCATTGTTGTGCAAATTCCTGAAGCCGCCCCCCTACCGGCCCCAGGTGGGCGAGCGTACCTTCAGAAGGACTTGGCGGGTTGAGTGTTAGAGTTAGCGGTCTTCTGTTTGCTGTATCTTGACAGGTTGGCTTGGTTACTTTGCCAGTTCCTCTGAAAGGACTGACGTCCTCTGGACTGTCTGTAGTCTTTACCTCTGTTCTGGAAAGGTCTTCGCTCGCTAGACACTGTACCTCTTCGTTTCCTGTCCTGGGGTAACAACCCTGATTTCCCACCTGTCACTCGAGATATGGCCATGTCCATCTTCTGACCAAATAGGTTCTTCCCGTCATATGGGATTCTGCACCATGCGGTCTTGGAGTTGGTATCTGCTGCCCATGGTCTGAGCCACATGGCTCGTTTGGCTGTGGCCGTATGGATAATAGCACGTGTAGCACATCTAATTATATCGATCGCTGCTTCACTTATGTAGTCTGATGCTAACTTAAAATCCTCCAGAGACTTAACCAGGGTCTTGCGGTCCACGTCCGCCTGAATGGCGCCTTCTAAGTTGTCTGTCCATGCCCGTAAGGCCCTAGAGATAGATGTAAGGGCAATGGCCGGTTTACAGACAGCACCTATCGAGGTATATGCTCTCTTCAGATCCGTATCAACTTTTCTTTCTAACGGCTCTCGGAAAGATACCGCATCTTCAAGTGGTAATGTCACATGTTTGGCCAGTCTTATAACAGATGCGTCCACCACCGGGGGGTTCTCTAGCTGTTTTACAATTTCTCCCTCCAACGGGTATAGCTTTGAGAAGCGATTGGTTAATGAAACCTTCCTCTCCGGTTTTGACCACTCCTCCTGAATGAGTTCCGAAATCTCCTCCATCAAAGGAAAGGTGAGGGGCTTTTTCTTTAGATGAGGGAAGCATCTTCTCTTCTTCTCCGGAGGCTCTTCTTCCTCCTCCCAATCTAACGCTTGTCTGACCGCTCTAACAAATGGGGTAACTAGAGCAAAGTCAAAGCCCATGGCTATTGACTCTTCGTCTTCAGGCTGCTCAAAAGCCTCTGTATCTACGTCCCCCGTCAGTGGTGCTGTGTGTGATATATTATGCTTTGCCAATGATTGTTGAATCATCTCTCTGACCATAGATTCTAGGCCCTCTCCAGGTTCCTCATCCGTGGGCATGGTATAAAAGCAATCAGAGCATACAAGTTTGCCTGGCATACAACTATGACCACAAGCCCAGCATTTCTTCCTCCCACTCCGTGATTTGTTCTCCTCCTGCTTTGTCTTGCTAGAGAGGGCTTTGCTTGATCCTGAAGAGGATCTCCTTTTGGAGGTGGAAGCACCTTCTTCAGGTTGGAATAGACTGCAGGGGGATAGAGAAGACAGAAATATTTATTTCTGTATGAACTCTTCACCTCTAAAAATATTTGCAGCATAATTCAGAAAAAAAAGCTAGCTAACCGTGCCCTACCTATCAAGATCTGGCTGGTCTGTTTCGTGGGCAGTTAGGGCATTATCCATGATTCCAATCTAAACAGAGAAATATATTTATCATGAGCCTTTCCCCAAATAGAATTAAATAGCTCCATATTTGTACTAGATACACACACCTTCCAGAGAAGTAATCAACTTTTAGTCCTGTTGCTACTCTTCCTGTTCACGCTGAGCAGATCTATGGCAGACAAAACATGCTCTCATCAGTTACATATGCCGAGTAAAAAGCTTCACATACCTCTTCTGTGCTAGTTATCACTAGCACCCACCTCAGGCATACAGTGCGCCGACTTGTGTTGCAGAGGATCCTAGCCGCCCCGAGGACGATACCGGCTGCCACCTCAATCCCCGCTCAGGAACTGTCAGCGCGGCGAGAGGACGCCGCACTTCTTTTAATTGCCTCCACGAGCCGACCGGAAGTCTAGTGACGTCATTTCCTCCCGGAAGCGCTGACACCAGGCTGGAACGCTCCGCTGTCGTAACTGCCCACTCATAGTGACGCTGCTTTACAGCGCCGTAAGCCCTGGACACGAAACCTAATTCCCCCATAAAGACCAGCAGAAAGATGGGGACCCCTAACCTACGCCTATTTAAGGCGAAACGGCGGGGCTTCACGCAGCGAGGTACTGTGTGGCCAGGCTACCAGGAAGGCAGCAGGTAGGGCAAAAAGAAAAAGAAAAGTAAGCCGCAAAAGCATAAAACAATAAACCTATCGCTCTACTTAACAGTCCTGGAGGAGGACGAGAAAAAAAAGCACTTTGAAGGGGGAGGGTCTGAAATTTATACTAACAAGTCCTGGAGGGGTTAAGGGGCGGGATTAACCCCATAGTATGCTGACATGACATGGAAGGAAAGAGAACATTGTCTATACAAGGCTTCCTTAGCCATCCAATCTAGCCTCAGCAATGCTGGGAAATGCTCCTGCAGTCAGTCACTCACATAACCATCCTCACATTACCACATCCTCACGGGGCCAAATTGGAGGGAAAATAAACTGGAGAGATCATTGGCCAAGGGGAGGGACAAAGGCTGAGGCTGGGTTGCAGTAACTGGCTGGCTAAACTGAGGGGCGGGACTGTCTCATACAGCAGGGAACTCATATTGCAACATGTTGTGGGCGGGGCTTGGCACTAGCATCAGCCTACAGCAGTGATGGCTAACCTTTCAGAGGCCGAGTGCCCAAACTGCGACCTAACATCGACTTTTTTATCTCCGAGTGCCACTGGGGGGGGGGGCGCGCCGAAAAATGGGCGTGGCCATGATATTGTATGGGCAGAGCTAACATAATGATGTATCAGCAAGGCATAAGAAAGCAGTGTTTTCCGCCATGATGTGGTGAAACGAGGATTCGCATCATGGGTGTGCAGAAACTGTATGATGCTATTTATACCCGCCGTAACCCCAAAGCAGCAAATATAGCCAACTATGAGCATTAAGGGCTCATTCACACTATTTGCTGCACTGTCAGTTTTGACGCAACGCACATAATGTAAAATTCCTATGGTAACATGAAAGTCAATAGACTTCCATGTTACCATTCACACTACAGGTGTGTGTTCCCATGCGTTACGTTGTAACGCATCTGGAAACATTTTAACGCACAACGCATATGTTTCCCCGATGGGTACAGCTGCCGACGTCCACGCTTTAGCGCACCACAATGTGCATTCCGTGCGATCACTGTGCGTTAGCAGCGCATGCATGAAATCGCATTCGTGCATACGTTCTGTAGTGTGAATGAGCCCTTAATAATAAATGCAGCAAGTTACCCCAGACACCAGAAAATAAACGCAATGTGTGAAACATTTCAGCAGAAAATAATGCAATGTGGGCCACATTGCACCAGAAAACAAACGCAGTGGGCCACATTGCACCAGAAAATAAACGCAGTGGGCAGCATTTCACCAGAAAACAAACAGCGGGCAGCATTTCACCAGCAAACAAACGCAGTGGGCCACATTTCACCAGAAAACAAACGCAGAGGGTAGCATTTCACCAGCAAACAAACGCAGTGGGCCACATTTCACCAGCAAACAAACGCAGTGGGCCACATTTCACCAGAAAACAAACGCAGTGGGCCACATTTCACCAGAAAACAAACGCAGAGGGTAGCATTTCACCAGCAAACAAACGCAGTGGGACACATTTCACCAGAAAACAAACGCAGCGGGCAGGCAGAATTTCACCAGAAAACAAACGCAGTGGGCCACATTTCACCAGAAAACAAACGCAGAGGGTAGCATTTCACCAGCAAACAAACGCAGTGGGCCACATTTCACCAGAAAACAAATGCAGCGGGCAGCATTTCACCAGAAAACAAACGCAGTGGGCCACATTTCACCAGCAAACAAACGCAGTGGGCCACATTTCACCAGAAAACAAACGCAGAGTGTAGCATTTCACCAGCAAACAAACGCAGTGGGCCACATTTCACCAGAAAACAAACGCAGCGGGCAGCATTTCACCAGAAAGCAAACGCAGAGGGTAGCATTTCACCAGCAAACAAACGCAGTGGGCCACATTTCACCAGAAAACAAATGCAGCGGGCAGCATTTCACCAGAAACCAAACGCAGCAGGCAGCATTTCACCAGAAAACAAACGCAGTGGGCCACATTTCACCAGAAAACAAACGCAGCGGGCAGCATTTCACCAGAAAACAAACGCAGTGGGCCACATTTCACCAGAAAAACGCAGTGGGCCACATTTCACCAGAAAATAAACACAGTGGGCAGCATGTCACAGGACATAAACACAATGTGACAAAACATTTTACCAGAAAATAACACAGTGGGCCGCATTTTACCTGAAAAAAAAAAAAGTAATGTACTCACCTGACAGAAGTCTTCTCTCTCGGCTGGGCTCTGGCGCGCATCTCCCCCGGATGTTCCTCCTGCAGTCTCCCGCGAGTGCAGGGCTGCGGGAAGATGGCGCCCGAAGCCCTGTACTGGAGACACAAATAGTCTCCAGTTCAGGGCTTCGGCAGCCATCTTGCCGTAGCCCTGGTCTGCCTCCCGGGAGACTGCGGGGCTGCGGGATATGAACTGGTGCGGCGGCGTCTAGTAGACGCTGCGGCCAGTTCATAAGCAGCGGTGGCGTGCCAGCAGATTAGGCTATTGCCATAGGTTCGCCACCGTTGGCCTACAGCTACCACTATGGGCTGAGGCTGAGCCTGTCACAATAAATTCCACTGCCCCCTTGGCCAATCACTGGTAGGGGGTGTGGATTTGATGTCAAAATGAGGGAGATTGGAAAAAGCTTGAATAGCTCTGCCTCCTGCACTTGACTTGTTTGAAATGGATTCCTTTGGTGTGGAATCCCACAGCATGCTGCCTGTCTCCCCTGTACCTGTCATCTGCTCCAGCAGCAGAAGCTAGCCTCATGCCTCAGCATCCTCACAGTAACTAGCTGAGCTCACATACTCCCTGTCAGGGCGAGGGAGAGGGACACAGATTCAGATTGTGTATGCACAACAGCAGCAGCAGCCCCCATCACAGCGTACGTTAAAAAGGGGCGCTGGGAAAAAAGGGCGCGGGGTTTTAAACGATAAGCATGGATAACGTTTAAAAATGTATTGTACTGTATTTCGTTTAAAATAATGTTTTATAAAGTTATAAATCATTAAATAATGTGCATTAAATCGGCAATTGTAAAAACGTTAATCTTCCGTTTAAATAGTGAAACGTATAATAACGTTTAAAAAAAAATTACTAAGTAGCCCTCCCTGTACCTACCCCTAACCCCTAGACCCCCCTGTTGATGCCTAAACCTAAGACCCCCCCTGTTGGTGCCTAAGTAACCCTCCCTGTACCTACCCCTAACCCCTAGACCCCCCTGTTGGTGCCTAAACCTAAGACCCCCCTGTTGGTGCCTAAACCTAAGACCCCCCTGTTGGTGCCTAAACCTAAGACACCCCTGTTAGTGCCTAAAACTAAGACCCCCCTGTTGGTGACTAAACCTAAGACCCTCCTTAGAGCTCACTGTATTGTGTGTAGAATAATGTTTTAAAAACAGTAAGGGATAAAATATATTACAATTTACATTACGTACTGATCGCTTTGTTTCGTGAATAATAATGTTTTACAAACAGTAAGGGATAACATTTTAAACAATGTTTTATTGAAATAAGAAACGTAAATCATCACAAGCAGTTATAAAACATGAAAAATCTTCGGGCGCCGTTGGTAAACGTTATTATTCCCGGGCGCCCTTTTTTTTACTGTTCGGCGCTTATTAAACGATAATTATTATAGGAGTGAATGGCTACCCCAATCACACGGCCAGCAGCCATAGCTGCCTCCCCCGGTCACACAGAAGCCACATCTGCCCCCTCCCCATCACACAGCAGCTGCAGCTGCCCTCCTGTCACGCTGCAGACACAGCTGCCCCATCACACAGCAGCAGCCCCCCATCACACGGAGATGTGGGGAGAGGCAGTGTGTAGCAGGGAGAGGAGAGCTGAGTTTAAAAGTGTAGGTAAGTGGCTAACTGCATTAGGACTGGGCTTGTGTCAGCTAGCTTAGCACAGCTTAAAGGGATACCTGAGGTGAGAGGTATATGGAGGCTGCCATATTTATTTCCTTTTAAGCAATACCAGTTTCCTGGCTATCCTGCCAATCCCCTGCCTGTAATATTTTTATCTAAATAGACCCTGAACAAGCTTGCAGCATGTCAGGTGGTTCTGAGTGTTCTAACAAGATTAGCTGCATGCTTGTTTCTGGTGTGATTCATGCATTACTGCAACCAAATAGACCAGCAGGACTGCCAGGCAACTGTCATTTTTTAAAAGGAAATGCATATGACAGCCTCCATGTCACTTTTGTTACAGTTGTCCTTTAAATGATATATGGAAGGCTAATTAAAAAAGGAGCATTAAAGGGAACCCAAGGTGAGATGTATATGGTGGCTGACATGTTTGTTTCCTTTTAAATAATTCAGATTTGCCTGGCTGCCCTGCTGATCCTCTGCCTCCAAGGCTACACACATAGTCTTTTGAAAATGAAAGATCACAGACCAATCTTACCACCCTTCATGTAGTATGAGAGCCATACCTTCACAGTCTATTCTATGGAGCTGAACTCCCCATCAGAAAAAAAATCTTTGCAAGATGCTGCACACACAGATGCTGTACAGACACAAAAGATCAGTATCTGCAAAAGATCTGTTCCTGCCAAAAATCCATTCCTGCAAATTGCAATGATAGTCTATGAGATCTGCAGATCATCATACACACATGATTTAACTGACATTCATCTGTAGATCAAGCAATCATACGCAGATCTGAAAATCCATCCTGGTGCATCTGATCTGCAGATGAATTTCAGTTAAATCATGTGTGTATGATGATCTGCAGATCTCATAGACTATCATTGCAATTTGCAGGAATGGATTTTTGGCAGGAACAGATCTTTTGCAGCTACAGATCTTTTGTGTCTGTACAGCATCTGTGTGTGCAGCATCTTGCAAAGATTTTTTTCTGATGGGGAGTCCAGCTCCATAGACTGTGTAGGCATGGCTCTCATACTACATGAAGGGTGGTAGGATTGGTCTGTGACCTTTCATTTTCCAAAGACTAGTATAGTCTGATGTGTGTATGCACCTTAATACTTTCAGCCATAGACCCTGAACAAGCATATGCTGATCAGATGTCTATGACAAATCTGACAGGATTAGCTGCATGCTTGTTCTGTGTGTGATTTACACCCAACTGACCAGAATTCTCAGTAGGACTGCCAGGCACAGGCAACTGGTATTGTGTAAAAAGAAATACATGTCAGCTTCCATAGGTCTCACACCTTGTCTTCCTTTCACATCAGGGATTTATCTACATCCCATAAGTAGCTGATGCCCCCTTTCCCACAAGCAATATTTACCTTTTCTCAAATAGATCAGGAGGGTCTGTATGGTGGATATTGTGGTGAAGCCCCTCCCACAGTGTGATGTCCTGACAGTTTGCTGTCTTTGACCCTCATTGCATTGTGGGAAATTGTCGCTTTTTTCAACCAACAAGCAAGCAATATCTTCCTCTGTGCACAGAACTCCGTAATGGACATTCCGTGCAGATCACCTGGCAGAACTAAAGATGTCACTCACCACCAGGGATATATTTCAGAATGTAAATCAGGGAGAAGAAAGATTTTACAATGGGAACCACTTGCTAAATAATCAATAGATGAATATCGTAAACAATAAGTAATTATGTTGTCATTTTCACTACAGTTCCTCCTTTAAATCAGTTTAGCTTTACTTACCTGGAGCCTCCCCCAGGACTAGAAGTCTTGTGTAGTCCTCGCTGCAGTTCTGCTGCCACCCATTCTTCCTTTGTCCCCCTCAGCAGTGGCTTCTGTGCAAGCACGGGTGTGTGCATGCAATGCTGAGTTCTCGTGCCTGGGAGCATTCTGCACAAGTGCAGTACTACTGCACAGAACACTCCCAGCCACAGGCGCATGAGCGGTGCATGCACCCAAGCATGTGCAGAAGCCAGTGACCACTATGGAGTGGCCAACAGCAGAATGGGCGATAACAGAACTGCAGCGAGGGACACAGACTTCTAGGAGCTGCAGGAAGCCCAAGGTAAGTAAAGCTACATTGATTTCATTTGCCTCCTTTAAGTGCACCTGTAGAATGTTTGTACCAAATTGAACCACTCTATAATGGTGGCCATACATGGTACAATTTTTTCATACAATATTACCATTTCTATGCAATATAAGGTAACTGCCTAAATTATCATTTCAGTATATTCACTTTATTTACCCTTATACTACATAGAAATGGTAAGATTGTATGAAAAAATTGAACAACGTTTGACCACCATTAGGGAGATTTGGAACTGGGTATGCTAATGGGGGTTGGGGAGCACCATTTCTTACCTGGGGGCTGCTCATGTAGCCCCTTGTCCCTGTGATGATTGCCAGCTGCAGCTTGCCGCACCTAAAAGAATCCCCCTGTAGAGTGTGCTCCTGGCTGCACTGCATACTACAGCTCCCAGTATACATTGCAGCATGCATCTGCTGGCATGCATTGTGGCTGGGAGTGTACTCTACTGCAGGATTCTTTGAAGTAGCCCCCAGTAGGTAAGTAGTGGTGCTGCCCTTAACCCCCCCGACCCTCAAAAGCATACTATGTTACAGGGGCGTAACTAGGAGCCACCGGGCCCCCCTGCAGAGATTCTGATGGGCCCCAGGGCAATTTTGGGGTGCTGGAGGGGTCGCAGCATGAGGGGAAAGCCATGGCCACACTTGCCGGGGAGGGGGGATGGTCCCCTCCCTCACCTCAGGCTCTCCCCTGCAGCTTAAATTTGTGTCTGGGCTGTGGGCAGATACATACCTTCCGTGCGCTCCACTGGGATTGTTCCTCTTTCTAGCGTCTATTGTCGCCTCTTGTATAAACCGGAAGTAGCGTCAGACACTAGAGCGAGGAGTATCCGTGGTGGAGCGCACTGAAGGTATGTATCTGCCCGATTCCCACCGCTGCCCAGACACAAATTTAAGCTGGAGGGGAGCGCAGAGGAGAGAGCCCGAGGTGAGGGCAGGGCCGGAGCTACCATAGGAAAAAATAGGCAACTGCCCCAGGGCCGGGCCGAGGCATAGGCTGGAGAGGCTCCAGCCTCAGGGCGCAGTGTAGGAGGGGGCGCACAATTCATTCAGCTGTCATTCCTAATTGTGTTTGAAGCAGAAAGAAATAAGAAAAGGAGATACATGGAAGTAACTACAAGCCAGATAATTAGAGATTAAGTTGTTGGGGGCCCTGGGGTGCCTCTTAGTCTAATAGCAATCAGTGTGTGACGGCTGGGGTGGAAGGGATAGAGGGGCGCACTTTGGTGTCTCAGCCTTGGGTGCTGGAGGACCTTGTCCCGGCTCTGCCAGAGCCTGTAGGGGCCCCCAAGTTGTCCCTCCCCATGTTAACTGTTGCTCCCCAGGGTCTCTGCAGAGTCTGTTAAGTTGGGAGGTGATTGGGGGAGGGTCAGCAGCCAGCTCAGGGGCCCAGGAGGGAAGTTTGGCTGCAACAAAGGGCCTCTAATGATGCTTTTTGGTCGGGGGGGGGGTGTCGGGGGGCCCCCCAGGCTAATTTTGCCCTAGGGCCCAACTGTTACTTGAACCGGCCCTGGTTGAGGGAGGGTGGGACCGCCCTCCCGCCGAGTATGGCCATGGCTTTCCCCTCATGCTGTGACCCCTCCAGCACCCCAAAATGGGCCTGAGTGCCCCCCCCCCCTCACATGAACAGGGGCTGCAGGCCCTATTGTTACGCCCATGCTAAGTTAGGAACCTCACTTATGGCAACTCTGTTTGCAAGAAAATAAAGGTTTACTTTTTTTTTTTTTTCTGAACTAGTGCTCAATGGGCTCTATTCACAATAAGCAGTTCGGTAAAAAAAAAAAAAAATTTTAGATAAAATACCTCATGCGGTATTTTACACTTTTTTTTAATTTTTTTTATTCCAAATCCACAAAAGTTTGGTACTTATCCGTTAGCCGGGCGCATCCGGCAGGTGGCGACAAAACTCCACCAGAGTTACATCTTTCCCTACTATCCATGTCGGCCTGGAAGGGGAATAGTAATTAGCGCCACCTGCCGGATGCGCCCGGCTAACGGATAAGTACCAAAAGTTTTCTTCCATGAGGCAGAAGTTTGGTAATTTACCAAACAAGCTGCCTGAATCCACTAAGCCCTGGTCGGTAAGTTTCACTTACCAACCTTCTAGCAGGCAGTGAGCTGTGTGTGTGACTCAGAGGTTTTCCAGACTGTGCAGCCTGTCATCACTTTAGATGTGCTGGAGCCACCAGGGGGAGCTCATCTATGTGCTAAAATACAAATGTGCACATCTAAAGGGATGCCGGCAGAGTTGTAGCTTGTCTCTGCATTGATACACTGAAAGTCCCACCTGCATACCTATTGCATCCAATTAGCATGAGAAACAGGTTGTGTGGCTCTCCATATTGGCTGCCAGGTTCTCCCCAAAGGCTGTCTGTCAAGTTACTGCACAGAGACCGCATGAGGAGAACAGGTTGTCGGCTGCTGTGGGCTGGAGAAAATTACCAAACGCTTTTGTCCAGTAAATGAAGTGTGCAAATCATTGTGAATTGATATTTCTTGCCATTTCCCGGCGTAATTACGGCACAAGTCGGTAATTTACCTCACTAGTCAGGAACTGTTTTTTTGTTTGTTTGTGTGGTAACAAGTTTAGTGAATTGTAATTTGGGAAGTTGATCAGAAAAATCAGCTGTTTTGAGTATTAACAAATGCAGTAGTGCTTTCTGAATAGAGCCCATTGTACTTTAAAGTAGGGATGATCAATGAAACACAAATAAGTTCATGTGGATTTGTCTAAATGTTTGAAAATGGACCTGTGTGGGACTTGACTGGTCAGATTTCAAGCTGAATATATTTGCATACAAATTTACATACATCCTGAGCTGTGGAGCTGAAGTCAGTTGAAGCAATTTTGGTACCTGGAATCGTTGGTTTCACTAAACTGAGGAGTCAGAGTTGGATGATTTTTGTACCTACTCCACAGCTCTGCATGAACTCAAATATTTGCATCTTATTGATCATCCCTACTTTAAAGGCCTCTATTCACAAAGAGCCAAATTTTCCGCAAAATTTTACCGCTATATTCCTGCCAGCGGTAAACTCTGCATTTTTTCCACATTCACTAATATTTTCCGCATGTTTTCCGCATGCGGGAAAAAAGATGCGGAAACAGCCATTATTCATGCGGTAAAAAGGTCGCATGAAAAAGTGTTTAAAAATAAAAATTAAAGTCCACCAAGCACAGCCCTTAAAGAGACTCTGTAACTTTGAAAAGATCCCCTGGGGGGTACTCACCTCGGGTGGGGGAAGCCTCCGGATCCTAATGAGGCTTCCCACGCCATCCTGCGTCCCACGGGGGTCTCGCTGCAGCCCTCTGAACAGCCGGCGACAGGCCCGACTGTAATTTCAATATTTACCTTTGCTGGCTCCAGCGGGGGCGCTGTGGCTGCTCTCGGCTCCGAAGTAGACGGAAATACCCGATCTCCGTCGGGTCCGCTCTACTGGGCAGGCGCCGGAGACTTGCGCCTGCGCAGTAGAGCGGACCCGACGGCGATCGGGTATTTCCGCCTACTTCGGAGCCGACAGCCGTCAGAGCGCCTGCGCAGGATCCAGGAAGGTAAATATTACGTCACGGCTGTACGGAGGGCTGCAGCAAGACCCCCGTGGGACAGAGGACGGCGTGGGAAGCCTCATCAGGATCCTGAGGCTTCCCCCACCCGAGGTGAGTACCCCCCCAGGGGACGTTTTGCCGTTACAGTTCCTCTTTAAGCCTCCACACTTCATTAAAGTCAATGGGGTGCGGAATATATCGCCTACTATTTGTAGGTGATAAAAAAATCGGTAAATAACGACGAAATGATGAGCCTGAACATTTTTGAGAATTGATTTTTTTATTGCGGAAAATACCGACTTTTGCGGAAATTTTTCCGTATGAATCCCGCACTTTTACCGCACTTTTTCCGCATGCGGAAAAAACATGCGGAACATTTTGAGAATTTCAACTTGACAGAATTTTGGTCGCAAACTTCCTGCATGTACTTTACTGCATGCGGGAAGTCTTTGAGAATAGAGTCCAAAGTGTACAAGCATTTATACTTGGCACTTCCTCCAGCCCCCTGTGGGCTCCCTCGCCATCCTCCAGGGCTGCTCCGTTCCTCCGCTGGCTGGCCTGGTTTAACGGAACCTTAACTGAGGGATATGGATGTTTTAAACAATACCAGTTGCTTGGTTGGCACTCCTGATGATCTTTTGCTGCAGTAGTGGCTGAATCACACACCTGAAACAAGCATGTAGCTAATCCAGTCTGACTTAAGTCAGAGCACCTGATCTGTATGTCTGTTCAGGGGCTGTGGCTAAAAGTATTAGAGACACAGGATCAGCCGGGGAGTTGGGAATCTGGTATTATTTTTAAAGGAAAAATCCATATACTTCTCAGTTTAGGTTCCCTTTATAGCTGTGACTGGGCTCAGTCATGTTCCCTTGTGTATACCTGACTGTGTGCAGCCCCAATGGTGCTTCTGTGGCCAGTTGTCTGTGCAGAATACTCCTAGCCACAGGAGTGCGGCCACGGATGCTCACAGTCATGCATTTGCAGAACTTCCAGACTACCGAGCTGGACAGCAGATAAATGGATGGGACTGGGAGAATGGTGAGGAAGCCCACGGCCTACAGGGGGCTGGAGAAAGCACCCAGGTAACTATAAATGCTTGCAGTCTGGAAGTCTTGGCTTTCCTTTAGGACAGACAGGAGGTTGAACTGTGTGCTTGTTGGGCAGTTCAGTGTCCCATCTACTGCCTGCCAGTTGGTATGGGTCAGCCATCCTGCAGCACAGTAGGTCACACAGCATAGCATCACCAGGTCAGTTGGTCACTCAGCCAGCTGACACAGCACAGTCCGCATCACCAGCTCATTATGCCAGGCAGCACAGTTCCACAAGCTTGTTAAACCAGCACTGCTCCCATCACTGCCAGTCCAGCCAGCACAACATCTCCAGCAGGCCAGCCGAGAACACCCAGGCCAACACAGAAGCTCTGCCATTATTGTAAAATGCTTCCTGTTTGTGGTGTTTCTATGTGAGAATGCGTGTCACAGCTTGACTCTGGCCTGGTGCCCCAGATCTCCCAGGGCCCTAGCAATGCCCCTGGTCAATGAAATTGTAACAATTTTGTGTTGTCAATTTTATATTGATTGGAGGTAATTTTTTGCTGCTTAGAATTTGACCATTAAAATATAGCCAGTATTTGGTATAGAGTCCCTGACTAGGGATCGGCAATGAAATGAAAATGATAGCAAGCTGGGGCAGTATTATGCAAAATTTACATGCAAATGTATGCATCTTGAAAATGAACAATCACCATGGCAGGATTTATCTGGCCAATTTCCAAGCTGTATATATTTGCACATAAAATTGCATGATCCTGCATCAACTTGTTAGCATTTGCATCTAATTGACCTTCCCTACTACTGCATTGTGGGAGTTCCTGCCTCCTGCACACAGGTGGTCTTTGATCCAACTATAAGCTGTTTTCTGACCACCAGGGGAACTGGTCTGGTGTGAAGTGCATTCCTGAAGGTTGTTTTTTTTTTTTTTGGGGGCGGGTGATGTGTTATTTTGCAAGGTGGGTGGGTTATACAGCAGTATACATGGTGGATATGCTGCTGTGACGGATAATAGGTCTGTATTTATGTATGTATGATTGGATATCAATTATATGGGACCTGGATCAATATAATACTTTCTATTGGTATTAGGTGTTGCAGATATGCATATTGCATGTAGGGATGAATGGGCAAAATTCTCTAACTTGATTTTGTAGCAAGTTTAACTTGGTGTTTTGTGTGTTTGTGTTTTTTTTTTTTCTTTTTTTCTTTTTTTTCCTTTAATGCATTTAAAACCCAGTGCAATGTAAGGGCCTGAGCATGTTTATGTCCACTTTAAGTGGATGGAAGCGTACTAGTGTAATTAGACCCTTATGCTGCATACACACTTGAGATAAAAGTCTTTGGAAAAGGCAAGATCACAGACCAATTTTACCCCATTCCATGTAGTATGAGAGCCATACTCTACACAGTCTATTCTATGGATCTGCACTCCTCACCAGATAAAATCTTTGCAAGATGCTGCACACAGAGATGCCCGTACACATTCAACAGATCATTATCTGCAAAAGATCTCTTCCTGCAATAGATCCATTCCTGCAAAATGCATTCATAGTCTATGAGATCTGCAGATCCTCATACACACCTTGTTTAACAGACTTCATCTGCATATCTGGCAATCATCTGCAGATCTGAAAATCCATCCTGGTGGATCTGATCTGCAGATGATTGCCTGTTAAACAAGGTGTGTATGATGATCTGCAGATCTCATAGACTATGAATGCATTTTGCAGGAATGGATCTATTGCAGGAAGAGATCTTTTGCAGATAATGATCTTTTGAATGTGTACGGGCATCTATGTGTGCAGCATCTTGCAAAGATTTTATCTGATGGGGAGTGCAGCTCCATAGAATAGACTGTGTAGAGTATGGCTCTTATACTACATGGAATGGGGTAAAATTGGTCTGTGATCTTGCCTTTTCCTAAGACTTTTATCTCAAGTGTGTATGCAGCATTAGGCCAGAAACCCACTAGGAGCGACTTCTAATTGCCAGTGATTTGAAAAGGATCTTGCTAATGCAATGCTATAGGAGATTTATTTTTTATAAAATCACAGCGCTCAAGTGGGATCACAACCATAGCATTACATTAGCAAGAGTTTTCAAATCTCAAAGTGCTCAGAAAATTGCTCCCCCCGAGTGCGTGTGTTTTTTTTTTTTTTTTTAATTTATTTATAAAAATACCTTACATTGCTTCACCATTCATTTTTGTGATTATGTGCGATTTTGAAAAATATGCGATAAAACCAGAGTTTTTAAAAATGCAAATTATAAAACACGCATGAATTTTGATGCGGCCTGTTGACTACCATTGCAGGCAAAAACGCTTTGTTTTCTGCAGCACTAGTGTTTCTACTGTGTTCCCAGCCTCAGGCCAGAAACCCACTAGGAGCGATTTCTAATCGCTAGCGATTTGAAAAAGCTAATGCAATGCTATGGGGGATTTTTATAAAATCAAATCGCTCAAGTGGGATTACACCCATAGCATTACATTAGCAAGAGTTTTCAAATCGCAAATCACTCAGAAAATCGCTCCTAGTGGGTTTCTGGCCTCAAGCTGTATTTATATTCAAAATTTGCATAATGCTACTGTCACGGAACAGCCGTGAGAAACTAGAACGCAATTGGTTTATTGCGCCGATCGCCCTGGATGGTAGTCAGGCCAGCGATTTAGCGATTGACATTCCGGGTTTTTTTTTTTTTTAAATAGGAAGTTTTTTTTCCCCTGTTAGCAGCTGGCAGGAAGACTGGCCCTGTGACTGCTGATTAAGCCAGAGGTGTAAACTCAAAGTTTGTCTAAGCTGATCTCACATTCAGATGTTAATTGAAGGAGCCAACAGGGCCTTTCAAAAAAAAGGACATCCCAAGAAGCAGACACAGCTGGACTCCAGTCAGGCTGACTCCAGCCTTAGCAGGAAGAAATGAATGTACTATATAATCTTTTGCCCATTTACAGAATACAATAAATAGGGTGGTTATGAGAGCGGTATCATTGGATCCGTAGGGTCATGCTGGATCTCTTGATACCAGTCGAGAGGGGCCCGGGGCCCCTACAACCCAGGTATGAATCTACCCAGGACCCTGATCTGCTGCACTAGCCATGTCGGATATCATATTAATCTGTATTTTCCTCTAAGTATGAAGCTGTTACCCCCCCCCCCCCCTAAATGTAACGTGTATGGTTCAGGAGTTACAGCAATTCATAAGTTTAGCTCTAAAATCTCTCAGAGGGAATGAACTGTCATTTGCTGGTAGCTCAGAGGGGGCCGGCATTGCCACACCCCCAAACCAGCTTCATCAAAAGCACAGAGCCAGCAGGCGGGCTTGAGTCCTCCACCCTGAAAACATCTTGAACTCATCGGTGCCATCTTGAGGATATGCTGGCATCCACCTGGTCTGAACTCTGAACTTTAATTGAAACCAAGAACTCTGATTTTTCCCACAAAAAGGACATCTTTCCAGGAACTAAGTATTTTTCTCCCTTCTTTTATTTTTTATACTGGCTATTACTGTTTTAATAATTGTTGATTTTAATAATTGTCTGTATATATTAATTATTTATATTGCTGTGAATAAAAGACTTCCTCCAAGTCATTCACTGTTCCGCTACCCTGCTTATCAGCACACACAGAACTGATCCCGGGTCTCTGAAGATACGCTACTGTTTGTTTGTTGTTGGCTAGACAGAATACCGTGTGTTTAACCGTTTTATTTGCAGTACTAGTCAGTCAGTAAATCGGGTCCACTGGCCCATACCAGTGGTGGTGGCAGATACCGCGGAATCGTGTGTACGTTGTAATTACCCGTGTCTCACAGGCTCCCTTCTGAGTTGTCTGCGGCTAATTCTTAACGGTTCCTGCGCATTGACTGCGACCAGAGTTCGCACGATCCGTGCGCTGGCACCGTTTAGAAGGCTAAGTGCGGTCAGCCACTAGGGCTCCTGTGACAGCTACATCAACTTGAAATTATTTGCATCCCATTGACCATCCCTACTGCTAATCCATTCTGGCATCAGCAGTGTTTGATAATAAAGAAAAATGGTACTTATCCGTTAGCCGGGCGCATCCTCTAGGTGGCGACAAAACTCCACCAGAGTTATCTTTCCCTACTATCCATGTCGGCCTGGAGGGGGAATAGTAATTAGCGCCACCTGCCGGATGCGCCCGGCTAACGGATAAGTACCAGAAAAATATTTTTTTTTCTTTCAGACAGTTTTAACAGCTTTTTTTTACCCCTGTAATATCTAGATGTTAAACCTTTGACTCCCACCTGTAATGATCAGTTGTTGCTAGGGGATAGTTTGGGCCCCAGTGCTCTACAGATGCATTGCTCTGCCATGCCTAGCAGCACTGCATACATACAGCACTGAGGTACTTGACCTGTTCCCCAAACAGCAATTACATCCGATCATTACTGACATGCAGGCTGGGGATAATGGTCTGCTGCATGGCCAGCTAGTAGTGAAATACAGTATCCTTTGAATCGGAAGGGGCCAAACTGTGGGACATGTCATGCAAAAACTGAAAGTTTTTCAGCATTTTTCTTACTAAAATATCCATTAAAATAATTATTGGGGAAAATATAACCTGTGAAAAGCCTAGTAGCTTGTCTTTAGTTTATTATATTTTGAATGTATGGGCCCATATGCAAGTCACTTTTTCTCCTGAGTTACCTCCTAAAAGATAACATTTATTTTAATACTTTTTTTCAAATAACGTTTTAGCATTTTACAATTGAAAAAGCACTATCAAAATCATTTTGAGTATTTTCTTGCTTGCTGGGGGTTTAAAATGCATTTTCTAGCAAGGTGTGAAAATCTCACGAGAAAGTGAATTGCATATGGGCCATGGAGTAACAGCTCAGGAATGTGAAGTGGTGAAAATCTCATTTCCTTTGGTGTCTGATGGATTATTGCAGTGCATGGAAAATGGATGCCAGATGTGATACAGATGGCATTCATTATTATACTGACCAGTGAAGCCTGGTAAACACTTTCAATTATGTTTGGCCAATCGCTGACTTATTTTTATTTTATTTTTTTCCACCTCCATGTAGTAGGACCCTTTCACTCTGGGGCGGTGCATCAAGTAAATGCACTGCTACCGCAGTCCGGTACAAACCTATGGGGTAAATCGCGTTACCAGCGTTGTGGTCCCCCGGAAGTCCTCGCTCTGACGCTGGTCCAGAACTACGTTACAGCGCAGTGACCTGAGTCAGCCCGTTAGTTGTTAGTCTATGGCAGTGATGGCTAATTTTGGCATTTCAGCTGTGGTAGAACTACAAGTCCCCTGAGGCATTGCAATACTCTTGACAGCTCTAAGCATAGCTCAGGGAGGCAGAGGCATGATGGGATTTGTAGCTTTGTCACAGCTGGAGTGCCAAGGTTAGCCATCACTGGTCTATGGTGACGTGAGTATTTTTAAAAACTTTCCAATGCGATGTAGTAGCGCAGACGTGTGTTTTTTATAATATGCTTCTGTGGACTTCCTGCTTGGCCAGATGAGGAATACTGCGTAGTAACACGGTATTCTCCCGAAGGCCTGATTTTGGCGGCGGGGTCACCCTGCCTTTTTGCAATGTGAAATCGGTCTAAGGGTCGACAGCTATGGAAAACGCAAGGCCACTAACGATACAATTTGTTTACAAATGATTCCTTATATAAATTATTGGAAATGATTGTTTGGCACTACTAATGGACAAAAATCTCTGATCAGATTAACCCTCCTGGCGGTTTGCTAAAAAATCGCCAGGGGGCAGCAAATCTCTTTTTTTAATTTTTTTTTTTTTTTTGTTGTTGTTTTTTCATGTAGCGAGACAAAGTCTCGCTACATGATAGCCGCTCAGCGGCATCTCCCCAGCCCTTCCGATCGCCTCCGGCGATCAGGAGAACCCGTTCAAAGAACAGGATCTCCTGGAGGGCTTCTCCCGTCGCCATGGCGACGGTGCGGGATGACGTCATCGACGTCGTGATGTCAAAGGGGATTCCGGTCCACCCCATAGAGCTGCCTGGCACTGATTGGCCAGGCAGCGCACGGGGTCTGGGGGGGGGGGGGGGGGGGGGGGCGGCTGCGGCGCGACGGATAGCGGCGGCGATCGCGCACTGCACGCAGCTAGCAAAGTGCTAGCTGCGTGCAGCAAAAAAAAAATTATGCAAATCGCCCCAGCGGGGCCTGAGCGGTGCCTTCCGGCGGCATAGCCAGAGCTCAGCTTGGGCTTACCGCCAGGAAGGTTAATGACATATTTTATTTTATTTTTTATTTTTTTTAAGGATTTTGTCAATCTGATAGAACTGAGCTTTTTGTCTATTAGTGGTCCCAAGGTAGCATTTCCAAATCTTCATGTGAAGATTGTTTGTGAACAATAGTTTGGCAAATTGTAAACAAAAACTAAAAATCTTCTGTGAACTCACCATACTAACGGAATACCTTGGGGTGTCTTCTTTCTAAAATGGGGCCAGTTGTGGGGTTCCTATACGGCCCTGGCAGGAAGGTTAATGACATATTTTATTTATTTATTTTTTTTTTTTAAAGAGAATCTGTATTGTTAAAATCGCACAAAATTAAACATACCAGTGCGTTAGGGGACATCTCCTATTGCCCTCTGTCACAATTTCGCCGCTCCCCGCCGCATTAAAAGTGGTTAAAAACCGTTTTTAAAAGTTTGTTTATAAACAAACAAAATGGCCACCAAAACAGGAAGTAGGTTATAGAAAATACATCCATACACAAGCAGGCTGTATACACCCTTCCTTTTGTATCTCAAGAGATCATTGTGTGTTTCTTTACCCCTTCTGCTCTCATGCACTGAAGTTTCAGGCTGCTCTTTTCTTCTTGCAAACAGCTTTGCCCTTGTCTGAATTTCCTCAGTATGTGAAAGCCCAGCCAGCTCAGAGGACGATTTATCCAGCTTGTAAAAGATAAGAGAGAAGAGAGAATCTGCCATAATCTAAATAACACACAGGCAGTGTGCAGAGAGGTGCCTGGAGGGGGGAGATTCATCACAGAACCACAACACTGAAGAACTTGGCAGCCTTCCAGACACAGGCCGACAAGTCTGACAGGGGAAAGATACATTGATTTATTACAGAGACTGTTATAGTAGAAAGTGCTGTAGTAAGCCAGAACACATTAGAATAGCTTTTGGAACTTGTAGGATGATAAAAAACAGGATGCAATTTTTGTTACGGAGTCTCTTTAAGGATTTTGTCAATCTGATAGAACTGAGCTTTTTGTCTATTAGTGGTCCCAAGGTAGCATTTCCAAATCTTCATGTGAAGATTGTTTGTGAACAATAGTTTGGCAAATTGTAAACAAAAACTAAAAATCTTCTGTGAACTCACCATACTAACGGAATACCTTGGGGTGTCTTCTTTCTAAAATGGGGCCAGTTGTGGGATTCCTATACTACCCTGGCATTTTAGGGGCCCAAAACCGTGAGGAGTAGTCTGGAAACCAAATGCCTCAAAATGACTGTTCAGGGGGTATAAGCATCTGCAAATTTTGATGACAGGTGGTCTATGAGGGGCTTTTTTTTTTTTTTTTTTTTTGGAATCGGTCATAAGCAGGGTGGCCCTTTAGATGACAGGATTGGCACTGAAGTGCAGGAAGCGCAGGATGTTCTCAAATGGTGAACTGGACACGGCAGCAGAGAACATGGGCATGTGATGTATTGTGTGCGTAGACCAATAAGACCGCAATACATTATTTTTTACTAAACGCATGTTAAGGAGAAGGCCCAAAAATATGTTACGTTTGGAAACTTGGAGTGGTTTCCACCAAAAAGGCAGGGCATGGTAGCTTCTTTGATTGGCGGTTGCATATTGTGTTTCATAACGGTTGGTCTCGGCCACAATTAATTCGTAGAGACCAGCAGTGATAAGAAAAAAAAAGTTGTCACTGCGGTGGGGCGGGTGAGGGTTTGGCCGGGTGATCAGAAGCCTGCAGGGGGCAGATTAGGGCCTGATCTGATGGATAGGAGTGCTAGGGGTGACAGGAGGTGATTGATGGGTGTCTCAGGGGGTGATTAGAGGGGGGGGGGAATAGATGCAATCAATGCACTGGGAAAGTGATCGGAAGGGGGTCTGAGGGGGATCTGAGGGTTTGACCGAGTGGTCAAGAGCCCACATGGGGCAAATTAAGGCCTGATCTGAGGGGGTGGCAGGTGGTGACAGGAGGTGATTGATGGGTGTCTCAGGGTGTGATTAGAGGGGGGGGGGAATAGATGCAATCGATGCATTGGGGAGAGGATTAGGGGGGGGGGTCTGAGGGCAGTCTGAGGGTGTGGGCGGGTGTTTGGGTGCCCGCAAGGGGCAGATTAGGGTCTGATCTGATGGATAGCAGTGACAGGTGGTGACGGGGTGATAGGTGATCAGGGTGTGATTAGAGAGGAGTATAGATGAAAGCTATGCACTGGCGAGGTGATCGGGTAGGGGGGATCTGAGGGCGTGGGTGGGTAATTGGGTGCCCGCAAGGGGCAGATTAGGGTCTGATCTGATGGGTAGTGGTGACAGGGGGTGATGGGTGATGAGTGGGTGATTAGAGGGGAAAACAGATGTAAACAATGCACTTGGTAGGGGATCTGAGGAGGGGGGGGGGGTCTGCAGGCGATCTAAGGGTGTTGGCGGGTGATCAGGTGCCTGTAAGGGGCAGATTAGGGTCTGATCTGATGAGTGGCATTGACGGGGTGGTTGACGGGTGATTGACAGGTGATCAGTGGGTGATTACAGGGGAGGATAGATGTATACAGTACACAGGGGGGGGGGGGGGTCTGGGGAGGATCTGAGGGTGTATGGGGGGTGATCAGGAGCCCCCAAGGATCAGTTTAGGCCCTAATCTAAAAAATATCATTGACAGATAGTGAAGGGGTGATTGGGTGCAAACAGTGGTCGGGGGGGTGGGGTGTCTGAGGGGTGCTATGGGCGATCAGGGGGCAGGATCAGTGTTTGTATGTGCTTACCAGGGGGGCTGCCTCCTGCCTTGGAGGAGGAGGCAGCCTGTATAGGAGGAGGCAGCCTGTATAATATGCTTTGTATATGCACGGTGGCGTAGTGGTTAGCTCTCTCGCCTTGCAGCGCTGGGTCCCTGGTTCGAATCCCAGCCAGGGCACTATCTGCAAAGAGTTTGTATGTTCTCTCCGTGTCTGCGTGGGTTTCCTCCGGGCACTCCGGTTTCCTCCCACATTCCAAAAACATACAGATAAGTTAATTGGCTCCCCCTAAAAAAAAATTGGCCCTAGACTACAGTACTTACACTACATAATATAGACATATGACAATGGTAGGGATTAGATTGTGAGCTCCTTTGAGGGACAGTTAGTGACAAGATATATATGTATGTATTATTATTAATAATAATAATAATAATAATAATAATTACAAAGTGTTATATACGCTTACTATGCGGCAGATCGGGGGTTTACCCGCCGGCGCTGCTAATTGGCAGCCGGGTTGACGTTGCGGGTGGGCGGAGCCTAATGCCAGCGGATGTGCACGCATCACTGTGTGCGATTCCCCGGCAGTTGAGTCCCCCAGGTGCCGCCGCCAATTGGCGTTACGCGGTCCTGGGGGTGCCACTTTGCCGCCGCCAATTGGCTATGGGCGGTCGGCAAGTGGGTAAGTCAGATGGTGTCAAAAACAATTTTTAATCCTTTGGGTGCCAATGTTCTTATTTCGAGATATTTTTTTTTTTTGTCTGTGTTGCACTTCCTCCAATGGGGTTGACATTTTTCCAGTGCACAATTTGACGTGCATTTTGGTTTGCATGTGCTTGCATGCAAGATTTTCTGCATAATTTTGTTCTCCTTATCCATCAGAAAGGCATATGATTGGCCTGAAATGTAACCTACAGCAGGAATATAACCCCAAACACACAGCCAAAGTGAGTAAGAAGTATATTCAGTGTAATGAAGTCCTGGAAGTGATGGTATGGCCCCCACAGAGCCCTGATCTCCACATGGAGTGTGTCTGGGATTACATGAAGGGACAGAAGGATGTGAGGAAGCCTACAGCCACACACACCAACTTTTGATATAGATTTTTCATCTGTTCATTCAATGCATTTTTTGGGGGAGGGATGCAAATAAATGATACTTGCATTTTATAAAAGCATTTTTGACATTTTTTGTATGCATTCATGTAAATGTCTAAAATATAGTATGATTAAGTTACAAATGCCAACATATTTGTTTGTGTGTATATATTATACATGAATACACTGTGTATAGTATGTATACACAATATATGTTTTATGTATGAATATAGATATACTATGTATACACAATACGTTTGTGTGTGTCTATACTATGTGTGCACAATACGTTTGTAAATTCTGTGTGTATACACAATACATGTTTGTATATATTGTGTGTATGTATACTCAATACATGTTAGTGTTTCTTATGTTTTTATATACTATGTATACACACAAATGTTTGTACATGTATGTGTATATATTATGAATACACAATGTTTGTATAGTGTGTGTGTGTGTGTATACTATGCATACACAATACATATTTGTATATACTATGTATACACAATACATGTTTATAGAATTATATAATGTATTAATATAGTGTATATACTATATATACACATTACATGTTGGTGTATGTACAATACGTTTGTATATACAGTGGAGGAAATAATTATTTGACCCCTCACTGATTTTGTAAGTTTGTCCAATGACAAAGAAATGAAAAGTCTCAGAACAGTATCATTTCAATGGTAGGTTTATTTTAACAGTGGCAGATCGCACATCAAAAGGAAAATCGAAAAAATAACCTTAAATAAAAGATAGGAATTGATTTGCATTTCATTGAGTGAAATAAGTTTTTGAACCCCTACCAACCATTAAGAGTTCTGGCTCCGACAGAGTGGTTAGACACTTCTACTCAGTTAGTCACCCTCATTACGGACACCTGTCTTAAAGTGAACCTCCGGACTAAAAATCGACTCAGCAGCACTGAAAAGGCCTGGTGTTTCTTTAACAGTTTCACAGCATCAGAACTTTGTTTCTCTTATACAAGCCTCATTTTTAGCTGCACAGAAGAAAACTGCCCGGGCTTTTTTTCCCTGATGCTGTGCAAAGCATGATGGGATTGCTGATGTTGTTGCTCTCGTTCTGCTTTTTTGGTGCAAATTTTTTTTTTTTTACATTTTGAATTTGACATTTGAAGCCTAGCGTGTGTAGCTGGGAGGGGTTATCAGGACACAGGACAGTTGGAACTGTGTCTCCTGCTCCTTGTCACCTCCTTTCAACCAATAAGATGGCTGCCCCCATGACAAAGATGGCAGCCCCCATGAATCACAAACATTTGCATGTTCTTTTAAAACAGGGTGGATAAAAAATTATATTACCTATCTATTCTAATTAACATAACTAATGTAACTTAATGACAGTATGTTTGTTTAGGCTGAAGTTCCCCTTTAACTAGTCACCTGTATAAAAGACACCTGTCCACAGAATCAATCAATCAAGCAGACTCCAAACTCTCCAACATGGGAAAGACCAAAGAGCTGTCCAAGGATGTCAGAGACAAAATTGTATACCTGCACAAGGCTGGAATGGGCTACAAAACCATTAGCAAGAAGCTGGGAGAGAAGGTGACAACTGTTGGTGCGATTGTTCGAAAATGGAAGGAGCACAAAATGACCATCAATCGACCTCGCTCTGGGGCTCCATGCAAGATCTCACCTCGTGGGGTGTCAATGGTTCTGAGAAAGGTGAAAAAGCATCCTAGAACTACACGGGAGGAGTTAGTGAATGACCTCAAAATAGCAGGGACCACAGTCACCAAGAAAACCATTGGAAACACATTACACCGCAATGGATTAAAATCCTGCAGGGCTCGCAAGGTCCCCCTGCTCAAGAAGGCACATGTGCAGGCCCGTCTGAAGTTTGCCAATGAACACCTGAATGATTCTGTGAGTGACTGGGAGAAGGTGCTGTGGTCTGATGAGACCAAAATAGAGCTCTTTGGCATTAACTCAACTCGCTGTGTTTGGAGGAAGAAAAATGCTGCCTATAACCCCCAAAACACCGTCCCCACCGTCAAGCATGGGGGTGGAAACATTTTGCTTTGGGGGTGTTTTTCTGCTAAGGGCACAGGACAACTTAATCGCATTAACGGGAAAATGGTCGGAGCCATGTTTCGTGAAATCCTGAACGACAACCTCCTTCCCTCTGCCAGGAAACTGAAAATTGGTCGTGAATGGGTGTTCCAGCATGACAATGACCCAAAACATACAGCAAAGGCAACAAAGGAGTGGCTCAAGAAGAAGCACATTAAGGTCATGGAGTGGCCTAGTCAGTCTCCGGACCTTAATCCAATAGAAAACCTATGGAGGGAGCTCAAGCTCAGAGTTGCACAGAGACAGCCTCGAAACCTTAGGGATTTAGAGATGATCTGCAAAGAGGAGTGGACCAACATTCCTCCTAAAATGTGTGCAAAGTTGGTCATCAATTACAAGAAACGTTTGACCTCTGTGCTTGCAAACAAGGGTTTTTCCACTAAGTATTAAGTCTTTTATTGTTAGAGGGTTCAAAAACTTATTTCACTCAATGAAATGCAAATCAGTTGCTATTTTTTATTTAAGGTTATTTTTTCGATTTCCCTTTTGATGTGCTATCTGCCACTGTTAAAATAAACCTACCATTGAAATGATACTGTTCTGAGACTTTTCATTTCTTTGTCATTGGACAAACTTACAAAATCAGTGAGGGGTCAAATAATTATTTCCTCCACTGTATTGTGAGTGTATATATACAAAATACATATTGCATGTAGTATGTATACGATGTATACACAATACGTTTGTATATTTTGTGTATATACACAATACTTGTTTGTATATATTGTGTGTACTCGATACATGTTAGTGTATATTATGTGTTTATATACTATGTATACACACAATACATGTTTGTACATATGTGTATATACTATGAATACACAATGTTTGTATATATATAGTGTGTGTGTGTGTGTATTCTATGCATACACAATGCATATTTGTATATACTATGTCTGTATGTATACACAATACATGTTTGTGTAATTATGTAATGTATGAATATAGTGTGTATATACTATGTATAGTGGCTGGATAGTGTAATGGTTAAGGGCTCTGCCTCTGACACAGGAGACCTGGGTTCGAATCTCAGCTCTGCCTGTTCAGTAAGCCAGCACCTATTCAGTAGGAGACCTTGGGCAAGACTCCCTAACACTGCTACTACCTATAGAGCGCGTCCTAGTAGCTGCAGCTCTGGCGATTTGGGTCTGCCAGGAGAAAAGTGTGATATAAATGTTCTGTGTGTTTGTTTTGTTTGTATACAGTCCTAGCCAAAAGTTTTGAGACTGTCAAAAATATGAGTTTTCACAGAGCTTGCTGCTAAACTGCTTTTAGCTCTTTGTTTCAGTTGATAGTGATGCATTGAAATATAATTATAAGCACTTCATACGTTTTGAAGGCTTTTATTGACAATTACATGAGATTTATGCAGAGTCAGTATTTGCAGTGTTGGCCCTTCTGTTTCAGGACCTCTGCAATTCGACTAGGCATGCTCTCAATCAACTTCTGGGCCAAATCCTGACTGATAGCAACCCATTCTTTCATAACTTCTCTGAGTTTCTCGGAATTAGTTGTTTTTTGTTTATCTACCCGCCTCTTGAGGAATGACCACAAGTTCTCAATGGGAGTAAGATCTGGGGAGTTTCCAGGCCATGAAGCCAAAATTTCAATGTTTTGGTCTCCGAGCCACTTAGTTATCACTTGCCTTATGACACGGTGCTCCATTGTGCTGGAAAATGCATTGTTCATCACCAAACTGTTGTTGGATTGTTGGAAGAAGTTGCTGTTGGAGGGTGTTTTGGTACCATTCTTTATATGTAGCTGCGTTTTTTGGCAAAATTGTGAGTGAGCCCAATCCCTTAGATGAGAAGCAACCCCACACATGAATGGTCTCAGGATGCTTTACTGGTGGCATGACACAGGACTGATGGTAGCGCTTACCTTTTTCTTCTCCTGACGAGCCTTTTTCCAGATTCCCCAAACAATTGGAAAGGGGCTTCATTGGAGAATATGACTTTGCACCAGTCATCAGCAGTCCAGTCACCATACTTTCTGCAGAAGATCAATCTGTCCCTGATGTTTTTTTGGGGAGAGAAGTGGCTTCTTTGCTGCCTTTCTTGATACCAGGCCATGTTCCAAAACTCTTCACCTCACTGTGCATGCAGATGTGCTCACACCTGCCTGCTGCCATTCCTGAACAACCTCTGCACTGGTTGCACTCTGATCCCGCAGCTGAAACCTCTTTAGGAGACAATCCTGGCGCTGGCTGGTCTTTCTTGGATGCCGTGAAGCCTTCTTAACAAGAACTGAACCTCCTTTTCTTGAAGTTCTTGATGATCCTATAAATTGTTGTTGTTTTAGGTGCAATCTTAGTAGCCACAATATCATTGCCTGTGAAGCCATTTTTATGCAATGCTATGATGGCTGCATGCGTTTCTTTGCTGGTCACCATGATTAACAATGGAAGGTCAATGATTTCAAGCATCACCCTCCTTTTTAACATGTCAAGTCCAGAGCCGGGACAAGGTCCTTCAGCACCCAAGGCTGAGACACCAAAGTGCGCCCCTCCCTCCATCCCTCCCACCCCAGCCATCACACACTGATTACTATTAAACCAAGAGGCTGGGCCCCCAACACCTTATTCTCTAGTTATCTGGCTTGCAGTCACTGCCATGTATCCCCTTTCCTTATTTCTCTCTGCTTCAAACACAATAGGGGAATGATAGCTGAGTGAGTTGTGCGCCCCTCCTCCACTGCGCCCTGAAGCTGGAGCCTCTCTTGCCTCTGCCTCGGCCCGGCCCTGGTCAAGTCTGCCATTCTCAGCCAATCAGCCTAATGATCTCCAGCCTTGTGCTCATCAACATTCTCACCTGAATTAACAAGACAATTACTGAAATGTTCTCAGCAGGTCCTTTAATGACAGCAATGAAATGCAGTGGAAACTAAAGGTTTTTATTGGGGGATTCAGTTAATTTTTGTTTATGGCAAAGGAGGACTATGCAATTCATCTGAACACTCTTCATAACAGCAGGACCGTTTCTACCCCCGTGCGGGGCGTGCCGCTGCCCGGGGCGCTGTTAGGAGGGGGGCGCTATAATGGAGGGGGGAGCCGGAGCCGCGTGGAGGGCAGCCCGACCTCTCCCTCCCTCTCCCGGGCGCCCTCCGTGCTCCCCCCTCAGATGCAGAGAGCGAGCAGCCGGAAAGCGCTGTTTGCAACTCACCTGCCTGGCTCCAAGCGCTGCTCTCTCGCCGCTGGTCTGTCTCCTCTCTCTGCATACTGCGGATACACGCGGCTTCCTGTTTAGCCGGAAGCCGCGTGTATCAGCATGTATGCAGAGAGAAGAGACAGACCAGTGGCGAGAGAGCAGCGCTTGGAGCCAGGCAGGTGAGTTGCAAACAACGCTTCCCGGCTGCTCGCTCTGCATCTGAGGGGGGAGCACGGAGGGCGCCCAGGAGAGGGAGGGAGAGGTCGGGCTGTCCTCCCCGCGGCTCCGGCTCCCTCCTCCACTATAGGGGACAGCTAGCTATCTAACCTATCCTGGGGGCACCTACCTAATCTAACCTACGCTGGGGGGGGGGCACCTACCTAATCTAACCTATGCTGGGGGGCACCTACCTAATCTAACCTATGCTGGGGGGGCACCTACCTAATCTAACCTACGCTGGGGGGCAGCTACCTATCTAACCTACGCTGGGGGGCAGCTACCTATCTAACCTACACTGGGGGGCAGCTACCTATCTAACCTACACTGGGGGGCAACTACCTATCTAACCTACGCTGGGGGGGCACCAACCTAATCTAACCTACGCTGGGGGGGCACCAACCTAATCTAACCTACGCTGGGGGGGCACCTACCTAATCTAACCTACGCTGGGAGGCAGCTACCCAATCTAACCTACACTGGGGGGCAGCTACCTATCTAACCTACACTGGGGGGCAACTACCTATCTAATCTATACTGGGGGGGCACCAACCTAATCTAACCTACGCTGGGGGGGCACCTACCTAATCTAACCTACGCTGGGGGGCAGCTACCTATCTAACCTACACTGGGAGGCAGCTACCCAATCTAACCTACACTGGGGGGCAGCTACCTATCTAACCTACACTGGGGGGCAACTACCTATCTAATCTATACTGGGGGGGCACCAACCTAATCTAACCTACGCTGGGGGGGCACCTACCTAATCTAACCTACGCTGGGGGGGCACCTACCTAATCTAACCTACGCTGGGGGGGCACCTACCTAATCTAACCTACGCTGGGGGGCAGCTACCTATCTAACCTACACTGGGAGGCAGCTACCCAATCTAACCTACACTGGGGGGCAGCTACCTATCTAACCTATACTGGGGGCACTTATTTAACCTGTATTGGGGGCACCTACCTAGCTAGCCTATACAGGTGGCCACTATACTGGCTACCTATATTGCAGGCACCTACCTAAATAACCTGTATTGTGGCACCTACCTATCCAACTTATACCGGGGGCGCCTGCCTATCTAACCTATACTGGGGGCAACTATACTGGCTACCTATACTGGAGGCACCTACCTGGCTAACCTATAGCGGGGGCAACTATACTGGCTCACCTATGCCGGGGTACCTATTCTTGGCTACCTATACCGGGGGGGACCTATACTAAGTGCAACTAGACCTGGCTAACCTATACTGCGGGCACCCATACCTTGCTCGTGGGGGGGGGCGCAACTTTTACACCCTCGCCCTGGGTGCATTTTAGCCTAGAAACTGCACTGCATAACAGTATCGAGTATATGCCAATTGATATTCTAAAAACTAAAGCACCAACTTTTCTAATTTCCAACATTTTTGACAGTCTCAACTTGACCAGGAGTGTGTGTGTGTGTGTGTGTGTGTGTGTGTGTGTGTGTGTGTGTCTATCTATGTAGATGTGTATGTGTGTGTATCTATGTAGGCATGTATGTGTGTGTATCTATGTAGGTATGTATGTGTATGTGTGTATCCATGTAGGTATGTATGTGTATGTCTGTCTATGTACGTGTATTTATAAAGCGCCAACCTATTACGCAGCACTGGACATTAATTTAGGGTGTGTGTGTGTGTGTGTGTGTGTGTGTGTGTGTGTGTGTGTCTATGTCTATGTGTATCTATGTAGGTATGTATGTGTATGTTGTATTAATAAAGCACCAACATATTGCCCAGCGCTGGACATTAATTTAGGTTATGTATATTTGTTTATGTATATATGTGTATCTATATGTATGTGTAACGATCGGTGCAACACAGAGAGGATCTGATTATTAGTGATCTGCAGTATCACCGAAAATACAGATATATACATGATTATTGATGATCTGCAGTATCACCGATAATCAGATATATTACTAACCTCTGGACACCTGGGAGACATGAGTGTTTGGTGCAACAGTAATACTTTGAGAACAATACCAGGAGGACAGGTACAAGGCAGTAAGGAATACTGCTAGAGTATGAGTACCTTTCAGCAGCCTCAGACTCTCCGCAGGGAGGAGTCAGACTGGGAGAGGGAAGGACCAGAGCGAGAGTGACACCAATAGGAGGATGTCACTGACTGATCTGTGAACTATCTCTTAAGTGGGGAGATAGCTCTCAAGGTCGGACAAGCCAGGTCGGCAACACACGGACATACAAAGTACAAGGACAGGAGGCTGATTTGGTCATCCTAAGGCAAGCAGGGTTTGGCAACATAGTATCAGATATAGCGAAGTACCAAATCAGTGAACAGAAGAGTGGTCAGGAAAGCAGAAGGTCATAACAAATAATAAACAATGCCTAGTCTTGGGTGTGAGGTCTGTGATCAACACCCTGGAACTAG